>NW_027136927.1:335737-671474 GCF_040869045.1 Eurosta solidaginis | reverse complement strand
CTCTGGTCATGCAGTTGCCCTTATAAGATCATATCTTGGCGATAGGACTCAAGCAGTATGTATAGATGGTGAAAAGTCTGACTTCCTACATGTCTAAAGAGGCGTCCCTCAAGGCTCTATCCTGGGTCCTTTGTTATTTGTTCTGTATATCAATGACTTATTAGTATTGTAATGTTCATATCTACGTTGATGATGTGCAGTTGTTTACGTGTTGTCCTCGTGATCAAACTAGCTTGTCCATAAGTAACTTAAACCACGATTTGAATCAAATATTTTCATGGGCTACTATGAATGGCTTATGTATAAACCCGAATAAGTAAAAATGTATTGTTATTCATAGAAGGTCTTTTCCCACTAATGAATGTAGTGTTCAACAATTCCGTTATAGAATACGAATGTAGATACGGCGAAAAACTTAGGTGTAATTTTTAACAAAACATTGACATGGAAAGACCATATTTTTAGAACGGTTGGAAAAGTGTATGGAATGCTTCAAATACTATGGTTAATACAGTATTTCACGCCTTTGCACATAAGACTACTTCTGGCTAAAGCGTACTTAATACCTACGCTACTCCATGGTTGTGTGATTTACTCAAACTGTGACTATCTGTGCAAGAACAAACTAAATATTGTTTACAACAACATTGCTAGATATGTTTATGGGTTGAAAAGACTTGACCACGTATCACAACATGATGAAAGGTTGCTAAACATTTCTTTCGAAAATCTTTTAAAAGTCAAAACACTGTCCTTCCTCCATAAATTGATACACACGAAGTAACCTGACTATCTATGTATATCGTAAGCTTAGTTTTCTGCAATCATCAAGATCGTTGCTTCTTCTTAAGCACATTAGATACCGCACGCTAACCCCTGAGCGCCAATTCTTTGTTACTGCAATACGTCTTTGGAACTCCCTAACTACAAGTCTTCGACTCTTAAGTAATGCTCTGCACTTCAAAAAAGAGCTAACATCATTTTTTAACGACTCTTAAACTGGATCTCAAATTGTTGTTGTTAAAATGTTCATTTCTAAGTCCTTTTCCTATCTCTGTGTCTTCTTTCTTTATTTGTTAAATACTATTCGATCTATAACCAGCCAAAGGTTATCATCACTTCTGCTGTCTTTTAATATTTATTTATTAATTACTTTTCTTTAGTTTTAAGATTTACATTTACATACATAAATATTTCACTATTATCCGTTATACTTAATTTAATTTGATTAATCTAATTTATTATTATTATAAATGTTCAATTTTTATAGCTTATGCTATTCATGACTAGCACTGTTAAATAATTTGTCAAAATTGTTGTGCTAGGAACAAATTTTCAAATAAATACATACATACATACATACATGCATACATACATGCATACAATGTGCGCGTAAATTTATACAAATTGCGTAAATGATTTTTCATACAAAATTTGACAGCTCGCTTACGCACTAGATAAATTAATACGTTTACACACTTTATAGGGCATTTATAAGGTTACATGAGTCCCCCTACTAATATTTTAATTAAGGTGGAAAGGTTTTAATAAAAAATGTCGATATAGATAAAGGGAAATAAGTAATTGTATACCAGCGAGCACATTTAAGTGGGAGGTGCACAAAGTGTAAAATAAAAGGAAAAAAGTTAATTGCAACCTCCCTTTTGTTAGCGCGAAACAACGTAGAAAAGGCATAATGATAAAGAGCGTAAAGTAGTGAAAAGTGAGTATAAAATCAAAATGTATAAAAAATATAATTAATGGGTGATTTAAAAACTAAATAAATAGAGCACATCTAAGCACCCCACCCAGTGCACGGACTTTACCACTTTATTGGTAGATCTACCAACTTTTTAGCCCATTTTCATTTTCTACCACTTCTACCACCAAAGCCCAAAAATCTACCAACATTTGCCTTTGTAAGGAAAGTAAGAAACGACTCAATTTCGAAGGCTAAAAGTTACACCTTTTAGAAAATGTTGATGAAAAAAATATTAATTCTAGTCAAATGACAATGATTGTTCCCTTACTTAAAGTTTTCCATTTCACAAGACTTCCATGGAAATTCTTAACAACGAATGGCGATCATTAATGTTATATGATAAGGAAATAATAGAAAAGATATTTTTAAATTTTACTTTGTAGAATGTGATTTTATTCCTTGTATTTAATAACACCCATATGGAACTAGATTTTTCTTTTGTTTTTTTCTGACAATTTTTTTGTTGAAATTCGGTTTTTATTTTGAAAAATTTGTACACAAATTCAAACAACAAATAAATTTGTTTATGAAAGATGTGTAGCAAATATTTTCCTGCTATATTTTCTTCAGTTTTTTATGAATAATTTTGAACGAAAATAAAAAAATGTTTAAGTAAACGATAACATGCCAAAGTCAGTTATTTTGTGGCAGAAAAATACTGGTACATTGGAAAATTGTTGTTGTAATGAGACGTATCGGTAAAGTTTCCTCAGATTTCAAGCTCAAAATACAGGAAAGAAGAAAGTATGATATGGGCATTAGCTATGTATATACAAATTTAAATGCATTTTTTTGTTTTGTTTACATTTTTTTTAAGTGTTATTTCCGTGAAATGTGCTTTATCTGTTTTACAATAAAATATGAATTGTTTTGTACAAATATAAAATGTAGCTATTGTTTTCTTGAAAAAAAAAAAAAAAAAAATCTACCAACTTCTACCACTATTTTAATTTTTCGCCTACGAACATTCTCTTTTTAAAAGTCCGTGCACTGACCGCACCAATGCGTAGAGCTTAGAACATATATGTAATACTTCTATATCACTATGTAGGGTTCTTATTATTTTCATTTAACGTAGTGCTTAAGTTACTTTGAACTTTGTAATTTTAATATGTTTTACCAATATTTTAATTTTCAATAGTGATTTTGTAATTATCAAAAGTTTTCATGACATAAAAAATTGGGTTCGATAGAAACGATTTAAATTAAATATAAAAATATATTAACCAACCAAGTTATTCATATAACTGCAATTGGCGATCTTGCCTAATAATTACAACGCTGATTCGAATTCCCCCTGACCATCACCTTTACCATCCATTATCATCTTTACCGTGAAATTGGTGTATAACAAAATAGATAAAAAAAAAACAAAAGAATTGAGAATTTCATTGATACCAAAATACAAAAAGTGAATGCTGCGACAAGGCTACAAAACAAATTCCTAACACCTATGACAAAACAAATTTGGCAGGAAATAAAAATTATTAAAATTTGCGAACAAGAATATGATATTGTAAATGAAATTTAAAAAAGAAAAAAAAATATACAATATGAAGTTAAAACAAGTAAGGAAGGTTAAGTTCGGGTGTACCCGAACATTACATACTCAGTTGAGAGCTATGGTGACAACATAAGGGAAAATAACCATGCAGGAAAATGAACCGAGGGAAGCCCTGGAATGTGTTTGTATGACATGTGTATCAAATGAAAGGCATTAAAGAGTATTTTATGAGGGAGTGGGCCATAGTTCTATAGGTGGACGCCATTTAGGGATATCGCCATAAAGGTGGATCAGGGTTGACTCTAGAATTTGTTTGTACGATATGGGTATCAAATGAAAGGTGTTAATGAGTATTTTAAAAGGGAGTAATCCTTTGTTCCATAGGTGGACGCCGTCTCGAAATATCGCCATAAAGGTGGACCAGGGGTGACTCTAGAATGTGTTTGTACGATATGGGTATCAAATGAAAAGTGTTAATGAGTATTTTAAAAGGGCGTGGGGCTTAGTTCTATAGGTGGACGCCTTTTCGAGATATCGCCATAAAGGTGGACCAGGGGTGACTCTAGAATGTGTTTGTACGATATTGGTATCAAATTAAAGGTATTAATGAGAGCTTTAAAAGGGAGTGGTGGTAGTTGTATATGTGAAGGCGTTTTCCAGATATCGACCAAAATGTGGACCAGGGTGACCCAGAACATCATCTGTTGGATACCGCTAATTTATTTATATATGTAATACCTGCCAAGATTTCAAGGGTTCTTTATTTCGCCCTGCAGAACTTTTTCATTTTCTTCTACTTAATATGGTAGGTGTCACAACCATTTTACAAAGTTTTTTCTAAAGTTATATTTCGCGTCAATAACCCAATGCAATTACCATGTTTCATCCCTCTTTTCATATTTGGTATAGAATTATGGCATTTTTTTCATTTTTCGTAATTTCCGATATCGAAAAAGTGGCCGTGCTCATAGTCGGATTTCGTTCATTTTTTATACCAAGATAAGGCGAGTTCAGATAAGTCCGTGAACTAAGTTCAGTAAAAATATGTCGATTTTTGCTCAAGTTATCATGTTAACGGCCATGCGGAAGGACAGACGGACGACTGTGTATAAAAACTGGGCGTGGCTTCAACCGATTTCGCCCATTTTCACAGAAAACAGTTAACGTCATAATATCTATGCTCCTACCAAATTTCAAAAGTAAATTTTTGTTCGACTTATGGCATTAAAAGTATCCTAGACAAATTAAATGAAAAAGGGCGGAGCCACGCCCATTTTGAAATTTTCTTTTATTTTTGTATTTTGTTGCACCATATCATTACTGGAGTTGAATGTTGATATAATTTACTTATATACTGCAAAGATATTAAATTTTTTGTTAAAATTTTACTTAAAAAAAAATTTTTTTTAAAAGTGGGCGTGGTCCTTCTCCGATTTTGCTAATTTTTATTAAGCGTACATATAGTAATAGGAGTAACGTTCCTGCCAAATTTCATCATGATATCTTCAACGACTGCCAAATTACAGCTTGCAAAATTTTAAATTACCTTCTTTTAAAAGTGGGCGATGCCACGCCCATTGTCCAAAATCTTACTAATATTCTATTATGCGTTATAAGGTTAACCCACCTACCAAGTTTCATCGCTTTATCCGTCTTTGGCAATGAATTATCGCAATTTTTCAGTTTTTCGAAATTTTCGATATCAAAAAAGTGGACGTGGTTATAGTCCGATATCGTTCATTTTAAATAGCGATCTGAGATGAGTGCCCAGGAAACTACATACCAAATTTCATCAATTTACCTCAAAATGTACTCAAGTTATCGTGTTAACGGACGGACGGACGGACATGGCTCAATCAAATTTTTTTACGATCCTGATTATTTTGATATATGGAAGTCTATATCTATCTCGATTCCTTTATACCTGTACAACCAACCGTCATCCAATCAAACTTAATATACTCTGTGAGCTCTGCTCAACTGAGTATAAAAATAGAAGTCAAAATTTGAAAATGTGACAGAAATAGAAACAATAAAAATTGGAACATATGCGTACATTAAAATAAATGAAAGAAATATAAGTTTTGAAGTTATTTAAGAGTTTGGCAAATGAAACGTTATTTTAAAAGAAAAGAAAATTGATTGCTTGAAATTCAAAATTGAAAATAAAAATTTAGAACGAAAGTCGAAAGTTGGTGATACAAGACTATTAAAAGTTAGTGAGAAGTAACAAAAATAGAGATAAATAAATAAGGAAACTGAAACGTATATATTGTGCATTTTGAGCTTGTAATCGAAACAAACGTATCTACAATTGGCAACAACAGAAAAAACAAATGTATGAAACTGATAGAACAATAAATTTACATCAATATTTATAACAACAATCAAAATAATAACAGAAAAGCCAACATAAGAGCAATACGTAACTATTTATTTACAAAAATTATATATTGATAAACCTATTGTCACGGATATTAGCATCACTAAATTATCCCATCACTAAGGCGATGCTAAGGCCATGCCAAGCCGTATTTACGTTAATAATCAAATCAAGTATACACATATATAAGGCAGCCCAGAGAGATATCACACACAGATGCATTTACTTATATGCCTATGTGCGCGCGAGACACTGTAAACTACCAACATTCACATCAATAATTCAATCTTTATGTATCTACATAAACGAATAAATAATTGCGTCTACACATATGTACGTATACGAGCAGCGGAGCGGCAATGCACAAACACATGCATATATCTTATCTGAGTTGTCACAAGAGAGAGCAATAATTTGTGCACGTAGTTGTGGCTGGCGATTTTGTAGCCGAAACAACTAGTAAGTTCTGGAAATCGAAGAGCCTAGAAGTATGCAGCGTAAACTATAAAAGCGGGGCAAGCGAGTAAGAAGTAATTCAGTTTGAGTTGAGCAATCAATCAGTTATTGATTAAGCACGCGATCTGGCGGCCAATATTAGAGTTTAATTTGAGTTATCAATCAGTTTGGTTATTAAGCCAGCGAGTAGCAAAGTGTAAGTGTTATTGTGAAGTACTTTAATAAAGGCCATTTTTCCAATATTCCATATTGGAGTTATTTATTCAACAGTTTAGTGATTCGAACTTAGCAGAGGATTGCAAATAAGAGGATTTGCAAGTAAATTCGTTACAATTGGTGTCAGAAGAGGAATTGTTGAATAAATTCCGAAGATTGGGAATACAACTTGGACATGGCACAGTTCAGTGAATTGAAGATCCAGCAACTGAAAAAGGAGTTGGAGAACCGTGGATTAAATACAACCGGCAATAAGATCGAACTTCAAGCACGGCTACGAGAGGTAATGGAGTCGCAAGGAATTGATGTGGACGAGTTTGTCTTTTATCCTGATGGGGCCGAAACAACAACAAAAATTGAAGAGAAAAACGAAACATCGCAGACAGTTACAAACACAGACTTGAACATGATATTGGCTGCAATATCGGCACAAATGTCCGAAATGTCATCACAAATATCCACCAACATGTCATCCCAACTGGAAGAACAAAAGACAAATATAACATCCCAACTGGAAGAACAAAAGACAAATATAACATCCCAACTGGAGTCACAGAATACATATATGGCATCCCAACTGGAATCACAGGAGGCACGTATTTCAGAAATGACGTCGCAAGTGTCATCTCAACTGGAAGACCAAAAGACATATATGGCATCTCAATTGGAAGCGCAAGAGGCACGTATATCTGAAATGTCGGCAGAAATTTTGGAACAGGTATCATCAAAACTGGAAGTGCAGGATGCAAAAATGGCTCAATTTCAGGCAGAAGTAAATGATTTAAAAGGTCGTATGGAGCAGTTACAACTAAATCGCCCAGCTGTTTCAGCGAGTAATCCAAAGGTAAAGACACCATCCTTTGACGGTTCTGTTCCTTTTCAGGTCTTTAAGCTACAGTTTGAGAAGACCGCAGCAGTGAACCAATGGAATGCTGAAGATAAAGTTGCAGCTCTGTTCGTGGCACTGAAAGGGCCTGCCGCGGAAATCTTACAGACCATCCCAGAGTACGAGCGGAACCATTACGAAACATTGATGAGCGCTTTAGGGAGACGTTACGGAAGCGAGAAAACAGATATTCCAAATTGAGTTGCAAAAACGCTACCAAAAAGCAAATGAGACATTGCAGGAGTTTGCTTCAGATATTGAAAGATTGGCTCATCTTACAAATGCGGACGCACCCGTGGAATACACTGAAAGGGTAAAAATCCAGAGTTTCATAAATGGCATACGGGACGTGGAAACGAAGCGAGCTACATACGCAAACCCAAAGCTGACATTTGCTGAAACGGTATCACATGCATTGACTCAGGAAACGGCCTCACTATTGAGTAAACCAGCATACAAAGCCCATCGTGTAGAAGTGGAAAGACCAGATTGGGTAGACACTACTTTGGAAGCACTGAAGGGATCACAACAGAAAAATGCCGGAGTTATTAAATGTTTCAAGTGCGGTCATATTGCACGACATTGCAGCAGCGGTCCCAATAGCTCCAACAATGTGTGTGGTCGTAAACGCAGAGCAGAAGGTGATGAGCAAATATCCAAGACCACTCAATCGTTAAACTAAATCGAGTCAGCCGCAAGGGGCGACAGCTGGCTCCCGCAATTGAATTCCCCATAATCTCTATCTCGCAGATTGGAAGAAGATCGAGCAATCTTACTGTTGGAGGACATGTAGACGGAAAGGAACGGTTACTGACTGTAGATACGGGTGCATCTCATTCCATCATTCGAGCGGATTTAGTCAACAAAAAGATAAGACCATTGCTTGGAGCAAGATTACGTACAGCCACGGGAGAGGACACCCAGGTAATTGGAGAAGTAGAATGTGAAGTCGCAATTGGGAACGTCACGGTAGTACACAATTTTATAGTGGCAGAAATTGTTGATGAAATCATAATTGGAGTGGACTTCTTAATCGACCAGGGCATCAAGATCGACATGCAAAGCAAGACGATGCGATATAAAGACATGGATGTACCACTTAATTTCGGCTACGAGAGAGGCTACAGCAGTAAACGAGTGCTGGTGGAAGAGAGTCAGCAAATACCACCAAAATCCGAAGCAGTCATCTGGGCAAAGGTTGATGGAGATTGTGGGACAAACAAATTGTGGGTTGTCGAAGCAGCAAACAAATCAGCACTAAACATACTTGTAGGAAAAACCCTGGCTATGACAAAACAAGATGGACGTATTCCGGTAAGAGTACTCAATGAGTTCAAGTCACCACTCAAACTGACTAAAGGAGCTATTTTGGGAAGATGCCAAGAGGCTGAAGTAGTTATTAACTGTGAAAAGCTCCAGGAACACGTTTCAGCTAGTAATACTGATCTTTAAAATGACATCACGGCATGGATGCAGGGGCTAGAGGAAGCATATCAGAGTAAGGCAAAACAACTGCTCCTAAAGTACGCGAACATATTTGACCAGGATGATTCTAAACCAGGCCGCACCAACGTTCTGAAACATCAAATTGACACTGGAGATACGAGGCCGATCCGTCAAGCTCCACGTAGTGTTCCACTGGCGAAGCGGGAAGTTGTGAGTCCAATCATTCAAGAAATGAGCGACAGCGGCGTCATCGAACCATCAGCTAGTCCATGGAGCTCACCGGTAGTACTTGTAAAAAAGAAGGATGGAAAAATGAGGTTTTGCGTGGACCGGAAGTTGAATGACGTAACGAAAAAGGATAGCTACCCATTGCCAAGAATTGACGACACTCTGGACTCGCTATCTGGTACGAAATGGTTTTCCACGCTGGACTTGAAAAGCGGCTACTGGCAAGTGGAGGTGAAGGAGGAAGATAAAGAGAAAACAGCCTTCAGTGTCGGTGATGGTCTTTGGCAATTTACAGTGATGCCTTTTGGACTTTGTAATGCACCAACTACTTTTGAGAGACTCATGGACCAGGTACTGAAAGGACTACATTGGAAAACATGCTTGGTGTACCTGGACGACATCATCGTATTGGGCAAGAACTTTGATGAACATCTTAAGAACTTGGAGGAAGTTTTACAGAGAATAGCTGGCGCTGGTCTGAAGTTAAGTCCCAAAAAGTGTGCGCTGTTTAAAAAGGAAGTCAATTATTTGGGTCACAAGGTAACGACAGAGGGCATCTGCACTGCGAACGAAAAAATAGAGGCTGTAAAGGATTGGCCAAGACCACAGAACCTACATGAATTGAGAAGTTTTCTTGGGCTGTGCACATATTACCGCCGATTCGTACCAAATTTTTCCAGCGTAGCCCATAGCCTGAGCTTACAAGAAAAAACAAAGCTTTTGAATGGAAGAAGGAGCAAGAAGTGGCTTTCCAAACATTGAAGGAGCGTTTGTGCACTGCCCCAATGTTAGCATATCCGATTCCAGGAGCAACATTTATTCTAGATACAGATGCGAGTGGATATGCTATAGGAGGCGTTTTATCACAACTGGTGGATGGACAGGAGAAGGTAGTTGCATATTACAGCCGTTCGATTGGAAAACCAGAGAGGAACTAATGTGTTACGCGGAGAGAGCTGTTGGCATTGGTAGAGTGCATTAAACATTTTCACAAATACCTCTACGGCAAGCGATTCCGTGTCAGGACAGATCACGCAGCGTTGAAATGGCTTCTGCAGTTCCGTAATCCGGAAGGACAATTGGCACGGTGGATCGAGCGACTACAAAGCTATGACTTTTCCATTGAGCATCGAAAAGGTAGTACCCATGGAAATGCTGATGCAATGTCACGAAGACCATGTAGTCTGGAATGCAAGCACTGTTCAAAAGCCGAGGCTAAAGAAGACATTATAGATGTCCGGCTAATGAATATAACATGTACAGATGAATGGGACAAGGAACAACTAAGAAAGTGTCAGCTAGAAGATGCAGATCTGTCACGTGTTATGCAAGGGCTCGAACGAAATGAAAGACCAAACAGAGAAGATATGTAAGCAGAGAGTCCCATTGCGAAGTCATATTGGGCACAGTGGAACAGTTTAGAATTGATATCCGGTTGCCTTCATCGAGTATGGGAGAGTGAGGATGGTAAATACAAGAATAAACTGATAGTTGTTCCCAGAAAGAGGATTCCTGACGTGCTCAGCGAGCTGCATAATGGTCCAAGCGGAGGTCATCTTGGAATCACGAAGACGCTCGAGAAGATTAAACAGAGATTCTATTGGGTTGGTTGCCGTCAGTCGGTCACTGAGTGGATTGCGAACTGCGAGGTTTGCAGCAGAGCGAAAGGGCCCAGAACACGAAGTCATGGCCAGATGAAGCAATATAACTCAGGTGCGCCATTTGAAAGGATCGCTATGGATGTCGCCGGTCCATTTCCTACTAGCAACGGCGGAAACAAATATGTACTGGTTGTTATGGATTATTTCAGCAAATGGCCAGAAGTATACCCAATCCCAAATCAAGAAGCGGAAACGGTAGCAGAAGTGTTTATAAACAATTGGGTTGCAAGGTATGGTGTACCAATGGAGTTACATTCTGACCAAGGCAGGAATTTCGAATCAGCTGTGTTCCAGGAAATGTGTAAGTCATTGGGCATTCGAAAAACACGGACAACTGCATTGCATCCTCAATCCGATGGTATGGTAGAACGATTCAATAGAACATTGGAGGAGCACTTAAGGAAAGTAGTGGACAAGTACCATAAAGAATGGGATACCCGCATACCATTATTCTTGATGGCTTACCGATCAGCAGTGCATGAGACAACGGGCCAAACCCCTGCAAAAGTAATTTTTGGCAATGACCTTAGACTGCCAGCTGATTTGAAGTTTGGGATAGATGCCAATGCGGAGAGAAATGTCAGGAAATCCACTAGTGATTTGGAAGAAGAGCTAAGAGAAATACATGATCTGATAAGGCAACGAACAAAGATTATGAGTGACAAGATGAAAGCCAGATATGATAAAGCAATTAATTCAGAAGGTTTTCAGGAAGGAGATTTGGTGCTGTTATACAACCCACAACGTAAAAAAGGTTTGTCCCCGAAATTGCAGTGTAATTGGGAAGGCCCATACAAAGTTGTAAAACGGATCAACGATGTAGTGTACCGCATACAAACCATCGGTAAACCACGAACCAAAATGAAGGTGGTCCATTTGGAAAGGCTAGCAACGTTTAGATCGAGAGATTTGTCTGATCGGGACGATCAGACTTAGGTGGAGGGCAGTGTCACGGATATTAGCATCACTAAATTATCCCATCACTAAGGCGATGCTAAGGCCATGCCAAGCAGTATTTACGTTAATAATCAAATCAAGTATACACATATATAAGGCAGCCCAGAGAGATGTCACACACAGATGCATTTACTTATATGCCTATGTGCGCGCGAGAGACTGTAAACTACCAACATTCACATCAATAATTCAATCTTTATGTATCTACATAAACGAATAAATAATTGCGTCTACACATATGTACGTATACGAGCAGCGGAGCGGCAATGCACAAACACATGCATATATCTTATCTGAGTTGTCACAAGAGAGAGCAATAATTTGTGCACGTAGTTGTGGCTGGCGATTTTGTAGCCGAAACAACTAGTAAGTTCTGGAAATCGAAGAGCCTAGAAGTATGCAGCGTAAACTATAAAAGCGGGGCAAGCGAGTAAGAAGTAATTCAGTTTGAGTTGAGCAATCAATCAGTTATTGATTAAGCACGCGATCTGGCGGCCAATATTAGAGTTTAATTTGAGTTATCAATCAGTTTGGTTATTAAGCCAGCGAGTAGCAAAGTATAAGTGTTATTGTGAAGTACTTTAATAAAGGCCATTTTTCCATTATTCAATATTGGAGTTATTTATTCAACAGTTTAGTGATTCGAACTTAGCAGAGGATTTGCAAGTAAATTCGTTACACTATTATATTTCATTCAGTGATATGCGAATTGATTTGATATTGTTTTATAATATCATTTACGTATTATTGTCATTCTTTTTCTAGTTTAATATCA
Source organism: Eurosta solidaginis (assembly GCF_040869045.1). Classification (NCBI taxonomy): domain Eukaryota; kingdom Metazoa; phylum Arthropoda; class Insecta; order Diptera; family Tephritidae; genus Eurosta; species Eurosta solidaginis. The sequence continues at coordinate 659,200 of NW_027136927.1, read as the reverse complement.
TTTTTGTGTAATTCAGTAACTCAGATAAAAATTTGCTACTATAAATTTTTCTTTTGGTCAATAATAAAGATTTATTTTATTTTTATCTGGTAAAAATTTTAAATTGTAAACGCTCTTTTCCAGAGATCTTAAATATTATTTTTAATTATCACCAATAACGTCTACTTTTGAGAATTTATTTCAATTAATTTAATTTATTATGTATCATACACCAACACATCGGGTTAACGATTCGCTTATTGATTTAGAAGATGTTTCCTCGCAAAATGGCCTAATAAATCCATATGCGAATCGAAACAATAACGAAATTTTTTCTACTTCTGTAAAACTTCCTCAGTTTTGGACAAATTGTCCTGAAGAATGGTTAATACATGCTGAGATGCAGTTTACTACCAAAAAAATTACTCAAGAAAGAACTAAATACGAGTATATTATTACAGCATTACCTCAGGAGGTCATACTGACCATTTTAGATTTTATTCAAAACCCACCAGAAATAAATAAATATTCTGCATTAAAACAAATTTTGATTGAAAGATATTCCTTAAGTGAGAATGCGAAGTTAAATAAAGTGTTGTCCGATTCTGAAATGGGTGACCGCAAACCTTCGGAATATTACCGATCTTTCTGGTTCTAGTTTTAGCCAAGAAATTTTAAAGAAACTTTGGATGCGAAAATTACCCAAAAACTTGAATGTAATTTCAACAAGGGGGGGGGGGGGGGGGAGGGAGGGGATGGCCTGAAGGTTTAATGTGGCAACATAAATCGTTCCCGAGATGGTCGGGCTAGCACCTTAATGGTGCTCTGGTACCGGAGCGTACCGGATCTGTATCCGGCAAAGGACCATTACATCGATAACACTCCCCAAAGCCTTCGGGGAGCAACCTTATTGATACAACAACAACAACAACATGTGAAGAACAATGTGCGTTTGTAAAAAATAGTAATGCAACAAACTAAAATGTTCCGTTGTTGCAGCGACAAATAACGGAATTTCAGAAATATCAACTCGTCGCTTATTTATATTTTACAAAGAAAACAAGTTAAAGTTTTTGATTGATAGTGGTGCCGAAATTTCAGTGCTTCCAGCTTCGAAATTTTCGTTTACAAAAAATCATCAGATATTATCTTAACAGCAGCTAATGGTTCAACGATTTTTACACATGGAAAAAAATTGTAAATGTTAATTTAGGTTTGAGGCGGGAATTTCCTTTTGTTTTGATTGCTGATATAGCGAAACCGATTATAGGTGCAGATTTTTTATGCAAATACAGACTTCTTATTGATATTAAAAACAAATGTTTAATAGATCCGTTAACAAATTTATCAGTTAACACAATTTCGTACTATTGTAACATCTCTCTTCCAAAAATTTTTTCAGTAGAAAATCAATACACAAAATTGTTGAAAGAATTTCCTTCTCTTATAGGGCCAAATTATTCCAAACCATTTAAACATACCATAGTTCATAGACTAGTTACAGAAGGTAATCTTCCTTTCTCAAAGCCCAGACGTTTAAACCCAATCAAATTTAAGGTAGCTAAAACTGAGTTTGATTTTCTTGTAAAAACTGGAATTTGTAGACAAAGTTATCGCAAATGTATCAGTTTCGCATAATTTGAAAAAAGCTGTTAACGTAGTTGCTGGTGGTTGTGCTGCTCTTTCCAATACATTTGCTACATTAAAATAAACACGTTGGCCATTCTCAAGATGTACAGCCAAGTGAACAACCGCAAGATGTCTTTCGTGCATTGGAAACGACATAATCCTCCAGACAGCTTCATTGCTACTAATATAGCGCCCCATTTGATACTGAGTAATTTTATCATTTATATTATCACTAGCAACAGCGAAAATTGCCATATCGCTCCGTTTATTTACATAGTTGCAAATATATTTGATGGATTTGACAGAATTACAATATTCCACATTTATATGAGCATTGAATATTTTCGATAATAATGGACAATACGGAACCACCCAACGATTATCAACTTCAACTTCCTGGTTATGCATTCTAATGGTTGCCGTTTTGCCATTATCATTAGCTGATCTACGTCGATACAACGGATATCCGTCATTGCCCGTTATTGTGTCGGAAGTAAATTGTCTTGGGTATCGTTTCGAACACTTTTCATCAATCATACATGGTGAATTCACATTTAGTTCACCGCACGGTCCATGTATCATGTTTTTAACGACAACTTTAAATAACTCAGGATCAGCAGTGTGATCAGGAATTTCAGTTGATATAAGGTTATCGATTTGATCCGGAGTTATTTTATGTACCTGCCAAATTAGTATATGTGCGTGCGGCAATCCCCTTTTCTGCCATTCGATGGAGTACATATGGCAACGCACCTCCCCAAAAACATATAATTTCACAGTTAAATCCATAATCCGCAAAACACGCGCAGTAATGTCATGACGATCGGTTGTCGACTGTCCTGCAAATAAATTGTTTTTGATGTCATCCCAATGCGGATTACATGTAAATGTAATGAACAGATCCGGTCGACCTTATTTTCGTACATAACACATTGCGTCTTTTGCATATTCGTTAATATTCCGTGGGCTACCAATATATGTACGAAGATGGCAATATAGTTAAACGTCCGATGTGATTAATATTAGTATCATTCGCTATCCCATCTTGCAAATGAGTATATTGTTTAGATCTTAATTTTGCTTGGTTGAAACGAATAAAATTAAGACGTTCTGTTTCTATTTTGGCTTACATATCAACGATGTACTTATGATATAGTTTACCACATCTCAAGATATAATTTTGTTCTTGTGGACGAACCATCAGTCGATACGAATAAAAATTTATGGCACTAACTTTTTTCTGTACATGTAGACCTGAAAATAAGTGCAAAATGTGACTTAAGAAATTTATACAAATGATGCCATCGTCACCTTTCCAATGCAATATTGGGTATTGTAATGCGTCGTAACTACGATGAAGTTCCGAAACACGTTGCAATTGTTCATTTCTGCGATGAAGTATAATATCACGGGATTGAAACTGATCGGCATAAAATTATCTCTAATAATGTTAGTAGCACCAAAAGAAGTCATTTGAAATGCCGAATTGTATTGTTGAATATGACTCAAAAAGTGCTTCGAATTTTCAGAAGTCCCAAAAATTAATGAAGACAATGGTTCGGGTGGAGTTTTTAATGCTGGCAATCTCACTTTGCCATTAGCACAACACATGCCGGGCGTTTCACCTGGAAATTTAGCCGCATCACAATGTGGACATATTGCGTTCATTATTCCAATATATCCGTACATACTGTAATCAATCTGATTGTTGTAATCAAAAGCAGCATAATTTCAGGTACAACAGATCTATTTCGTGCATTACGTTCACGCTGCGATGCATTAGCTTGTGATCGTTCAGTCTGTGATCGCCTTTGTAATACCGCAGCATTTGCATGACGCGTTCGGCGACCTATATTTTCCTCGTGTGGGTCGTGGCATTTTTCTTTCAATTAAAAAAGAACAAATTAAATTAAAAATATGTCTACAATAATAGTGGTACACCATATGTTTTTTCAAATAAGGAAACACACATGCATTCGTGTAATTCACTTCAACAGTTCAAAACTCACCGTTTTTTGCTCGGAAATCCGCTTTGCGCTATATTTCTTCTTTTCACAAATTCACACAAACTTCAATAATTATTAAACAAAAACACTATTTGCATTTTTATGTAATAATTTGCACCGCGGTAATTTCGGACACTACTGAATGTATTGGGCTGCTTCGTTTATTCTGCTAAAGAATGGTGTTGAGGCCAAAGAAAACGCTCCAGCGATGTTTACACTCCAATGTCATTTATTCTCCTAATTTGAATTTTCTTAATGGTAAGAGCCAAAGCTATATATACCTACCTATACAAAATATTCATGTATTTCTCTATGCAAAAAAGATGCACCGTAATATTGTTCGATGTCTTTTCAAATCCTGCTACATACATACATGTTGATATAAATATAATGCAAGTAAGTTTGTAGGTGGGAATATTAAGTAAGCTAGTTAAGACGAAAGTACATAAATTTTGAGAGCGAAAGAGCGTAGCTAAGTAGGTAACAAATCGTTTAGTAAATGATTAAACTATTATTGATGTATGTATGTTAGTATGAAAACGTATAATCCGCTGGCTAAGTGGGATGAATCTGATCAAACAAATGGGGTTTTGGTGTGTTTTTCAAAATAATTTTACCATACATTGAGCGCTTTTCAGCGCCTTCAGGTAAAAAGATTATATTGTTATGTGATTGAATATACCATTTTAACTGGTTGTAGTACATAAGAATGCAATCTCTTAAGCTGAAGGCGAGTTCCCAATTGGTCTATATCTCGAGTCCATAGTTACCCAGCGAAAAGAAAAGCCCTCTTTTCATTAGCATTTATCAACAACTTAGAATGGATACTCATGTGGTTCAAACACATCCTAGGGTTATCCGGGTCCACGTTTTGGTCTATATCTCGAGTCCTTAGTTACCCGGCGAAAAGAAAAGCCCTCTTTTCATTAGCATTTATCAACAACTTACAATGGATACTCATGTGGTTCAAACACATCCTAGGGTTATCCGGGTCCACGTTTTGGTCTATATCTCGAGACCCTAGTCACGGAGGGGCATGAAAAATAATCTATACTATAGCAATCATCAACAGCTTCCATTTGATACCCATATTGTACAAACACATCCTAGGGCTACCCGGGTCCACGTTTTGGCCTATATCTCGAGACCGTGGTATCCGATTCTTAAAATTTCAAAACACAAACCATCTACTGAATAGTCAGAACAAAGCCTAAAAATTTGGTTTGGATAGGTGAGTTCTTGAGTTATAAAATCACAACGAAAAATGGCATTCATTTTTATATTGTTAAGAATATTAGCAAAACTAAGGGGTGCTGCTATCTCTAAGCCGATGCTAAGCAGTCACGTGAATTCACATCAATAATTCAATCATTATGTATCTACATAAACGAAACAATAATTGCGTCTACACATATGTACCATGTACGTATACGAGCAGCGGAGAGTCAATACACAAACACATGCATATCTGAGATACTCCTGAAAGTGTACAATAAGAGAAGCTATAAAATCGTACGATTGTAGTTACAGCTGAGAAGATTGAGAGCTAATGGACTAGAAGATTTTGGAAATGGAAGCGCCTAGAAGATTAAAAAAAACCGCTTTTATAGCAAACTGAACTAAATATATAATAGTTTAAAAAAATTAAAAAAACACGGTTTTATAGCAAACCGAACTAAAAAATAGAAAATAATTTTCAAATTAAAAAGAGTTTATATAACAGTAGTAGAAGGTCAAACAATCGTTTATAGTTAATCACCTCAAAATAAAATTATAATAAAATTTAAGTTATTAACAGAATAATTTAATTCACAGTAAAAAGCGTGGGGTGCTTGATATTGAATGTTACAAGAACGATTGGTAATTGGCAACTATCTGAGAGGAAAGATATGAAATGTAGTCAAATGCCACCCCACGCTTTTTAATCTGAATTAAATTATTCTGTTAATAACTTAAATTTTATTATAATTTTATTTTGAGGTGATTAACTATAAACGATTGTTTGACCTTCTACTACTGTAATATAAACTCTTTTTAATTTGAAAATTATTTTCTATTTTTTAGTTCGGTTTGCTATAAAAGCGTGTTTTTTAGTTTTTTTTTAAACTCTTATTTATTTAGTTCAGTTTGCTAGACGCAGGGAGGCTGGACGCGGTCTTTTGCCGAAATCGCCAAGGGTCGGCAGATCATTGGCATTATACACGAGAGCAGCGAAGATGGCAGGATCTTGAAAAAACAGTGGAAGTGGATCGGGCCGCGCACAATACAGTGGCCGTTAAAGTTAAAAAGACAACCCTGGTCCACCGCCATCTTACACCGATGCAGGGTGGTTGCAGGGCAATTTCAAGCTAATTGCCTGTGACGACGCCAGGTCGGTCAACCTCTATAGGGCCGCCGTCACGCTGATAGGGGTGGTATATCCGGGAGCGCGCCTCCAGGTAGTGGAGGCGCGTGATATCCCCTCACGACCAAGGGCTAGAGCCTGTGTTCAAGTGACGGCAACGGACCCAGCTGACATCCTGGAGCCGCTCCATGAGTACAACCCGCCACAGGTTTGGAAGCCAACCCGGATAAAACCGAGCTTGTTCTCTTCGCGAGGAGGTACAAAGTACCAAATCTTACGCCACAAAGAATTGGGGGTACTTTCTTAGTGCTTAGCGATCAGTCAAGTATTTGGGAGTCATCCCGCATAGGAAGCTATTATGGAGTGACCATATAGTTGAGCGATCCAAGAAGGCAGCAGCGGAGCTGTTCACCTGTAAGAGGGCAATTGGCACCTCCTTGGGATTCTCCCCTAAGGTGACCTACTGGATTTACACAGCCATTGTGCACCCGATTCTTCTTTATGGTGCCAAGATCTGGTGGCCTGCACTAGCTAAAAGTACCTATCTTAAAATGCTTCAAAAGTTGCAACGGAGTTTGGAGCTCTGCATTACCGGGGCTCTCGGCTCCACTCCAGATTCCGTTACATACATACATGGATACATAGATACATAGATAGATACAGGTTAAGCTAATAAAAGCGTATAAAAAAGGGCTCCAGTATCCTCTTTCGTAGATGTGCCATGCATCCACTTCTATCATTAATAAAGGAATGCGTTTTTCGCATTATGTGCAAGGTTTCAAATCTATGGCCATTTGGGGTGGTCATAAGTTCAATTGACCTTATGTCCGTTAACCTTATGTCACCCCACCATCACATTATTGCATTGTCATCGAGCCTTGATACGTGTGCAAAGTTTCAATCAAACTTGTGGCCATTCAAAGTAGCAATAAGGCCAATTGACCTTATCGCAATTGACGTTATGTTACCACACAATCACATTAATGCATTGTCATCGACCCTTGATACGTGTGCAAAGTTTCAATAAAACTTATGGCCATTCAAAGTGGTAATAAGGCCAATTGACCTTATGGCCGTTGACCTTATGTCAACACACCATCATATTAATGCATTGTCATCGAGCCTTGATATGCGTGCAAAGTTTCAATCAAACTTATGGCCATTCAAAGTGGTAATAAGGCCAATTGACCTTATGGCCGTTGACCTTATGTCACCACACCATCCCACTATTGCATTGTCATCGGTCCTTGATACGTATGCAAAGTTTCAAATTAATCGGACTTCTAGAAACCGGTGAAGATTAAGCTCAAAGATTCCGCTACATACAGGCCAAGCTAATAAAAGCGTGTTAATAAAAGGGGCTCCAGTATTCTCTTTCGTAGATGTGCCATGCATTCACTTCTATCATTAATAAAGGAATGCATTTTTCGCATTATGTGCAAGGTTTCAAATCTATGGCCATTTGGGGTGGTCATAAGTTCAATTGACCTTATGTCAACCCACCATCACATTGTTGCATTGTCATCGAGCCTTGATACGTGTGCGAAGTTTCAATCAAACTTATGGCCATTCGAAGTGGTAATAAGGCCAATTGACCTTATGGCCGTTGACCTTATGCTACCACACCATCACATTAATGCATTGTCATCGGTCCTTGATATGTATGCAAAGTTTCAAATTAATCAGACTTCTAGAAACCGGTGAAAAAAGGAATACGTTTTTCGCATTATGTGCAAGGTTTCAAATCTATGGCCATTTGGGGTGGTCATAAGTTCAATCGACCTTATGTCCGTTAACCTTATGTCACCCCACCATGCCATCATTGCATTGTCATCGAGCCTTGATACGTGTGCGAAGTTTCAATCAAACTTATGGCCATTCGAAGTGGTAATAAGGCCAATTGACCTTATGGCCGTTGACCTTATGTCACCACACCATCACATTAATGCATTGTCATCGGTCCTTGATATGTATGCAAAGTTTCAAATTAATCAGACTTCTAGAAACCGGTGAAAAAAGGAATACGTTTTTCGCATTATGTGCAAGGTTTCAAATCTATGGCCATTTGGGGTGGTCATAAGTTCAATCGACCTTATGTCCGTTAACCTTATGTCACCCCACCATGCCATCATTGCATTGTCATCGAGCCTTGATACGTGTGCAAAGTTTCAATCAAACTTATGGCCATTCAAAGTGGTAATAAGGCCAATTGACCTTATGGCCGTTGACATTATGTTACCACACAATCACATTAATGCATTGTCATCGATCCTTGATACGTGTGCAAAGTTTCAATCAAACTTATGGCCATTCAAAGTGGTAATAAGGCCAATTGACCTTATGGCCGTTGACCTTATGTCAACACACCATCATATTAATGCATTGTCATCGAGGCTTGATATGCGTGCAAAGTTTCATTCAAACTTATGGCCATTCAAAGTGGTAATAAGGCTAATTGACCTTATGGCCGTTGACCGTATGTCACCACACCATCACATTAATGCATTGTCATCGATCCTTGATACGTATGCAAAGTTTCAAATTAATCGGACTTCTAGAAACCGGTGAAAATTAAGCTCAAAGATTCCGCTACATACAGGCCAAGCTAATAAAAGCGTGGTAATAAAAAGGGCTCCAGTATGCTCTTTCGTAGATGTGCCATGCATCCACTTCTATCATTAATAAAGGAATGCGTTTTTCGCATTATGTGCAAGGTTTCAAATCTATGGCCATTTGGGGTGGTCATAAGTTCAATTGACCTTATGTCTGTTAACCTTATGTCAACCCACCATCACATTATTGCATTGTCATCGAGCCTTGATACGTGTGCGAAGTTTCAATCAAACTTATGGCCACTCAAAGTGGTAATAATGCCAATTGACCTTATGGCCGTTGACCTTATGTTACCACAGCATCACATTAATGCATTGTCATCGACACTTGATACGTGTGCAAAGTTTCAATCAAACTTATGGCCATTCAAACTGGTAATAACGCCAATTGACCTTATGGCCGTTGCCCTTATGTCAACACACCATTATATTAATGCATTGTCATCGGTCCTTGATACGTATGCAAAGTTTCAAATTAATCGGACTTCTAGAAAGCGGTGAAAATTAAGCTCAAAGATTCCGCTACATACAGGCCAAGCTAATAAAAGCGTGTTAAAAAGAAGGTAGTTCCACTCTAATTTTTTTGACGTATTTGGGGATTTTTGAACTTTCATAATGTTTGTTGTTTTGCCAGAAGCGTTGCCATACCGTTTCTGTTTAAGGCGAAATTGTAGTTTTCGGGATGGAAATTTCCTTTAGGAAACGCAGTGGTCATCTGAGACAATATGTGAGGACCCCAAAGCCGAGGACTTTGTATCTTCACAACATACACATATCAATACATTTTTCTAAAGAATATACATTTTGAAATAACTTGCAATTTATAATAATATTTGAATTTATCACTTATATATTTTATATGAAGCACCAGAAATATACATATGTATACCTTTAAGAATTATACCATAAATACATATATTCTGTTGTACATTGAATGGATAATTACTAAATTGAAGGACAAATTAGACTTGCGCACTTTTGCACGCAAGCAAAATATTTACATTTTCGTAAACATAAATTTTAAATATAGGATCACCCTAACACGCATTTAATATTTGGAAGGGAGGTAGATACGCACAAAACATAAAAATGCAGCGGTCAATCAACCCTTTGCACACTCAAAATCCAATACACCCAGCTACAAATACAACATACCTAATACCTTAAGTGAACGGAGATCAGCAGCAAGTCGTCAACATATGCGGCAGTTACTACCCACCGACGTGTGCCGTACGTAAGGACGTTTGTCGTACGAAGCACGTTTGACCGAATTCTCAAGCGCGTAGGAATCAATGGGTGCGTCTGTGTACATGTACATAACATATTTGTGTGTGTATTGTTTACAGATAAGCACTGTTGCCATTGACCATTTTGCATGTATGCTTATGGAAACATCAACTTTTTCCAATTTAATTTTTGATATTGTAAAAGGCCGGAATACATATTAAATAAGTATAAATAGATTAAATATTTATAATCAGCACTTTTACAAAATTATTTCGAATTATTTCCACAATTTTTCAAACTTTAATTAGACGTTTTTGCATAAAATTGCAAACGGTCAAAAATTAACGCACAAAAGTTTACTAGGCAACTCTGTTTAGTGAGAGAGCGATCAGCTGACACGTTCTTACGGAAAAAATCAAAATTGTTTTGATTTCTACGTTCCGGGCTACGTACGTACGGGCGTTGCACGTCGGTGAGTTTTCGTTTACATTGCACACTCATAAGATAGGTCGTGTCAGCTGACACGTTTTTTCTACGTACGTTCGTGGGTAACTGCCGCAATAAGCGCCGCTACTAATTGAAATTTCGCTATACATACTTACACGCGTATAACAAACCAACGCATGCCATACAACAGAAGGCAGAAGCATTGGGAACACAACGTTAAGCCGTGGTTATGCGACAGTTATGCGGCAGTTACCCACCGACGTGTGCCGTACGTACGGACGTTTGTCGTACGAAGACGTTTGACCGAACTCTCAAGCCCGTAGGAATCAATGTGTGCGTCTGTGTACATGTACATAACATATTTGTGTGTGTATTGTTTACAACAAAGCACTGTTGCCATTGGCCAGTTTGCATGCATGCTTATGGAAACATCAACTTTTTCCAATTTAATTTTTGATATTGTAAAAGGCCGGAATACATATTAAATAAGTATAAATAGATTACATATTTATAATCAGCACTTTTACATAATTATTTCGAATTATTTTCACAATTTTTCAAACTTTAATTAGGTGTTTTTGCATAAAATTGCAAACGGTCAAAAATTAGCGCACAAAAGTTTACTAGGCAACTCTGTCTAGTGAGAGAGCGATAAGCTGAAGCCGTGGTTACTCACGAACGTACGTAGAAAAAACGTGTCAGCTGACACGACCTATCTTATGAGTGTCCAATGTAAACGAAAACTCACCGACGTGCAACGCCCGTACGTACGTAGCCCGGAACGTAGAAATCAAAACAATTTTGATTTTTTCCGTAAGAACGTGTCAGCTGATCGCTCTCTCACTAGACAGAGTTGCCCAGTAAACTTTTGTGCGCTAATTTTTGACCGTTTGCAGTCTTATACAAAAACACCTAATTAAAGTTTGAAAAATTGTGAAAATAATTCGAAATAATTATGTAAAAGTGCAGATTAGAAATATGTAATCTATTTATATATAATTAATATTAATTCCAGCCTTTTACAACATCAAAAATTAAATTGGAAAAAGTTGATGTTTCCATAAACATGCATGCAAAATGGTCAATGGCAATAGTGCTTATCTGTAAACAATGCTCACACAAATATGTTATGTACATGTACACAGACGCACACAATGATTCCTACGGGCTTGAGAGTTCGGTCAAACGTGCTTCGTACGACAAACGGCCGTACGTACGGCACACGTCGGTGGGTAATTGCCGCATAACACGTTCTTACGGAAAAAATCAAAATTGTTTTGATTTCTACGTTCCGGGCTACGTACGTACGGGCGTTGCACGTCGGTAACTGCCGCATTACTGCCGCATTACTCACGAACGTACGTACCAAAAACGTGTCAGCTGACACGACCTATCTTATGAGTGTGCAATGTGAACGAAAACTCACCGACGTGCAACGCCCGTACGTACGTAGCCCGGAACGTAGAAATCAAAACAATTTTGATTTTTTCCGTAAGAACGTGTCAGCTGATCGCTCTCTCACTAGACAGAGTTGCCTAGTAAACTTTTGTGCGCTAATTTTTGACCATTTGCAGTTTCATGCAAAAACACCTAATTACATTTTGAAAAATTGTGAAAATAATTCGAAATAATTATGTAAAAGTGCAGATTATAAATATGTAATCTATTTATATTTATTTAATATTAATTCCAGCCTTTTACAACATCAAAAATTAAATTGGAAAAAGTTGATGTTTGCATAAGCATGCATGTAAAATGTACGTAGCCCGGAACGTAGAAATCAAAACAATTTTGATTTTTTCCGTATGAACGTGTCAGCTGATCGCTCTCTCACTAGACAGAGTTGCCTAGTAAACATTTGTGCGCTAATTTTTGACCGTTTGCAGTTTGATGCAAAAACACCTATTTAAAGTTTGAAAAATTGTGAAAATAATTCGAAATAATTATGTATGTAAAAGTGCAGATTATATATATGTAATCTATTTATTTTTATTTTTATATTAAAAAATTAGTATATACGGGCGCCGAATTCGCATTAAAATTCAGAGATTAGGAGACAGGCATACGAGTCGGTAGGTTTTATGACTACCGACCAAGAGTACACCTGAAGGTTTTTGACTTCATTTGTACTAAAGTATATTCATCTGGAGGCTTTATTACTCCATTCGACCGCTGAGGTTGGCCGAGGGCTTTATTACCTCAGTCACCTATTACAAAGTAAGGGAATAAGCTAGGAGTAGAAGTAGATTTGATGAAATAAATATTTATAACGTTTTTACATGGAATCAACATGGTTATTCATTTAGAACGACCGGTAGGAATTTTTGCTTTCAGGAACCCTGGACGGACTAAGGCCAACCCCGGCAAAGTCAAAGGAAAAGTCCGTCACAAATAATAATATGCTTTGACACGATTTATGTGCATACATATCGATTAAGAATGCAGTAAAACATGCCATTTTATTGAAAAATAGTGGATAATGACTCATACATTGGTTTATGACTCATATCTTTATGGCAACTTGACCCCTAGATAGAAAAAAATATTATCATGCCCCTACTGTGAATATTTAAGGCATGTTGAGAAAAACCGTTCCTCCAAAGTCTGCACATCTATGTCAATGCTAAAAGGGCACAGAATGTGTATAGGCGGGGCTGCCCCAAGGTGACCCCTGGTACAACGGACAAAAACATTCTCATAACTAGTGGCTAACCTGCAGAGCTACAGGGTAATGTTCTCCCTAAAAAATAGTTTAACAATTCCCTCCTAAAGTGCAACGCTTGAATAATACAATAAATAAACAAAAAAAAAAAATGTGGATCTGTAGCCAATTTATCAAGAAATTGCGGTGTCGATTTATAAGGACCTCCTTTGAGCAAGCAATTGACAAACGTGTATGTTTTGTCAAAATGTTCTGAGAAAACGTACGGGCTATATTCCCTTGCTTTTCATACTTCGATCCATGTTTCTTCCACCAAAACAATTTTCGGGAGCTCGAAAAACTTATTAAAACCTTCTTTTCTAGGCTGATATTTTGTATTAAAATATGTCCAAGGCATGAGCTCGTTGTTTTTCTTTTTATTTAAAATAACCATGAAAGTAATTTAGTCTTATTCGTTAATATGAAATCCATCAAAATTAGAAAAATTCGTAACATTTTTCAATCTGGTACCTTGTTTTGATGAAATTGTAGTTGTCCTCGCAAAAGTCAAGTGGCTAACATCACACTAAATGGAACTACTTCCATTTTTTTGTATCGTGTATCTTTCTCCTTTCTCTCGAAAACACCAACACAATAAGGCTAAATTTATAAACACAAATATTACAGAATATGTATTTCCTCAAGCATCCGTAAAGTAGATAGTGATGAGAACTTCGATGCCTAAAGAATCGAATGATTTAAAAAAAATCGGTTCCATTAAGAATTGAATCGAAATCCAGCTCTACATAGAACCGCACTTTTTATATTGCCCTACAATATTCTTTATTGCCAATGAAACACAAGTCGACAGGTTACAAGTTATGCAAAACAAAGCTATGAGATTTATATTGAAAATGAGGCACGACACTTCCATAAAGAGTATGATCGATGCATTAATCTGGTTGAGTGTGAAACAGCTGATATTTTACCATAGTATGAAACTTGTATTTAATATCAAGCATGGTAAATTACCAGTCTGCCTAAGTGAAAAGCTTGTGTATATGAATGAAACTCACTCTTACGTAATTAGGGAAAATAAAAATTTTAGATTTCCTCTTTTCAAAACAGAAATGGACAAGCACAATATATTTTACAAATGCCTGAAATGCTTTAATGAACTTCCCAATCATGTTAAAAATTGTGAAAACTTAAACACTTTCAAAAAAAGTTTATTAGAATATTGCAAAACCCTTCCAATAAGATAAAATATTTTGTATCTGTATTTCATATTACTGATCCTTGAGTGGACATGGGCAATGCAAATAGACACAGAGGAACCTTATCCGCCAGGTCAAATATATTGCTCGCATTTAAATTGGGGAAGAGTTCCCGAAAACATCGTCTCAGACAAACAGTTGAGAGTCACGTCTATTCCAACAAAAATAATAAAACAATAATATATTATGATTAGTTATGTTTATATAAAAGCTGGTGCAGGGAGGATTGGAAACACGTCCTTTCCAACCATCCGATAAAAGTGGCTCATTCTGCTGAGCTACTAGATTTTGTGTTGATCGGAATCAAATGCATTCCGACAGCATAAATAACAAAACTGTGTAATCTTAAGTTTTGGAACAGGACAGGATTGGGAATACGTTCTTTCTAACCTCCCAATAAAAGTGCCTAATAACTCTGAGATCCGAGTAAATGTGTTGATCGGAATCTATTGCATTCCGACAATATAAATAATTAAACTATGTATTCATAAGTCTTGGAGTAGGGCAGGATTGCGAACACGTTCTTTCGAACCTCCCAATAGGTCAATACCAAAAATGTGTCGATAGCCGTCAATAGTTATCGAAAACGGCGATGGCAATACCGAATTTAACACATCGTCACTGAAAGACAATGACAATAAAAGCGGATTCATTGGTGCCGTTTGTCATATCGCTGTAGTCGTATCCCTAACGTAACCCTATACGCACATTGTTATCGAATAATGGTGCCTTAACCTAAAAATCGTGAAAATTTTATAAAAATGAAGAAAACGCAAAAAATTACAAACATATTCCACAAAAAATAAGTCTCCTAGTCATAACGTATCCAAAACAATGAATAAAATCTACAAAAAGTTATAAAATTCACCAACCCAAATATTTTGTATATATATATTTTCATGAAGGAAAATCGACACTGATGATTCCCATAATGTTGATCGAATCAGCTGTTATAAGGTTGCCTATACGGCTACCGATAACGTATGTCGTATCGCTGTAGTCGTATCTCTAATGTAATCAGCTGTTTATCGTTACGACGGTAAACCAAAAACCAATTGGTTGGCTACGATACGGTTACGACCTTAGCGGCACCAATAATCGATTGCATTGATTCCCATAAGTTTGGTCGAATTAGCTGTTATAAGGTTACCGATATAGCACCAATGTCTGCAGCTTAAGGGTGATTGATTCAACTGTCAATAAGGCTAGAAGTGTTTTGGCATTCGTAAAGTGATGGTAAAAAGAATTTAGCGATCCTTATGCAACGATAACCCTTTTTACAACATTTGTTAGACCGATAATAGAATATTGATCGATAGTCTAGAATCCGCGTTATCAAGTTTATGCAGATTGGTTAGAAAGAAATCAAAACAGTTTTCACTCTTTACCTTAAGATATTTTAAATGGGATTCCTTGTGTAATCTACTTTCTTATACTAATCGGCTGAAACTTATTAATCTTCATAGGCTTGCCAGTCATAGAGAGGTGCTTTGTAGAGGTTTATGCCGATCACTTTATCGGCGGCGGCGGCGGCGTAGGCTCTATTATATACCGGCGGCGGCGGCGTAGGCGGCGCGCCGGCATACGCCGGTGTTCTGACTTTAAAAAGCTTGATTTTTCAATTTAAAAAAATAATATTTAGGAAAGGTTTTGGGTAAAAGTCTAGTTGAGGGGTCGACTGCTAATATGCTACCAGAAATATCGAGAGGGGTGTCAAAAGACGCGTATTGACCTCGGCAATAATAATCCGAAGGCGGAAAAGAAAAATTATATCTCTGTTCGGAGATATTTGCATTTGAAGTTGGCGATTTTCATGTGGTTGTTGTAATGTTGTGGTAACCACAAAAAAAATTGAGAACAGAAGTGTTTTGCGCGGATATAGTTTTGGTCTCCAAACCGGTGTTGGATTCACCCAGGGTAATTTTTTATAAGCGCGGCCGAAGGGCCGAAGGTGTTCTGCACAAAAATACTATGGATCCCACCCCCGGTTTCGGAGGGACCCGCGGGTCATTTGTCGGTTTTTCGTTAATATCTTTTGAACGAGTCGTTTAACACCTCTCTCGATATTTTTGGCTCCGAAGACTTTCTAATGGAACGTTAGTGAGTGTTTATTCGGCCAAGGATGCCGTCCTCCAAATCATAAGCAGTCTAAGTGGATGTCATTGCGTAACTCATGGGTGAAAATCGCGAAGGACAAAGCCTCACCTGGTATATATATGTGCCTACGTATTCACATTTGTAAAAGAAGCCGTAACGTTTAGGTGATATTTAAACTTGGTTGATACTATAATCAATGTGATTCACTCTAAGGGACTAGTTTTAGCTAGGGTCGCCAATTTTAGGAAATGTCAAACCGGGAGACTTGGGTTTTGAAGGATGAAGTGTGAAGATCAAAATTAACATTTCAGAAGCTATTGTATAGTTTCGCATATAAACAAAATATGCTTGAATGCAAGCCCAAGTATTTTTCAAACCCTTCTCATACGTATATATATCCTCAACTTAAGTATGAGGTAAGAAACATTTCAAATTTCAAAGGAGTGTTTATGCCCCTAGAACCTACTAAAGGATTTTGCATCACTGATTTCGCTTATTCTTTCAGCCAATCGCAATATAAAATTCTTTAAAAAATTGGCTCCTTTTTTGGGTAACTTGCTTTTTTTTAACAACTTGAGGACAATTTGAAAATATGTTCGCCTTGGGTCATTTTATTTGAATTCATTGTTCATTATTAATTTTATTGAAAAAAATATGCAAAGTCAGCATATAAATTTATTATATAACTTTTCTTTTAGTGTTTTGTTTTAATAACTTGGTGAATTGGGTGATGCAAAGCCCGTGTTAAGCTGACATCGAAACGTCTGTTTTTTTTTTTTTTTTTGAATAACTTATGAACAGTTAGAAAGAGTTAAATTTCGCAATTAGTTTTTATAACTGGCAGTGATGCGCATCCGTTGATAGTACTTTTGACCATATCCGACCAATGTTCTATCTCTAGTGCTTTGATAGTTAGGACAAAACAAAATATTTTTTTTTATTATCTCAATAATTATCAATCTGATGAGTTTTCTTTACAAACTATTCGCTATTTAAAAACTATTTGTATGTCACTAGTACTTAATCCAACCTTATTAGTGTATGACTTAGCTGAGCAGTTTTAGATCTCGACGCTAAACAAATCCCTGCCTTTCAAAGACTCGGCAAACAAAAATGCGCGCAGTCTGCGAATGTGCTTCTCGTGTCGGTTAGGCGGGCTTTGGAGGGTTAAAACCGTTGGGAATTCGTTATTAAATAGAACATGCAGCAAAAAATAAGCACGTGATGATTTGTATTACTGTTATCTCCCTGAAGGGAAGTTAGTAACTAGTGATACAAATTTCTGGTTCGGAAGTAGAACTAAAGTGCCAAAAAGTACTAGTTCATTAGTAGCTAGATTTTTTCCTGTTATAAAATCGACAGTTTGGATTTTTATATGTATATCATATTTCACATATTTGTATTTGAGAAAAAGGCCAACAACACGAAAACTGCTACCAGCTTTGAGAAGCTTCGACTATAAGTTTACCTTTCTTCCCCACAGTTTGCCACCAGTACGGAGCTTTCGAAAAAGGGAATAAGGAGCAACATGTAGAGTTTTGGTCCGGTTCGGAGCCAACGAAATAGTGCCAAGAAAAGAACTAGGTCTTAGCTGTGAATTTTTACACTAGTAGTGCCAATAAAAAACTAGTTCTAAAGTGGCAATTTGTATCTAGCTCGGAACTAGTGAAATGATAATGAGCGGGGACAGTTTCCACCGCCTAAGACAGCATGTAAAAGAGATAGATAGATGAATTCACTAGAAGCGCACTATTCTCCATTCACAACGCCCGGTGTTCCAGTAACTGCCCGACACGTATCATATCCAGCACAAATCATTGTTAATGTTAAAGTTCTCTTTGCCAACTTATACTTACGAACACAAACCGGCGTTGCTACTATAGGCTGGAGAGCAGTTCGAGGAAAGTGCAAAGTGTCAAATACACTTACCCGAATTTCTTTGCCTGCCTATAATTTAGCAGTGCAAATATCAGTTGGGTTTACTGTAAGACTCGGTTTAAAGGGACCATCCACTCGAATGCCAGCCCGATTAGACATTTGTCGGAACCGGTCGGATCAGACCATTACAGCATATATCCCCCATACAACCGATTTTTCAGAAAAGAGAATTTTTGCCATATCGTCCTCAATTTATCAAATTGAAGCATCAAATTTCACCATATGCTTTCGTATATTGCACATAATAATATGTCTGAAAAAAATGGAGGAGATCGGTCGTATATATAGCTTATATCAATACAACCGATTGTTCACATTAGAACTTTTCGTAATTACTGCCCCATTTTAACAGCTAGAAGCTTTAAATTTCACCAAATGATTACGTATATAGCATATATTGTTGTCTGAAAAAATCATAGAGATCGGTATATATAGTATATACCACATATAAACTGTAATGTCTGCCCGCTTTTTAGGAAGCGAAGTTTGCGCTTATATTTCCTTGGAGGTATGTTAGGTTAGGCTGAAATGGCCGGTCCGTGAGGACTTCACATAGACTGACTGAGTCCGTAGTGTTAGCAGAAGTTTGTTTTAACGACCAAACTGAAAAACCCTATCAAAAACCAGGACCTATGTTATAAAATAACTCCGTCCTCTTGGCAAATACTAGAAGCTTCCTAGGACTTAAGCCACTTGCTGCTTCTAGATCTGACAGCTGTATCACTCCTAATAGCTGGAGTCTTAGCCTGTCAAGTGCAGGGCACGAGCATAGAACGTGATCGATCGTTTCCTCCTCCAACCCGCACTTCCACCATCTGCTATCACTGACCAAGCCTAATTTAAAGGCATGTGACGCCAGAAGGCAGTGTCCAGTCAGAATACCCGTCATGAGTCTACAGTCCTCTCTTTTTAATGATAGAAGCAACTTTTTTAGTGTAAGGTTGTAAGACCTACACATAATCTTCGACACTTTACAGCCCCGCGCTTGAACCCACGCCTTTCCTGCTTGGTCGATCATGTGCACCTCTCGCCTTCGCTTAATCTCGCCCAGTCTAATTGGGACATCTACGGAGCAAGCTTGAAGGGATGCGCCCTTTTTAGCTAGTTCATCCGCTTTTTCATTCCCATCTATTCCCATGCTGTGCTATGCGAGATTATTGCCTTAATCGCTGCTTGACTGTCAATATAAAAGTTTACGCGGTTGCAGCTTAAGCTATTCTCTTCCAATGTTTCTACAGCTTTGGTTTCGGCTAACATTTCCACGTGGAAAACGCTACAGTAATCCGGCAGCCTGTAGGATCTGCTTATTTCCCGATCAGCACAGTATACCACAGACCCTACACTTTCCACTACTTTGGAACCATCTGTGCACAAATGTATCGCCTCGTCCGCCATTTGCGCACCCTTGCGCCAACCGTCCACCTCTATTGTGGCCTTAAGATGCCCCTCCAAGCGCAGATAGGGAATCAGGTAGTCTGTTCGTCTTGTGATTGATGACGCTATACTACTATGGCAAAATGGTCTGCGCTCAGGCTGCCCCGAGGCACCGAGCCTGGTTGCAGTTGTTAATGCTATGTTCTTTGCTACCAGATCTTCAGGTAGAATGTGCAGAATGGCATACAGTGCAGCCGTCGGGGTTGGTTTCAGGGCTCCCGTAATGCTAAGCATCGATAGTCTGCATACCCCCTCTAATTTTTTGAGGTACGTTGTTTTTTGTGTGGCTTTCTACCAAACAAGAACACCATAGTATAGAATAGGACTTACAATCGCTGTAAAAACCCAATGAGAAAGAGAGGGCGATAGGCCCCACGTACACCCCAGCATTCTTTTACATGCATAAAGGGCCGTTGAGGCCTTCTTCACCCTCTCCTCCAAGTTGAGCTTCCATGACAGCTTACTGTCTAGGATGATGCCTAGATATTTTGTACAAGGTTTCTCCTGTAAGGTCACCCCTCCTAACTTAGGCCTGGTCCAATTTGGGACCTTGTGCCTCTTTGCATACAAGGCCATATCCGCCTTCTCCGCATTGACTTTCAACCCGACATTAAATGCCCAGGTATGAATATCCCGAAGCGCGCGATCCATCAAAGAACTAATCGTTGGAAGGCACTTTCCTCTTATGACAATTGCAACGTCATCTGCGTAAGCCGTAAGTTTTACGGGTCCCTCATCGAATCGCCTGAGCAGTTGGTTGATAACTAGCGTCCACAGCAGAGGTGATAGCACCCCTCCCTGCGGCGTACTCCTGTCCACTGATTTCGTGGCCTCGTACAATCCCCATTGTGATGTAATTTTCCTGCAATTTAACATGCAGCCGTTCCATCTGGTTAAGGCTGGATGTACTTTAATGTAATAAAGACCATCCATAATCGCCCATTTAAAAACATTATTGAAAGACCCGACAATGTCCAAGAAGACTTCTAGAGCATATTCCTTATATTCCAGGGATTTCTCTATGCTTATTACCACCCTGTGAAATGCGGTGTCTACCGACTTGCCTTTGGTGTACGCATGCTGTGTTGTGGAGAGCTGCGTTTCATCCACGTTGGACTTTATGTACACATCTATCAGCCTCTCAAAGGTCTTGAGCAGAAATGATGTTAAGCTAATTGGTCTATAGTCTTTGGGATACACGTGACCGATCTTCCCCGCCTTTGGTAGGAAAGCTACACGAGCAGTTCTCCAAGAGTGCGGTACATGATTCAGCCTTATGCACCCATCGAATATTATTTTATGCCATTCCACGACCGCCATACTTGAAACTTGTAGCATGGCCGGGAATATACCATCTGGGCCCGGCGATTTAAACTTAGAAAACGACTTCACTGCCCATTCGATCTTGGTACCGGTCACCTAGCCCAGTACTACCCGCTCCGTGATTGAAGTGTGAGTGATGTCTGCTGGCTCTTCTAAACCATCGCCCAATGGGAAATGTGTGTCGAAAAGCGCCTCAAGGGATTCCTCACTATTACGTAACCATGCCATGTTCTCTTTCTTTACTAGTCCCTGGACTATGTTTCCCCTTTCTAGGACTTTTTTCAACCGTGCTGTTTCGCTGGAGCACTCTATGTCCGTACAGAAACTTTTCCATAAAATTCTCTTCGCCCTGGAAATTTCAACCTTGTAGATCCTCAGTAGATCCCTGTACTCGTCCCGACTCGCTTCGCTTTCCGCGGTCTTTGAGAGCTTAAACATTTCTTTTACCTGTCTTCATAGAAGACTCAGCTCATTGCTCCACCATGACGGCTTTCCTTTTCCTCTAAATCTTCTTTCTGCAGGCTTTGTTATACGCAGTCATAAGCGTCTTTGTTAGGAATTCATTCGACTCCCCCAGTTCCTCCACATTGGCAATCTCTTTGGGTTGTCCCAGTTTTGTTTCTACCTGTTTCTGAAATTTAGTCCAGTTCGTTGCCCTAGGGTTTCTAAAGGTTCCTCCCTTCTATACCCTCTTTAGGGGGATGCTGAAGCTGATATATCAAGAACCATCCATTCATACCTTGATATATTACGCTCGGAGCTCTATGTAATATCCAGAACATTGCTGGATGTTGGACCAATGTATGTAGGGACATTTCCCCTGTTTGCTATCTGCAAATTGGTTTGCTGGATGTAACAAAATAGAGATTCGCCTCGCTCGTTCGTATCTGCCCCTCCCCACGCATTGTGGTGCGCATTTGCATGTGCGCCTATGACCAATCACCCTTTGCGCCCTTCCTCCTGCACTAGCCTTTTGCACTCCATCGGTGGAATCTCCGCATATGGGCCATGTAGCAGGATGCCAGGATAAAAAGCTGCTTATTCTTTTGCTCAACGGCCACCACTACGAGGTCCTCAGTAGTGTAATTAGGCAGCATACGTATATGAATGCAGCTGTTTCTTTACCATTACTGCAGCTCGCACCCGTCCTGCCGTTTGCGCCTAGTAAATGCCAAACCCGCGCGCGCTAAGAGTCCAAAACCTTTCCTCCCGATAACAGCCACGGCTCCTGGATCAGCGCCACGTCACACGAACCCTCCTCAGGGGTTGGGGGAGTTCGCTCGACGCCACTTTACTGTATTGGAGGTTTATCTGTAGGTCTCGCAGCACCATTGGGCTGTTTGTCCCCCTCAAGCACTTTCGTCGTGACGTCGTCGTCCTCCCCTTGCCGTTTTGGTTTAGAGTATTCGAGGTCCCCTTCAGCCTCTCGTAACTGTTGTGCCGGGTGTCCTCTGTGCGAGTCACAGCACCATTTGGCGGTTTGTCCTCTTCTAACACCTTCGTGGTGACGTCGGCTACCCCCCAATCCTGTGTCGGTATGATCGGATTCTGATTCTGCAGAAGTCGCAGTGTATCCTCCGACTTCATCACGCATGGTATCCATACCTTAACTTTTTGTACCGTGGGGATTTGCGCTTTATCCACCACCTCAAACCGCGCGTTCGTGCCTTGCCTTTGGAAGTTTGGAACCACTTTGTCCAGCCACCGCCACCTCGCGATGTTGTCGCACGCTATCATATTCACACCATTATACCATCCCCCCGAATCAAAGGTTGGAAGGGACTTACTTGGTTGTTCCCGCATCATCTTAAGCATTAAGATAATAATAAGGACTGCTACGATCAGTCAGCGCCACAGTCAGTGACCACATTACTCATCTTCTCGGGAAAAGTCGGAGTTTTAGTGTTATCTTCCTTTGGTACCTCCGAGAAACCCGGATTCTTAGCGTTAACTCCCTTTAGCACCTCCGTAGTTGGAACTTCCCTCTGACTCGCAGCTTTCAAGGTATTTGCTACCTCGCTATTGGGGCCCATCTGTATTACAGCTTTGGGCCTATTTGTCTTATCTATGCGACTGGGACTGGGTCCTTTCTGCCTCTTGAAGGCAGGCTTGTCCCCTTCCGCCGAAGGTTGCCCCTTCATTCTGCCATTCGACGCTCCTGCCTCCACGAACCGGTTATGGAACAGAGGGTTTCTCGTAGCAAACCTTTCGAAATGCCCTCGACCTACTTCTACCGCCTCATGGCCCATTCTAAGCTTTCGATCTCCACTTCTTTTGGGTCGACCGCTGCTCTCAAGCGTTGTACAATTCTTAGTGCTGCTCGGTACTGCAAGAGAGAGCTCTTTTACTTCCTCTGCTCCGTACCCTTCTCCACTCTTCTACTCCGTTTTCATTTGTGTGCTTCTCTAACACGGGGTTCATTGAATCAGCACTACTCTCGCTCCCCGAGTCCGACGCATCGATTAATGCGTATTTGTCGTCCTTGGCTTGCGACTCAGTCCTCCTCTTATCATCGTCCTTATTACAATTAGGTAATGAGTCGTTCATCTTGGTCGTACGACCACCTGCCCGACAAGGCGGGCTCAGCGGTCCAGTATAAAATACGGGAAAAGAACCGTCAGCCACAGCAGCGCCCCTTACTGTGGTAAGGCTATCAATACTTCCCCAGATGGCCAGGTATCGGGAAGGCTCCGTTCGAATACAGCCGA
Organism: Eurosta solidaginis; assembly: GCF_040869045.1. Classification (NCBI taxonomy): domain Eukaryota; kingdom Metazoa; phylum Arthropoda; class Insecta; order Diptera; family Tephritidae; genus Eurosta; species Eurosta solidaginis. Next base: position 635,538 of record NW_027136927.1, on the reverse strand, counting down.
ATTTATCCACTGGCTGTAAATCGTCCAATAGTCACGGTCCGCATAACACCCTGGATTAGGGGGCTGGCAGTTCTTGGTCACCGATATCCCACCGCCCGCCTATGAGGCGAAACGGCGTAGATGTCAGTCCTAAACAGCTCCGCCTCATTGTCGGGCGCTATGGAGTTCGGCTAAGTCCTCATACCAACGACAAGGTGCCTAACCTAGTGAGGGTTCCTTGGAGGTAAAACGCGCCAAATGTTTTTTTAATAGTGGCACCGCTTTCCGAGAGTTTTCTAAAAAGCCCGACCAGTGCGACATCCAGCGAAAACTATTTCCAAAGTAAACTCCTATTTTGGTAAAATATCGCCTCTTTAAAGACCCTGGAAAACTTGCCATACTCATAACGGCCAATTCGTAACCATATTTTCACTTAATCATAGATAAATTTATATTGGCTCAACGGCACTCTATTCATGTAAAAGAATGCTGGGGTGTACGTGGTGCTTATCGCCCTCTCTTTCTCATTGGGTTTTTACAGCGATCGTAAGCCCTATTCTATACTATGGAGTTCTTGTTTGGTGGAAATGCACACAAAAACCAACATACCTCAAAAAATTAGAAGGGGTATGCAGACTATCGATGCTTAGCTTTACGGGAGCCCTGAAGACAACCCCGACGGCTGCACTGTATGCCATTCTGCACATTGTACCTGTAGACCTGGTAGCAAAGAACAAAACATTAACAACCGCAACCAGGCTCGGTGCCTCGGGGCAGCTTGAGCGCCGACCATATGGCCATAGTAGTATAGCGTCATCAATCACAAGACGAACAGGCTACCTGATTCCCTATATGCGCTTCGAGGGAGATTTTAAGGCCACAATAGAAGTGGACGGTTGGCGCAAGGGTGCACAAATGCCGGACGAGGCGATACATGTGTACACAGATGGTTGCAAAGTAGTGGAAGGAGTAGGGTCTGCGGTATACTGTGCTGATCCGGAAATAAACCTAAAAAATGTCATAACTTCATAAAATAGAAAAAACGAAAAATTTCAAAACAAAAAATACAATCCCCAAAATCTGAATAAATTCGCCAACACAAAAGTGTATAGATTATGAATATGTCGGAAAACCAAAAACTAATTGGTGGGCTTTGGTGTCGTTATACTTACTTACTTATTAGATTGACTTCCATAGAATTCGTTTGAGCAGCTGTTTTACACGGAGTTTGTCAGGGAATGATCACCGCAATTTCGTTTTCATCTGATGATCTATTCATACACGAGGGAACTTTAAAGTTGTGATCAAAGTTTGCTCTCACAACTTAATTCATTTACATGCGTCACACTTTCATTGCATACAATAAAAATTATTTATTTACAGACAATTATAACTCTTTATTGATACATGTTACAAGGAAAATATATCATCATTTCGACTGCTGAGCGGAATATCACCATATTTCAACTGCTGTTTCGAAAACGCCTAATCTCAAAATGCTTCGAAATTCGGCGCTCAGTCGTGTTAGGGTGATATTCCAATCAACAGTCAATGTAAAATAACAGCCCTCAGTTACATTTTGGATATTATGAATTCTTTAACGCTTGGATTTGTTACATCTATATATATATCCGGAGAACCGTACTTGAAACCTTGTGCGACCGCACAAAGTCGATTATTGAAGACGCCTCCTGCTCCAGTAGCTCCAAACGACAAACATTCTTCAGCAGACAAGGTTGTTCCTGCATATTGATATATTTCCACCCAATGAGTTCGGAGAATAGGATGAGGATCTACGCTGCTTCTAGATGATGAACCCCATCCACTAATCTGAAGAAATTTTCTCCGTGGTGTTTGATCCTGGCAAAGTTCTATTATCTTTGCTCTAGCATTGTCTTCAAAGGATGGAGTCACTTTAACCACTGCTATATCCACAGAAGGATGAGCATGTATTTCCTCCACACAGTGTTGGAGCGCTACATGTGATTTCAAATTGGTTATACCGGCTAGTACGATGATATCCTCAGGATTATACCTTACGCAATGCGCTACTGTAACTACCGATTTAATACTGATTATGGACCCAACGCAGTTATAGGTACTTCCTTTGAATATTGCCACTGTATGTAGGCTGTCCCTTATATCTATCTCCATGCCATGTATCATGCGATATTCCGCATTCGTATAGCTTAAAATGCAGCAAAGCAGATTAAACAGCACCACAAATTTATTTCGTAGATTCATTATATTTTAAAACCTTTTCTACCACTTTTTAACTATAAAGTACACCGAGTTTATTTTGAGACGGAGACGTGTAAAGAGAGATTCCAGGAATTTGAAATAACAAAAATACATCTAAATTAAATTAAAGCTACTCAAGGTCAATCTTGATATACTCAGGGTTCTTTGCACACAGACTGTATTAACTTTGGTAGCAGCGTTGACGGATTGACGACGCCGTAGTCATTTTGACGATTTTCAACTAGAATGACGCTTGGACGGATTTGTAATGAAAAATGACGATTTAAGCCTGCCTTCTATGTAAGATTTATTTTAAATATTTAAACACCAAGAAATTACATATATTTAAAATTGAAATACAAGCTTTATTGAACATTGTATACCTTATACTAAAAATATGCTAACTTTTGCTGCAGACGGAGCTAATAACATGACCAGCTCGAAGCATTCGGTCGCCCGAATTTTGAAAAATAAATTCCTAACTTAATTACTTTTAAATGTATATGTCATTCTTTGGCGCTTTGCTATTCGTATGCCTGCTTAATGCTACCCAGCAGTGTAGAAACATTGGTGCGCAATGTATATAATAACGTTTCCAATAGTTCGCAGAGAATTACCTACTCAATTGAAAAATATAATTGCGCTATTGGAATTGCAGCCAAAAAAGATGCTACATCCATGCCAAACTCAGAGCCATTAAAAATATTTTTTAACTTCGCTGTTAATGTTGCCAAAATAGACAGTGCAAAATTGTTGTGAACAGAGTCTTAGCTATTATATGTACAATACTTCTTACTTCCACCAGCTGTCGAAATGTATGCCACCTATCTTTTTGTTTTTACTTCTTCTGGGATATAATAAAAACTTTCTTCCGTTTTTGGACTTGAAGATCTCGCACGCCTTTTTATTTCAACAAAAAACCATTATTGATTACTTGGATGATATGAATGAAATTTATATCTCCTTCATGAAGTATATCCTTCAAAATATTAATAAAGTTAATAAAATTTGCCAGAGTGAGGGACTTCAAGTACATAATATGTATTCAAATATATAAAGACTTTTTTTGATTTTAACAATGTTGTTCTACAAAACTTAAGTTTCATGGATCCCAAAAAAGTTGCTGAAAAAAAATTGATTCTTTGCATATGGTCTTGCCACGTTTTTCGCACACAATCGATCAGAAAATTGTGCAGGATATTGATAGCGAGTATAGGAAATTATAGTTTTTAGAATTTAATTTATGTGCATTCGTTGCAGATCTAATGTGCTTGCCACACTCTTCAGCGAATGTAGAACGATTTTTTTCTAAAATAAATTTAAACAAAACAAAAACTCGAAACCATTTGGAAACTGATACATTAAAACGAATATTGCTAACCCAAATTTAAAATTGAATAACTTTTCCTGTCATAATATTGAACCGCAAATAAATATGCTAAAAAAATGAACACGAAAATGTATAACTAAGAAACTAAAATGATATGAGAGTTTATGCGAGGTTCAATTTGAGCTCACAAAAAACAAAAGCAACATAATTGTGAAAACAACTACCTTTTGTATGTAATACAAAATTTATCTTTTAAGACGTTTTTGTTATTTATAAAAGAAAACGAAATTAATTAAAAATGATTTTATATGTTGTACTAGCAGATCCGGCAGACGTTGTTCTGCCCTAAATTTGGCCTATCTGGATACATTTTAATAAGATTTTTCCGTCTAACTCTGCCCTAACCCTCTACACTTTTTCCTAATCTTTTTATTCACTCCTCCCTCTGTCTTTTTCGCTTCATCACCATCTTCGTCTCATTCTATCTCTTTCTCAGTCTCCTTCTCTCTTTTCTCTTCTCTCAAGTTTTTCTCCTTCTTCTTCATCTCTTATTGCCAGTCCCAGAGGGTGGTATGTATTTTGTTCAACTCCCATTCCGAGTCTCAGTCCCAGTCCCACTCCGAGTCTCAGTCTCAGTCCCAGTCCCAGTCCTAATCCCAGTCCCAGTCCGTCTCTGGTATACCTCCCGGAAAAAAGCATCGTAAATACTAATATAGGCAAATTTATATACGAAATTTCAGGCAAATCGAATAGGACGTATGTAAATAGGTATGTGGGTATTATTAATTCTTGTCTTTATTTTGGCTTCGCATACATATTTATCAGTTTTGCCAGGTTGATGCGACTAAATCGGATATCATAATGAGTTTTAGAGCTCTCAGCAACAGCTTTCATTTGATATCCATAATACACACATATCCATTTTGTATAAACACATTCTAGGGGTACCCGGGTCCACGTTCTATGCTATATCTCGAGACCCTAGCCCCCAGTTGTATGAAAATTATCCTGTACTATAGCACTCATATACAGCTTTCATTTGATATCCATACTGTATAAACACATTCTAGGGGTACCCGGGTCCACGTTTGGGCTATATCTCGAGACCCTAGCCTCCCAGTTGTTTGAAAATTATCCTATACTATAGAACTCATCAACAGTTTTCATTTGATATCCATATTGTATAAACACATTCTAGGGGTACCCGGGTCCACGTTTTGGGCTATATCTTGAGACCCTAGCCTCCCAGTTGTATGAAAATTATCCTGTACTATAGCACTCATCAACAGCTTTCATTTGATATCCATATTCTATAAACACATTCTAGGGGTACCCGGGTCCACGTTTTGGGCTATATCTCGAGACCCTAGCCCCCCAGTTGTATGAAAATTATCCTGTACTATAGCATTCATCAACAGTTTTCATTTTATATCCATATTGTATAAACATATTCTAGGGGTACCCGGGTCCACGTTTTGGGATATATCTCGAGACCCTAGCCTCCCAGTTGTATCAAAATGATCCTGTACTATAGCACTCATCAACAGCTTTCATTTGATATCCATATTGAATAAACACATTCTAGGGGTACCCGGGTCCACGTTTTGGGCTATATCTCGAGACCCTAGCCTACCAGTTGTATGAAAATTATCCTGTACTGAATCACTCATCAACAGCTTTCATTTGATATCCATATTGTATAAACATATTCTAGGGGTACCAGGGTCCACGTTTTGATCTCAAGACCCTAGGCACGTAGCGAAAAAAAAGGTAGACTTTGGCCGATTCTCAGACCTACCCAATATGCTCACTATATGCTCATGAGAATCGGTTCAGCCGTTTCGGAGGAGTTAAGCCTCTAAAACCGTGACAGAAGAATTTTATATATTAGATGTGGCAACAAAAAATAACAAAGGCAATTTTCAGAAAAGCGCTTTTAAAGTTAATATTGTTGAATGAAATCCGGCGATCTCATTTTGATTTCCGACGAATACAATCGTACGTCCCCTGGTAATAACCCAACTTCGTCCTAACTCAACTTTGGTTGTTACTGGTTGTTGCCATAGATATGACGATTTTTGTCGTTTTTTTGGGCGGCATCTGACGACTCGGAAAAAAAAATATATGGCAACGCTGTTTGGTAGCATAACGGGCTTAAACGAATTGAGATAAATATAGACTTCCATACATCAAAATGCTGAGGATGAAAAAAGGGATTGATTTAGCCATTTCAGTTCATCCTTCCGTCTCTCTGTCGGTGCACACGATAACTTGAGTAAATATTGAGAATAAAATATTGACATTTGGTATAAGGATTTCTTGGCGCTCATTTCACATCGCTATTAAAAATAAGGGCAATCGGATGGTAACCACGCCAACTTCTTATATATTTAACGTTTTGGAAAACACATTAAAACTGATTATTGGAATGATATTAAGACTCTTGAATTTTTTTTGAAAATGGGCGTGGCACCGCCCGTGGACGAATAAAATAAGTTATATCTTTGCAAAAAGAGCTTTATATCAATGGTGTTTCCAAGTAAAATTATAACGAGAAAAATGAAAACATTTTAGTTTTTGAAAATGTTCGTGGCGGGAGCCATATAACTCGAAGAAAAATTAAAGGATCGTAATAAGATTGTGTACTTATGATTTCTTTATAGCAGGAAATATTTCTACAACAAATGGATACGCCCACTTTAATATAAAATATGTTTAAAAGGGTCGTAGACTATAATAATAAGCTATATCTTAGCGATAAAATAGTTTTGTATCAATGATATTTCACTTATCAAGTTTTATTGTACGAGGAAATTAAGAGAATTTTTTTAGCTGGCGGTGCCACGCCCCTATTCCGATCAAACATTACAAAATATTTCTAGATCTACGCTGAGTATATAATATTCGGCTACTTCCAAACTTAGACATCCTTACTTGTTTTTTGTTTGTTTTAATTAGCTGAACAAACATATTTTGCTCTATCAAAATAACAAATCAACCGTATTTATTGATATTCTAGCAAATGAAATGACGCACTTTGCTATACATTTTCAAAACAACATTTCTTTGCAATTGTTTGTTTATTTATACGTGGACGAATCCCAAATAAGGTCGATAACGTACCGAAAATCAAAAGTGGTCAGAATTTATTTCTATCACTTGGGATTACAGGTCAAATACGATGTGGAAATCAAATAGTTTATTCTTTCCCCTCATCCTGGACAGAGAAACATAATTTCAAAGAAAGGCTTCATTGGTTTTGCAAATTTGGATGTTTTACTAAAAAAATATAACGCCTTTCTTTATATTGTTGCGCTGTTTTTTTACCATAAAAAAACTTTAGAAGAAGGCTTTATAAATTGATCCTGCCCCTATCCTTATTATTTTCCTAGTAAGCAAACGTCGACTCGAATTTAGAAAAGCTTTCAGATGTTAAATAGCTCTGTTTACTAAAATTCTTCCGGGAAGTTCGGGTAACATTTATATTGGTGTCTAATAGCGTTTTATTTTCTGAAATAAATTGTTGCCTAAGTAAATAATAATAAATAAATATAAATGTAAAACGCGATAAGAGATCTAAGGCCGACCTTCTCTTCCAATTTGCGTCATGCTCCTCTTGATTTTCCCTGCAAATTGGCCGGACGGGACCTACATGTTTTATGCCGACTCCGAACGGCATCTGCAAGGCAAATGAGTTTTCACTGAGAGCTTTTCATCGCAGAAATACACCCGGAGCACTTGTCAAACACTGGCGAGGGGCGACCCCGCTTAGAAAAAATTTCTTCTAATTGAAACCCCTTATTTCTAAAATTTTGATGTTGCTTTGCCCGGGGTGTGAACCCAGGGCATACAGTGTGGTAGGCGGAGCACTCTACCATAACACCACGGTGGCCGCCTAAGTAAATGGTAAAGCCTTAATACAGTTACTCCTATCCCAGCAAATCTTGAACATTTATAGTGCATGCATAGAACATAAAGGGCTACCCCGTGTGTTAGCTGATTTTCACAAACGCACTGTCAATGATAGTAAAAATTCATTAGGAATTATTTCCTTCATTTCAATTTGCTTCGACTAAAAATATGTGAAGTTACGAAAATAAATTGTCACGATCAGCTAGTTTAGCAGAGTTGCAATGCCACACCGCCGTTTTATGCAGGGTAAAAGTGTAACGGTTTTGCGTTGCGAGCAGGCAACAATTTTCAAAAAAGAACGAAATACCTCGTCAAGGCGTTATCTGCTTTTTAGAATATAAATTTTGCCAGAAAATAAAACGCTATACAATTTGTCAAGTCCATTGATTGATCCATATATTGGCCTATAACTTTATTTCCGTTTAGCCAACGAAACTTTTATGTTGTCAGAAAGAGGGCATTTTGCGCTTTCCGCAGTGTATTAACTGTTAATTGATTCTTGGAGATGTTAGAGAAATCTTAGAAAACACGACGAAAATTTAAATTGTATCTCTTTTTTATTTTATATATACAAAGGATTATCTGAGGAAAATCTAAAATCAGTTCTGATTTCAACGAGATATAAATTTTAAAGATTTATGTAGGGTTTATTGGTGTATTCAACAATTTCATATGAAGACACAAAAAAGGAAGCAGTACAAACTAGCTTGTAATTTTCTTGTGAATATTATCTACTTGAAATATATATATATATATATTTTTCGACTAGAAGTGGTTATATGAGGATATCTTCCCATCCTATCCAAATTCAATGGATTTATTATATTAGTGAGTTTTTGAACGCAAACTTATATTGGCCTCTTTAAAGTTTTGATTTATTTTGTACTTTTGTTCTATTTCTTCTATAAAACTTTACATATGTACATCTTTAGAAGCACAAGAACGTGCTCTATTGAATGACCTAAAAATTTATCGAAGAATAAACAGAGGGAAAGTTACATACCAGTATACGTCTCCTCTAATGAAAAGGGGCTTTTGCGGCCGCGTGGTGTGATGGTAGCGTGCTCCGCCTACCACACCGAAGGTCCTCGGTTCACGCCCCGGGAAAAGCAACATCAACATTTTAGAAACAAAATTTTTCAATTAGAAGATAATTTTTCTAAGCGGGGTCGCCCCTCGGCAGTGTTTGGCAAGCACTCCCAGTGTATTTCTGCCACGAAAAGCTCACAGTGAAAACTCATCTGCCCTGCAGATGCCGTTCGGAGTCGGCATAAAACAAGTAGGTCCCGTCCCGCCAATTTGTAGGAAAAACTAAAAGAAGCACCACGCAAATTGGAAGAGAAGCTCGCCGTAACCGTACTTGAGTTTATATCCAGCGTTTTAAAAAGATATATTAGATTTCGAAAAATTAGGGGCATTGGGTCTTTATTTCACGTCCGAACCTCTTCATATATTGTCATATATATGTACGTACATATTTGAGTTACCCACAATTGTTGCTTGAAATATTGTAATATCCGCTCAGTCCGCTGCTCATATTCTATTTTAGGCAGGTTGTAATCATAATCGAATGAGCTAAGATCCCGCATTCCGGAATTGCTGTATTTGTAATCGAATTTGAAAGAAAAGTTTGATGACGTAGCGCTTTTGAAATTTTTCGATTTATTATATTTGTCTTATGTTACGCTACCAGTGTTCGGAGTATTTAAAACTGTTACCTGAGTAAACGACTACGCCGTAGTAAAAATTAAATTTTCGGAGTATATTTTTTCTTCCTGTTGAAAGCGGGCGAACAACTAACATCAAATTGATTCGGTGGCTTGGCAAACTTTTCGATTGTGTTTTTGCCATGAAATATATCTCAGCAAAAAAGTTATCTACCTTATCAGATGCACATGGAGTCGGCCTAAAACGTGTAGGATGACCAATTAATGATCCCATTAACACACCACATTCAACCCCCACCCCCCCCCCCCCCCCCCCCCCCCCCCCCCGATATTTATCGCGAAAAAATATTATTATTATTGTAAGGTCATCCTAAGAATACGAGCAATATAATATAAAGGCAAACTAATCTATGGTCAATATAATACAACGGTTAGGCTGACCCTACCTTAGTAATTAATCCTACGAAATACATCATCTCTGCACATGAACGGAATAATAATCAATTGGCAACCCTTACTCAATGTCAGCGATAAAAGGGCAGTTTAGATTTGAACAACGCGCCGTGAACAACGTCGGTTCGGCAACGGGCAGAGAAATCATTCTAATACTCATTTTACTTTCAATAAATTAAACCATTTAATTAATTTCATTTAAACACACATATTTTCCTATATTTAACTTTAAACTTTAATAAACATGAATTGTTAGTTATAATGTGCTAATGTGCATAAATCGGCAGCGTTTTTATTTAATCGGAATCCAGAAAATCCTGACAACCCGAAAGAGCTTGAATAAAGACTCTTTCAGTTCAGAAGTGAGATGCTCCGCATAGCCTCACAGTGACAGTGTGAATTATATTGAAATATAATAGAACAAAAATATGTGTGTGTGTAAAACAACGAATTCTGGAGAAGATTCGTTCGTTTCAGGAAGATTGCATCAGAATACATGCAACATTCTGACAAGTGTAGACATGTTCAAAGTCTGTACATAAGACTCAAACCGAAAGTTGATGTACATACATATGTTTTGTTGTTGTGTTTGCCTACGAGCGTACGAATGGACGAGCGTCGGTAAAGCATTATCGATAAAGCAGTATCAACGGAAAGTATTTGAATTGCATACGATATTGTCATGTTTTTGTGTGTTCAGAAAGCGTTGCTATAAATCGTAAGTTGCAAGCAAAGAAACAACGAAAATCCGTTTGTGTTCAAATTGCATGTTGTAATTGTTGTTGTGTTGCCTGTCGCGCGTACGAATGGACGATCGGTCGGTGATACATACAAAGTAAGACAGAGCAAGTGAATTTCGGTGGTTGATTTCAAATTGCGTGTTGTAGTTGTTGCCCAAAATTTGTTGCCTATCGCGCGTACGAATGGACGAGCGGTTTGCGGGGAAAAAAAGGCAAAAGCAAGAAAGCAGAAATTGTGAATTATATGCGTACGAATATAACTGTGGCAAAGTATAGTTATCGGGCGTACGAATGTACGAACGGTTGATAAACATAGAAAATAGAAATCAGAGCTTTGTATTTGAAGTAATAAATACAAGATTTTTTTTATTAACTCTGCGGTCTGCGTGTAGAGCGTGCGAGTGAACGAGTAAAGAATACGACAATGGTCGTTAATGTTATTGTTGTAATAATTTCAAAGTGTCGATCTCGCTTACACGACCATTCGTGTATATGAAAATATAAATAGACAAAAGAGACAACGTGTCATAAAACTCAAACGAAAGGAAGAGTGAAGCAAAACAAATAAGTAAACAAATTCTAATTAGAATACTCGTTTTAAAAGAAGTAAACAAAATAGCAAAATGAAAATAAAAGTGTCAACATTGAAAGTAGACGAGCTGAAAGAGCAGCTGCGTAATAATGATCTTTCAACTACGGGAACAAAAGCTGAATTAGTGTTACGATTGTGTGATTTCTTAGGTAGTGATGAAATCCAAATCGAGAATTCTGAATTAAATTTACAAACGCAAGTAAATGATTTAAGAGTAATGATGGAAATTATGATGACAAAAATACAAAGTTTGGTTCCAAGTCAACAGACAAATGCACAAGAAGTGAATGGTAGTGGCTCTAGTGTAAATGAAGAGCGCATAGTTATGTCACCTCAAAGTTCAATAAGAGTGGTGGGCAGAAATGCCAGTGTAAAAGAAATTGCTGAGACAATACCAGAATTTAACCCAACGAACGAAAGCTCTCTAACAGTGACACAATTTGTTAATAGGTTGGACAGTGCAATAAGTGCATACGAATGGGATGAGAAATGTTTACTTTTGGCAGTGTACAGTAAATTAAAAGGTGCTGCACGAATGTGGTTAGATGCTGCACCAACATTTTATTCCAATTGGCCTGATTTGGCAAGTGCGTTAAAAAGTGAATTTAGTTTTGAATTGAATGACGCACAAATTCATTATAAAATGGCAAGTGCAACGCGAATGCAAAACGAAAAAGTTAATGAATATTGTTTTCGAATGAGCGGACTAGGCCGACGGTATGGCTTGACTGAAAGTACAATTATAAAATACATTCGCGACGGTTTAAAGCATCGTGAGTTGCAAATAGCAATAGCTCCAATTAAGTTTAATTCTCTTAAAGATATGCGCGAAACAATTGAAGATTATATACAAAATATGTCGGTAACAAAACAGTTTAAAAACGAGTACATAAACAATCGCAATAAAGAAAGTGCTAAAGATATCAATCGAAGCGCGGTCGAAACGAAAAGCGTAACGTGTTACAATTGCAAAGAAGGTGGACATATCGCGCGAAATTGTCCGAAATCGAAGCAGAATCGTAAATGTAAAGACTGTAATAAACTTCATCCAAATAATGAAGCAGAAAATTGCGGGAAAAAAGCAGTTGTTGTCAAGCGTTCTCAGTTACAAGAATCAACAAATTTTTGTCAAAAACCAGTCATTGTAAATGGTAAGTCATTAGTAGCTTTCGTAGACACTGGAAGTGAATGTAGTATGATCCAGCGATCAGCTGTAGAAAAGTTGAACATCCAAATATATCCATGCGCTGCAGAAATAGTAGGTATATGCGGTGGAAAGCGTACATTAAAGAATAAGGTCAACGTATGCATGACAGTTGATGAGATAAATTTAAAAGTCAATTTATTTGTGGTCGATGACGATATTTTAACGACGGACGTACTTTTGGGCCAAGATATTTTTAAAAATGACGGCATGGTAGCAGAAATAAAAGCGGACAACTTTACATTTTCTACGCAGGTGAAAAAGTTAGTCATGGAAAATCCAGTAACGAATTTTAGTAACATTAATTGTAGTATAGACGACGAGAATTCAAATTTGCAGGCGTTATTGGAAGATAATAGAGACGTTTTTGCAGAAAAGCTTTGTGACATTGGCTTAACTAATGCGACGAAAATGAGAATTGAACTGACAACGAATACACCGATTGCTCAAAAACCATACAGGGTTCCTGAGCCGAAAAAGCATCTTGTAACAGAAATGATTAATGAGCTTTTGTCATGCGACATAATTAGCCCATCGAAATCAGAATACGCAAGTCCAATTATTTTGGTTAAGAAGAAAAACGGCGGTGAACGCCTCTGCGTTGACTACAGGCGACTAAACCAGTTTACAACTAAAGAAATTTACCCTACACCAAACATAGAAGAAAGGCTGAGCGAAGCCTTGAGATACAAATATTTTTCAGTCTTAGATTTAAATAGTGGTTACTATCAGGTACTAATCGAAGAAGAGTGTCGAAAATACACTGCGTTCATAACAACAGACGGTTTATTTGAATTTAAGCGAATGCCATTCGGGCTTAGAAATGCGCCGGCGGTATTCCAGCGTTTAATGCAAAACATTAAAGATAGGACTCAACCTGGTGACATGATTCACTATATGGATGATATATTGGTTGGTAGTAACAATATATCCGAGATGTACGAAAAGTTGACTAGAGTATTTGAAGCTTTACGCCAACTTAATCTCACTTTAAATATCAACAAATGCAAATTTATGAAGCAGACAATAGAATTTTTAGGACATGAACTTCACCCCGGTGGTGTAAGTCCAGGCAATATAAAGACGGCGGCTGTAAATAATTTTTCAGTGCCAAAATCCGTAACCGATATAAGACGTTTTCTAGGTCTTAGTGGATATTTTAGACGCTTCGTGCCAGGGTACTCGATTATAAGCGAGCCGTTGCGTGAATTATTACGCAAAGATCAACAGTTTAAATGGACTGATAGGCAAGAGAAAGCATTTTTGATGTTGAAGACAGCGTTAACATCGAAGCCGGTGATGGCAGGTTATCGCGTTGAAGCAGATCATCAAATACATACTGATGCCAGTTCTGTTGGCATTGCAGGTGTGCTCTTACAGCGGGAAGGCAGTGACTGGAAACCAGTTGCGTATTATAGCAGATCCACAACAGATAGCGAACGTAGTTTTCACAGCTATGAACTCGAAGCTTTAGCAGTGGTTAGTAGTCTAGAGCGCTTTAGATATTACGTCCAAGGTAAAGAAATTGTAGTGGTGACTGATTGTAATGCAGTTACTACAGCGATGCAGAAGCGTGAGTTGATACCAAGAATTGCACGTTGGTGGCTACGTATCCAGGACTTTATTGTTAAGTTAGAACATCGACCAGGCAAAAGGATGGAACATGTTGATTTCCTAAGCAGAACACCAAACGAAAAAAGCACAGATATAGATACAGCATCCTTAAAAATTTCAAAAACAACAATAGAAATGGGAGATTGGATGTACAGTATGCAACAGCAAGACAATAATATTCGTTCTATTATTGAGAAACTAGAAAGCGGTGACAAAATTACAAATGAAGAATATAAGCTCGAAAATGGGCGGGTTTACCGAAAACAGAAAGGTGATAAATTATGGTTAGTACCAAAATCAATGCGTTACAAAATTATAGCTAGCGTACATGAGAAAGTTAAACACCTTAGCACGGAGAAAACTTTAGAAGAAACACAGAAATACTTTTGGTTTCCACGTATGCGAAATTTCATAAAATCTTTTATACAATCATGCGTCGAGTGTGCGTACAATAAGCAGCGGGGTGGTAAAACAGAAGGGGCGTACCATTACGATGAAGTCGATCCTGTACCGTTTAAAACGATACATATTGATCATCTTGGACCTTTTCCCCGTAGTAAAAAGGGAAACGAGCATATTATAGTTTTAGTAGACTCATTTACTAAATTTACGGTAGTACGAGCAGTTAAGAGTACTGCAACCCGACATGTATTGACACTATTGAATGAGGTGAGCAGTTATTTCGGAGTGCCTACACGTATCGTAACAGATCGAGGGACAGCATTCACATCAAATGACTTTAAGAATTATTGTAACAATCACGACATCAAGCAGATTTTAAACGCAGTTCGAACTCCACGGGCAAATGGACATGCCGAGCGTACAAATCGAACTATTATGGGTATGTTACTTCCATCAACTGAAAACGACAAAAACTGGGATGAACAAATTCAAAGTATACAGTGGGCTATTAACACGATGAAGAATAAAACAACACAGCGAACACCCCAAGAACTTTTATTCAGTTATAAACCTAGAGATATTTTACAAAACAAATTGATATTAGCATTACATGAAGATAAAACTATTAACAACGACGAGATGAAAGAGATACAAACAGATGCCGTGCATCGAATAAATCAGCAAAGAGGGAAAGCAAAATCTAAATTCGACGAAAGACATCGTAAACCAACACAGTACAACGTCGGCGATCTTGTTCTCGCCGAAAATGAACAGGTGAGCACAGGTGGTTCTCGCAAATTGGAGCCACTGTACAAAGGGCCGTTTTTGATAACAAAGGTTATAGGTAAAGACCGGTATCTCATTGAAGACATACCTGGATCGAAACGTAAGCAACGACATTATACTTCAATTTTTGCATCAGATAAGTTGAAGCCATGGTGTGGTTTACCCAATTTTGATGGTTTTGACGACGACGACGACGGAGCCGAGGGCGACTCCAGTAATCAGGATTGGCCGAATGTAAGGTCATCCTAAGAATACGAGCAATATAATATAAAGGCAAACTAATCTATGGTCAATATAATACAACGGTTAGGCTGACCCTACCTTAGTAATTAATCCTACGAAATACATCATCTCTGCACATGAACGGAATAATAATCAATTGGCAACCCTTACTCAATGTCAGCGATAAAAGGGCAGTTTAGATTTGAACAACGCGCCGTGAACAACGTCGGTTCGGCAACGGGCAGAGAAATCATTCTAATACTCATTTTACTTTCAATAAATTAAACCATTTAATTAATTTCATTTAAACACACATATTTTCCTATATTTAACTTTAAACTTTAATAAACATGAATTGTTAGTTATAATGTGCTAATGTGCATAAATCGGCAGCGTTTTTATTTAATCGGAATCCAGAAAATCCTGACAACCCGAAAGAGCTTGAATAAAGACTCTTTCATTATTATTTTCGGTTTACCATACATATTTCATGCTCTTTTAATGACCTAGGGTTTGAAGACCGGGACAGATCCCTGTAGGAACGACAATGGTGACCTGGTAACTGACGTACAGAGTGAGGGGGAAGACGAACCCGATACCGCGATCGCCGATGATGAAAGCACTCCCCGGCACCTATATTTAACGGCTAAAAAATCACAAGGTGCCAAGTTATGGCAGGATACCCGCCGGGCTGTTCAAACAGGGAGGCGAAGAGTTGATATAAAATAAAGAAGCAAAAAAAAGTGGGTCTTGCAGTAAATTTGGACAAGATGAAGTACTTGCTGTCATTGCGGCCTTTGTAGCTCACTGTTGACCGATATAAATTCGAGATTGTGAATCATTTCGTTCATTTTTGAAGCAGCATTAAAAGCAAAAACAATGTCGGCCTAGAAATCAAGTGGAGAATAACTCTTGCCAACAAGTGCTTCTTTAGGCAATTGAAAAGTAAAGCCCTCTCTCGACGAACAAAATTCTCGCTCTACAAGTCACTCATCATACCTGTCCTGATGTATGGTTCGGAATAATGGAAGGTGTCGAGAGAAGATGAAATGGCTCTTGGTGTATACGAGAGAAAAGTTGTCCTGAAGGTTTATAGTCCTATGCGTGATGTCGACGGCGAGTATCGAAGGAGTTATAATGATGAGCTATATGATCTCTACGCAGACATGACGATAGTGCAGCGATTGAAAATCCAAAGGCTTCGTTAGGTGGGGCATGTTATGTGGATGAACGAACACGCTCCGGCAGTTTGTAAACAGAGGAAAGAGAAGACCTTCACTGAGTTGGGAGAAATAGTTGGAGGAAGATTTGACCGCGCTTGGTGCCCCCAATTGGCGACTGTTATCGCAAAACTGGGTTAGCTGGCCTCACCGACTCAACGTACTTAATTTTTATATCAAACTTCAAGAACATACAGCACGTTGAATTTTGGCAGGATTTACAGATCGCGCCCGGACACATTTTTTGCTTACATTTTACTCCTTCTATTCTCATGCCGTACGAAAAAAGTACAAAAACTGTGAGTAGAATATGAAGAAACATGTCTTAAGACACGAAAAATGAATTCACGTCATTTCATCCAATCGTCACTTGTAAACAATCAGCCTTTCATACGTATATAATAAAAACTTCAACCAAAAGATATTAGGTAGAAATACTATTTAGTTTTCAACTCGACTCAAATAAACCTTTGAGATAAAAAATGTAGTAGGAGGTAAGAGCGGAGCAAAATACTCCGATTGGAATAAAGTCTGAACACTGGGTCAGCAATAAAACATGTTGTCAAAAGCGTGACGTCCCGACGAGAAAATTTATTTCACAGCTAACTATGATTTTGTGCTCTCTCATTTTTAATGCGGGATCTGTTTATTGGTTCATGGGTTGTAATGCTTGCGAATGTCCCGTCCATTACTAAGGACTTGCCCCTATTTATTTGAAAAGTTTAATTGTGTTATTAAGTCGACACGTGTACAATTATTCAATATTGGAGTTATTTATTCAACAGTTTAGCGATTCTAACGTTGGCAGAAGATTGCAAATAAGGGGAATTGCAGTAAATTCGTTACAGTTGGTGTCAGAAGAGGAATTGTTGAATAAATTCCGAGGACTTCGAATACAACTTGGACATGCCAAAGTAAAGTGAATTGAGGATCCAGCAACTGAAGAAGGAGTTGGAGGGCCGTAGATTGAATACAACAGGCATTAAACTAGAACTTCAGCAACGACTATGACAGGCAATGGAATTAGAATTGACGTGGAAGAGTATGACTTTCATCTTGATGGCGAGGAAACAACAAAAATGGAAGCGACAGTTACGCAGACAGTTACGAGCACAGACTTGAACATGATTTTGGATGCAATATCTGCTCAAACATCGACAGTGGCTGCTCAACTGGAATCGCAAAAGACAGATATAACATCTCAACTGGCATCTCAACTGGAAGAGCAAAAGACAGATATAACATCTCAACTAGAAGAACAAAAGACAAGTATAGCATCCCAACTGGAATCGCAGGAGATACGTATAACATCTAAGCTGGAAACACAGTTAGAAGAACAAAAGACATATATGGCTGAGCAGTTGAAATCACAAGAATCTCGCATATCTTCGCAACTGTCAGAACAGGAAGCAAGGGTATCATCAAAACTGGAAGCGCAGGATGCAAAAACCGCTCAATTTCAGGCAGAAGTCGATGATTTGAAAGGTCGTATGGAGCAGTTACAATTAAATCGCCCAGCTGTTTCAGCAAGCAAGCCGAAGGTAAAGACACCATCCTTTGACGGTTCTGTTCCTTTCCAGGTCTTCAAGCTACAGTTTGAGAAGACCGCAGCAGTGACCAACTGGAATGCGGAAGATAAAGTTTCTGCACTGTTCGTGGCATTGAAGGGGCCAGCACCCGAAATCCTACAGACGATTCTCGAAGGAGAGCGGAACAACTATGAAGCATTGATGGCTGCTGTAGAATTCAGCTGTAGATATTCAAAATTGAGTTGCAAAACCGCTACCAAAAAGCAAATGAGACATTGCAGGAGTTTGCTTCAGATATTGAAAGATTGGCTCATCTTGCAAATGCGGACGCACCCGTGGAATACACTGAAAGGTTAAAAATCCAGAGTTTCATAAATGGCATACGAGATGTGGAAACGAAGCGGGCTACATATGCGAATCCAAAACTAACATTTGCTGAAACGGTATCACATGCACTAACTCAGGAAGCAGCCTCACTTTTGAGTAAGCCAGCGTACAAAACTCGCCGTGTGGAAGTAGAAAGGCCTGAGTGGGTAGACGATATATTCGAGGCGCTGAAAGGATCGCAAAAGCGGAGTGGAAGGGTTATCAAATGCGAGAAGCTCGGTCACATTGCACGTCATTGCGATCTTGGTCTTAATAGTTCCAACAATGTGGGTGGCCGTAAACGCAAAGCTGGAGGAGATGAGAAAGAGCGAGTAAGATTTAGAGATCGAGAGTTAGATCCAGCTGTTGAATGCCCTGTGATATCTGTGTTGCCAATTGGTAGAAAATCGAGCAGTCTTACCGTCAGAGGGAATGTGAATGGTAAAGAATGTGTACTGACTCGAGCAAAGGTTGATGGATCGAATGGGCCAAATAAAGCGAAATCAAAGGTACCTGCGAGAAAAACACTGGCATTGACAAACCCTAATGGACGCACTAAAACGACTGAAAGAATTTTCCAGAAAGAATGCAAGCCATCGCGCACTACTGTTGTGAAACCTCAAGACGATACTGATGATGCAAAGCCAGTCCGTCAAGATCAAGCTCTGCGAAGTAGTTCTTCATTGGCCAAGCAACAGAGTGTGAGGGAACGGCCCAGGGTAATGAGAAATAAGATGAAACACAGGTATGACAAGAACTTTAATTCGGAAGGTTTCTTGGAGGGAGATTTGGTACTGCTATACAACCCTCACCGGCGGAAAGGTGTTCTATCCAAATATCGGTGCAGCTTGGGAAACCACGAAGTAGAAGGGTGGTTCATTTGGAAATGCTTTTAGATCGAGAGATTTGGGTTTAGATCGAGAGATTTGTCTGATCGGGACGATTAGACTTAGGTGGAAGGCAGTGTTACGAATGTTGGTGGCACTAAGGGGTACTGCCATCTCTAGGCCGATGCTAAGCAGTGGCGTGAATTCACATCAATAATTCAATCATTATGTCTACACATACGCTAGCACGCGGCGGAGAAGCAACGCACAAGCACATGCAGATATCTTATCTGAAATGCTCCTAAAGGTATGCAATTGTGATTGTGGAAATGTCGCTCATACATACAAGCGCATAGCGTATGAGAGAATCTATAAAAATTAGACATCTGTAGTAGTAGCTGAGAAATATATAACTAACTAGTAAGTTCTGGAATTAGAAAAGCCTAGAAATATGCAACTGTAACGATTGTGTCCACAGCAGAACAATTATAGCAACGATCGACACATACAATTGCACATGTGTTACAGAGCTAACACTTTCAACCTAAAAGTCGACTACGATTTATCTTGACGATGTTAACCCATTAACGTTATCTGTTTTTATAATGTTAAATGTTCTTATTGTTGTTAAACTCAGTTATCTATAAATGATGGTAGAGAGATCACTCTAAATTTATCTGATATATGTAAGTAATATGTAGATATTGTTAATAATGCTAATTTTAGGGTTACGAAAATATTCTCAATCTCTCAATTTTACGATTGTACATAACTGTAATCCTTTTCATTTCTATACATTTAACTTATGATATTTATAGACCTACTCAAATGTAATTTCGATTATTAGTATAGCGACTATTAAAGAGAACACATCGCCCTAAAAACATTTAATGCGTTTTACTTTTTTTGCTTGCCGAGTTTGGTTTGACTTAGACACAAGTATACAGTACTGACTCTTGTGGCTAGTTTTTCTAAGCACGGATGTACTAATCACAGAAGGAAGACCCTCTTCCCACAATTGGCGCCCATCTAAAATTAAAAAAAAAAACAAATATTTTGTAACCAAACCTCGCGTATAAATAAAAAAAAAAATATATATATATATAAAAAAATAAAAATTTTGAAAATTACTGCGAGAAAATCATTAAGACGCTTGTAGACATTTTTAACTCCTGCGGCTAATGGTTATAACAAAAAAAAAAACATACGTTGGAAATCGGCAATAAACATACAAGAGATTTTGGTATTGTGTTATAAGTGTTGTGAGACGTACATATATAATTTGGGTATTGAATTGGTTCAAAGGCTCTAAAACTGTGTTCGTTTTTTGGTTTCTTCACCGAAGAAAAGATAAATAAACTTCGTTGCATACTTTTAGGCATAAGTGTTCCGCTGCTAGATTTTTTTTTTTGATATTTTCGCTTCTATATTCGTTCGGCTAGAACTGACTTATCTGCCGTATATTGAATACAAAAAGGTGAATTCCATCTGGCATTAGACGTTCAATATATTTATGAATAGAAAAAGTCCGAGGCTAAACCCAGATTTGATAGAAGGAGAAATGGAGACAGGGAGGAATGCGACCCCTAATGTTAACAGCAACACTAACATAGAGCATAGAGACACAAAAACAATCTGTTAGCGTCACTAAACAGAGCTCAAATCAAGCAAGCGCACTTGCAACTGCCAGTGTAACTGACACCTAACGACAACGCAAATGTTAATACAAATGTTAACCGTGCAACAAACCAACAGACAATCAATTTAAGCAATTGCTAGGGAACTTTCACGTTAACCAGGATACTAGGGCTACTTTCAGTAAGTGTAGCGTTCGTTTTAATGGCGGAAGGAACACCAGCAAGATCGAAGATTTCATAGCAACCATTTTAGTTTACAAAGATACGGAGAATATTTCAGACCACCGAGCACTTGTCAGCTTACCACTTCTGTTAGAAGGCTACGGATCGTCATGGTGGCAGGGTGTAAAAAAGGGTGCACAAACTTTTAATGATGCCATTGAATTGCTTCGCAAAGCATTCCCCCCCCCCCCTCACCCGCCCCCGTATTTTTTCTGATATAAGCCAAGAAAAACAAAAGTTTTCCGAGCCCACTGACTTATTTATATGCAGAAAACACCAATTATTCGCACAGCTTTCAGAAAAACTAAGCGAAAAAACTATGATAGACATGATATTTTCCCAATTACTGTTAAAAATACGTGAAAAAGTTCCTCGCGAAGCGGTTCGAAATTTTAGCGAGTTGTTGGAAGAAGCTCGTGAGGTCGAGTTGGTTCTCGTGGAGAACAAAGAGGTTTATAAAACCAACGAAGCACCAGCAAAACTCCGCTCCGCTGCTCGTATTGTTCATGCTTCAATGATTTTAAGGCTCATATAAAAGACTTCGACATACTTTTTCAAAACTTAATGAATATGGGTTTCAGCTGAATAGAGAAAAAAGCGTTTTCTGTCGAGAAGAGATAAAGTACCTTGGTCATATTTACTACAGAAGGTCTTAAAGTTTATTGCGAAAAGACAGATGCTATCCTCAGGCGCCCGAACCCGAAAAATTTAAAACAACTCGTATCGTTTCTTCAAACTTGTTCGTGGTATAGACGGTTCATCCCACATTTCGCAGATGTAGCAAAACCATTGTCCAAGCTAACGAAGAAAAACACGCAATGGAAATTGTCGCCAGAGGAACAAAGTGCGTTCGATAATTTAAAAAGACTGCTTTCATCTCCGCCAATACTACAACAAGTGGATGAAACAATACCTTTCGTCTTAAAAACGGATGCCAGCGATTATGAGCTCGGAGCTGTTCTGCTGCAGGGGGAGAATGAGGAAGAACACCCCATAGAATATGCGAGCCGCCTATTGCTTCCAGCAGAAAGGAACTATTCTACGACAGAAAGAGAAGCACTCGCGGTAGTTTGGGCTCTACAGAAATTTCGTGGCTATATAGAAGGTGCAGAAATTAAAGTTTTAACAGACCATCAGCCACTCAAATGGCTATTGACCTTAAAAACTCCTACAGAACGGCTTGCGAGATGGGCTCTACAACTCCAGATGTATAATTTAAAACTAGAATATACGGCAGGAAAACAAAACGTTGTGGCGAATATGCTGTCACGTCCATCCTGTCCCCACGAAAACAGCACTAACTTTAATTCATTTGAAATCGATTTTCCTAGAAAAGGCGCTGAAGAGTTTAGAAAGGAGCAGCTAAAAGATGAGGATTTGAAAGAGATTATTCAATCATTTGAAAACGATGACGAGAACGTAAGTAGACATACAAAACGAGGATATATAATGGTAAACGGTGTGCTTCATAGATTCTGCTCAGAAGAAGACCCTGAAAACGGTCAACTTGTGGTACCAAAAAATCTACGGGAGACAATTTTAATGAAGTTTCATGCTGATCCAACTGCAGGACATTATGGTATTGATCGTACAACAAATCGGATAACTCGACACAATTTTTGGCCAGGTATGCGTACACAAATCACACAGTATGTAAAGTCGTGTATTGAATGCAAGAAATATAAACCTACAAATTTGAAACCACCTGGATTGCTCCAAACGGTTTCGAGTAACCAGAGATTCGAAATCATTGCCTTGGATTTATTCGGTCCTTTACCTCCTACTGCGAAAGGTAAATGCTGTATCCTCGTCGCTGAAGACTTGTGTAGTCGTTGGGTGGAACTATTTGCATTGAGAGAAGCCACAGCAGAAGCTTGCGCTACAACTATGTTAAATGAAATTATAACGAGATTTGGTGTACCAAGGCGCATACATGCCGATAATGGAAGTCAATTTATTTCAGCTGTAATGCAAAAATTATCATATTGCCTAGGGATACAGCAAACATTTACTCCCCTGTACCATCCAGAAGCTAATCCTGTTGAACGAAAAAACAGGGACCTGAAAACTCAACTGTCAATCTACGTCGGAAAAGAGCATACTACTTGGGACGGATGTTTACCATCAATACGGTTCGCCATGAACACGGTTAAATGTGAAAGCACTGGTTTCTCAGCAACATACCTTATGTTTGGAAGAGAGCTAAGAAGCCCACTCGAAGCATATTATGACTTGAAACGAGTACTTTATTCAGAAAACTCCGTGCCACAAATAACGCCACATTTAACGAAATGGGCTAACACACTAAAACTAGCAGTGGAAGCACAAGAAAAGCTGCAAGATAGAAATAAACAATATATTTATACTAAGCGCCGATCACAACTATCATTTAATGTTGGAGATATGGTGCTCGTTAAAACCCACATACACAGCAAAGCAAGTTAAAAAGTAACGTCGAAATTCGCCACACGTATAGATGGACCATATCGTATCATAGCCGGGAAAGGATCGATCTGCTACGTTATTGCAACAAATGATAACCCAAATGACCCAATTGGAACGCATCATGCAACAGCACTGACTCCATATGAAGGTCCAAATGTAAACCCGAAATACATTCATAGAAAACGTGGCCGTCCACAAACAACACATATACCTGAACACAATACAACAAGCATGGAAACACAACTGCCTATGCGATACAACAACAATGCATCCGATACCTACAGTAACAATGCCAATGCACCAACAAGAGTTCTGCGTCCACGTAAATGATACCGTAAATGCTGGGCTCGAATCGTAACATCCGTGATCGTACAACTCGTCACGTAAAAACATGATTTTCGGATTATGACATACGTGAACGTACGACTTCGATCGTAATTTTTGATCGCAACATACGTGACGAGTGACTGAACGTACACGTTACGTTCAAATTTCATTCGATCACAAACCGGCATTCGTATACATACAAATTTCATGAAAAATGTAAGTAAATTGTTGAAATATATGAATAAATAAAATATAATAACACATTTCAAACTCTTATTATTAACAAATGTCGAATTCAAAAAAAAAACTAAATCCAATCCAATAGGAAATAATGGCGGATTTCATGGCGAGACACCCAGGGCTGGTGAAGAATAATCTTCAAAACTCTGGAAATGGCAGAATTACCTCCAATAGACTTTGGGAGGAACTTTCTAATAGATTAAATGCTGAAGGGCCACCAGTTAAGGATGCAAAGATGTGGAGGAAGGTATATACAGCCGTTATTATATCTTTTGATGCTTGAAAGTAATACACTTGTATTTATTTCATTGCAGGATTTTGCTGATCAGAAGTATCAAGCAAAAAGAAGCTTTCCTTCAACAAACAGTCAAATAAAAAGACTGGTGGGGGACCATATAAGGAAAAAACAATAACTGCCACCGAGGAGGCTATCATTGAGGCGGCTAGCCTTGAGGTTTTTGTAGCAGGTGATGAAAATACAATTGCGTATGGCAGAGCTCGAGCAACGCTGACTTCATCAAAAAACATCGAGAGCTATAGTGCAAGCAGCGATGACGAATCATCGCAGGCAAAAAGAGGCAAGTCAGATCGACCTGCAAATAAAGAGGCTGGAATTGGAGACGCTGCAAATTAAAGCGAGAAGACCTCATTAATTTTTTTTAGAATATTTATTATTATATGCATATTTAGATATAAGAAACTGACTGTGAATTCTCTTTCTTTTTTAGTTTTTAAGATAGAAAATTAATTGATATATGTTTTACAAAGATTACCGGAAGAATGACAAAGCTTTTTTATACATGTCTGCCTTTAATTGGAGTATTATTGAATATTTATATATGTATGTACATTTGTACTTTTTTGCTTTGGTTTGTATTTTCATACATATGCATATATTCAATGATACAATGCTCAACATCTGATCAACAGGCACATGTCTTTTGTGTATTGTTGGTCTTATTTACATATTTAAGGGTTGATTTGGAGGCAGGTCAAATGTATTTAATATATAATTTTCTTCCGATCTGTTTGGATAATATTTATGTATATTTTAAGCTACGCAGCCAGCTGACTTGGCTTATCAAACCTGCCTTTGAAAATATTCAAGTACATAGGTACTTACATCATTGTACTGAATAACACATATAAAATGCTGTAGGAAATTTCTTTATAGGTACCTCCCCTCCCACCCATAGTCCAAATAATAACTAAATATTTTTTTATTTATTCAATTGTTATCAAATATTTTATTTATTTCAATTTTTCAATTTATTAATAATTCATACTTCATGGTTAATATGCATACATTTTATGCAAATTAACGTTTTATAAATATGCAATGGATTTCGTGTGCACAGAAATTCCAAGTGTGCAAATGCCGTCGGCAAAACACTATTTGCATGCATATTTCAATTTGCATACATTTTCCTAACATTTTAATTTATTAACAAAAAGGGATGGGATAATTCATAAATGTATGATTAATTTACATACATTTCATGAAAGGGCATATTTTGGGTATATGAATAGGTTTTTGTTTGTAAAGAAATAAGCAAAATTTCTGCAATTTGCATCAACATAAAACAAGCAAATATATTGCTACAAGTAATAAAATTTAAATTTAATTAATCCTACTAAATACCTATATTCCCACAAAGAAATCATATTAAGAGAAAATCCAGAGAATTTATACACCAGCTGAAACTGTTGACAGAGAATTTTTTGCTGTTAACTGGTTAACATTGAAATTGGATTGTGTGTGGTGAAGTGCAAGACGTATTCAAATGCAAAAAAGTTGGAATCTAGCAAAAACGCCTTCTCATTGTGTTTAAATTCTCTGGTATCAGTAATGGGCCCTTAACTGTTTGTGCACACGTTTGTATCGTTTTTATTTACATATGAAATCAATAAGTGGGTGGGTGTAGGCCAAAAATTGAGTGGGTGTTTTCGTAGGGAGTAAGTGGCATGTCTTTCGAAATTAAAATGACGTTTTGACTAAAATTACGCTATAATCTGAAATCGTAGAATACAAAAGATAGCTGCTTAATGCAAGAAAAAAACTATAAAGAAAATATTCAATCGATGGGTTAAATATGGCAAATATTAGAGCTCGTGATATTCGATTAATCGCATATTCGAACTATTCGATTACTCTAATATTGAATTTTCAGAATTCGATTGTTTAAATCTACATCGCACATCGTCGATAATTCGAATTATTGCTTGTTATCGATTATTCGATAATCGCTGCTGAACAATTATTCGAATATTAAAATATACATCGTTGAGTTGCGGTTATTTGAATTATCTAAATAAATCACCTATTCGAATGGCGAATTTCTATTAATAAATGTACAAAAATCTAAAATCGAATAACCGGATACTCGATTAATCGAGTTATTTGAATATTTTTAAGTGCGCTAGTAATTAGTATAAAATACGCATACATTTTAATCTAATATTTTTTGATTTGATATATAATGGAAACAAAAAATTTTGTATGTACAAATTTATAGAAAGAAAGGCATACATGTTAGAGAAACAATGTAAGATAAATAACATAAATATAGTTTAAACAAGTAAAGGAGCACACATACTTAGATACTCATATATTTAGGTATATCCTTTTGTGACTGCATGCACTGTGCTAACATCAATCGATTGATTTATAACTAGGTTTATTGCCTTTTGTATGTGTCGAATACTTGAAGTATATCTTTTATGCGATACTTGTAGAGTGTTAATACCAGCTTTGCGTGTTTCGTGCACACATTCGCATGTTTATGGCGTTTGCCACACCACCGAAATGTTAGTTGAAATTGATTTGCGAGGTCATTGGAAGGTGTTTTTTTTCATAACACTCTGCACTTGACATTCTAAGGAGAAATACGGTTTTATTAAAGAGAAGTTTAGTGGTGTGTTGGTAGCGTGCTCCGTCTACCACACCAAGGATCCTGGGTTCAAGACCCGGACAAAGTAGTAACATCGAAAATTTAGAAACAAGTTTTTTCAATTAAAAAAAAAGTTTTTCTAAACGGAGTCAACCCTTGGCAGTGATTTGGCAAGCATTCCGAGTATACTTCTGCCATGAAAAGCAAAAGGTATGTGCCTTGCAGATATCGTTCGGAGTCGGCATTAAACATGTAGGTCCAGTCCCCCCAATTTGTAGGAGTACCTTGCATCTATTTTTTTTTTTGTACTTATTCAAAAACAACTGCAACTATAGGCGTATAATTTCAAATTATAACATCATGATTGTGATCAGAAATGGCGCTTAACCTTTCGATCAGGATCAATCGGATCTCAGAATAATTTCCGGCAGTTTCTGGATGAATTCGGTACAATTTTAGGATTGTTTGACGGTGCATAACGGGCTGATTTCGAATTAATTTTCGCATCGTTCATTTCCGATCTATTCAGCACGATTTTTGAGATATATTTTGGCATGCTATGATGTCTTTTTAGTGCATGCCGAATTCACGTCCAATATGTTAGTCCAATATGGAGTCGCCGTGGTGTAATGGTAGCGTGCTCTGCCTGCCCACCAAAGATCCTGGGTTCAAGCCCCGGACAAAGTAACATCGAAAATTTAGAAAACAAATTTTCAAATAAAAAATAAATTTTTCTAAGCGGGGTCGGTCCTCGGCAGTGATTTGGCAAACACTCCCAGTGTATTTCTGCCCTGAAAAGCTACTCAGTGAAAATTCATGTGCCTTGCGGATGCCGTAGTCGGTATCAAGCACGTAAGCCACATCCCGCCAATTTTTACGGAAAATTAAAATGATCATGACGCAAATTGAAATAGAAGCGCGACAAACCATCCTACACCTAAATATCTAACCACTTCTTTGTGGCTATATTTTCAAAGCACGTTTCGCAACCAACCGAACATACGCAAAATTACTAATTATTTTTTTTTTTTTTTGTTTTGTTTGTACTCTAATTATTTTCTCATATATCAACATCTTAATATACATATTTGCTTTATTTTTTGTACTCCAATTCACTTGATAATAAATGAATTGTGGTTTTAGTTCTTACGTCTCTTGATATATCCATTACAAAAGTACATACATACATATTGTTACGAATATTAGCAAAACTAAGGGGTGCTGCTATCTCTAGGCCGATGCTAAGCAGTGACGTGAATTCACATCAATAATTCAATCATTATGTATCTACATAAACGAAACAATAATTGCGTCTACACATATGTACCATGTACGTATACGATATGCGGAGAAAAATTATGCGCTATAAGAAATTGTTACGAATTTACTGCAAATCCTCTTATTTGCCCTTTTGCTAAGTTCGTATCGCTACACTGTTGAATAAATAACTCCAACATTGAATAATGGGAAAATTGCCTTTATTAAAGTACTTCACAATAACACTTATACTTTGCAACTAGCTTGCTTAACAACCAAATTGATTGATAGTTCAAATGAAAATCTACTGTTGCCCGCCAGATTGCGTACTTAATCAATAACTGCTTGATAGCTCAACTCAAAATGAATTCCAGCGCCTCTTCATTTGCTGCCTTTAATACTCTCTGATTTCAACGTTCGCATCTTCTAGGCGCTTCCATTTCCAGAATCTTCTAGTCCATCAGCTCTCAAACTTCTCAGCTGTAACTACAATTGCACGATTTTATAGCTTCTCTCATTGCATACTTTCAGGAGTATCTCAGATATATGCATGTGTTTGTGCATTGACTCTCCGCTGCTCGTATACGTACATGGTACATATGTGTAGACGCAATTATTGTTTCGTTTATGTAGATACATAATGGTTGAATTATTGATGTGAATTCACGTCACTGCTTAGCATCGGCCTAGAGATAGCAGCACCCCTTAAATTTGCTAATATTCGTAACACTGCCCTCCACCTAAATCTGATCGTCCCGATCAGACAAATCTCCCGATCTAAACGCTGCTAGCATCGCCAAGTGTACCACTCTTCTATTTCGTGATTTCCCAATTGCTTGTATGCGGTAGATGACATCACTATCGCCTTCACAATTCTGTACGGGCCTTCCCAACTGCACCGATATTGGGATGGAACACCTTTCCGCCGGTGAGGGTTGTATAGCAGTACCAAATCTCCTTCCCGGAAACCTTCCGAATTATTTGCCTTGTCGTACCTGTGTTTCATCTTACTACTCATTATCCTGGATCGTCCCCTCGCACTCTGTTGCTTGGCCAATGAACTACTTCGTAGAGCTTGCGCTTGACGGATTGGCTTCGCATAATCAGTGTCGTTCCCACGTTTCACAACAGTAGTGCGCTCCGGCTTGAAACTACCCTCGCATTCTTTCTCGGAAATTCGTTGCTTCGTTTTCCTGCGTCTTTTAAGTTTTGTCAATGCCAGTGTTTCTCTCGCAGGTACTTTTGATTTTGCTTTATTTGGCCCATTCGACCTATTAACCTTTGCCTTTGACTTCCGTGGTTTTTGTCGAGTCTTCTCCACCAGTACTCGATTACTACTGAATCCTTTCTGCAAACTGAAGTTAAGTGGTATATCCTGGTTCCTGTACCGCATCACCCTTTCCTGCATATCGATCTTGATGTCATGGTCAACCAAGAAGTCCACTACCAATATGACTTCATCAACGATCTCCGCCACAACGAATTTGTGTAAAACCATGACCTTCCAAATTAAGACTTCACAGATCACTTCTCCCCGGACTTGGTTTTACTCGCCAGTGACCGTACGCAACCTCGCTCCAGGTAATGACTTTACTCTCCTGTAGACCAAATCAGATCGAATCAAGGAATGAGATGCGCCCGTATCGACAGTCCGTACACGTTCTTTGCCATCCACATTTCCTCTGACGTTAAGACTACTCGATTTTCTTCCAATTTGCGAGACAGATATCACAGGACATTCAACAGCTGGAGCTAGCTCTCAATTTTTACATCTGGCACGCTGTTGCTCATCTCCTCCAATTTTGCGTTTACGGCCAGCCAAGTTGGAACTACCAGCACCGGTGTTGCAATGACGTGAAATGTGACTTGGGTTACCGCACTTGAAACATTTCATAACTCCGACATTTTTCTGTTGTAACCCCTTCAGTGCTTAAAAAATTGTGTCTACCCAATCTGGCCTTTCCACTTCCACGCGATGAGCTTTGTATGCGCGCTTACTCAAAAGTGACGCTGTTCCCTGAGTCAGTGCATGGGATACCGTTTCTGCAAATGTGGGTTTTGGGTTTGCATATGTCGCTCGCTTCGTTTCTACGTCCCGTATGCCATTTATAAAACTCTGGATTTTTACCCTCTCGGTATACTCCACGGGTGCGTCCGCATTTGCCTAATGAGCCAACCTTTCAACATCCGAAGCAAACTCCTGTAATGTCTCATTTGCTTTTTGGTAACGGTTTTGCAATTCTATTTGGTAGATCTGTTTCCTGTGTTCGCTTCCGTATCTTCGTTCTACAGCAGCCATCAATGCTTCGTAACTGTTACGTTCGTACTCTGGGATGGTCTGTAGGATCTCAGCAGCTGGTCCTTTTAAAGCCACGAACAATGCTGCAACTTTATCTTCGGCATTCCAGTTGTTCGCTGCTGACGTCTTCTCAAATTGAAGCTTAAATACCTGGAAAGGAACAGAACCCTCAAACGTTGGTGATTTTACCTTCAGAGTAGACGCTGAAGTGATTGGACGGTTCAATTGTAACTCCTGAATCCGATCTTTCAAAGCATCCATCTCAGCCTCCATTTTATCTTGTCGTTCACTAAAACCCTCCAACTGCGATGATATGCGATCCTCTGGCGCTTTCAACTGCTGAGCCAACTGAAATATCATATATGTCTTCTGTTCTTCCAGTTAAGATGCCATATTTGTGGATATTTGTAATGAAATTTCTGTTATACGTGTTTCTTGTGCTTCAATCTTGGGTGTTATACGGTTCTCCTGCGACTCTAGTTGCGATGCCATATATGTTTTCTGTTCTTCCAGTTGAGATAACATTTGCGACGACATTTCTGAAATACGCGTTTCTTGTGCATCAATCTTCGATGTAATCTGTGTCGACATTTCTAAAATACGCGTTTCTTGTGATTTCATTTGAGATGCCATATATGCCTTCTGTTCTGCCAGTTGAGATGACACTGTCGATGTTTGAGCAGATATTGCCGCCAAAATCATGTTCAAGTCTGTGCTCGTAACTGTCTGCGATGTTTCGGTTTTCTCCTCAATTTTTGTTGTTGTCTCGTCGCCATCAGGATGAAAGACATCATCGTCACATTAATTCCCTCCGTCTCCATTACCTCTCGTAGCCGTGCTTGAAGTTCGACCTTATTGGCGGTTGTATTCAATCCACGGTTCTCCGTTGATGGATCCTTAATTCACTTAACTTTGCCGTGTCCAAGATGTATTCGCAATCTTCGGAATTTATTCAACAATTCCTCTTCTGACACCAATTGTAACGAATTTACAGCAAATCCTCTTATTTGCCCTTTTGCTAAGTTCGTATCGCTAAACTGTTGAATAAATAACTCCAATATTGAATAACGGAAAAATAGCCTTTATTAAAGTACTTCACAATAACACTATTACTAGCTTGCTTAACAACCAAACTGATTGATAGTTCAAATGAAACTCTACTATTAACCGCCAGATTGCGTGCTTAATCAATAACTGCTTGATAGCTCAACTAAAACTGAATTCCAGCGCCTCTACATTTGCTGCCTTTTATACTCTCTGATTTCAACGTTCGCATCTTCTAGGCGCTTCCATTTCCAGAATCTTCTAGTCCATCAGCTCTCAAACTTCTCAGCTGTAACTACAATTGCACGATTTTATAGCTTCTCTCATTGCATACCTTCAGGAGTATCTCAGATATATGCATGTGTTTGTGCATTGACTCTCCGCTGCTCGTATACGTACATGGTTTTGCTAATATTCGTAACAATTTGTATGAAACCGATAGATAAACTTGTCATGTGGGATGCCAAAACAAATAGCAGGGCACTTCAAAACTCCACTCATTTACTCACAGATCCGTACTTATTCCTTTGTACTTTTATATATTTAAGGGCCCGTTAATGATACTTAGCATAGACTTGACTTGACTTGAGAACTGTCACTTACAGTTATGTTAAATGAACATTGCATATTACTGATTACTCAAAACTTAGCAACACTTTACTTGACTTAGAAGTCTGTTGAATTGAGTTTCTATGTAAGTTCTAAATGACGTTTACATTTTGAATTGCCATTTGTTTGCACTTCATTTTGACATTTTGTCATACAAATTGACATTTATTGATTATGATGCCAGATTGTATGCGCTAAGTGGAGTATAATCGTGGCTAAGTTGCCAAGTTTATGCCAAGTCAAGTCAAGTCTATGCTAAGTATCAGTAATGGGCCCTTTATTGTCAAAATTGCCTCAAATATCGAACAGTCACATTGCTATTTTATATACTCCGGGCTTTGTTATTGTACTGGCACAGCCAAAGTATTAAGACAAATATTTACGTTTTACCCCTTACATAAACTTCGTTCAGCATGTAATATGAACTTTTCAAGTGTGTTATGCTTTTCGCCGGTCATCAAGCAAGGAGCTACTTAAGAGAACGCTGTCAACACTGCCGTTCTAGCCAAGTGCGCAAGAAAATAGCCAAGATAACATATTAAACAATACCAGACGGTCAAAAAAGTAGTAATATCATGACAACGGCAAAAGGCAAAGGTGTGCGCTCGATGGTGATGTGTGATTTCAAATATTCACCCCTATTATGGTTGTCAACGTGAGAAAATTAGTGTCGACGCTCATGAATTGGTATCGGCGTTGTCAAAGTCGATAACTATTGACGGGTGTTGATGCTTTTTTGGTATCGGCTAAAACAATATTGAAGTTGTGTTGACGTGACGTGGCACAAAATTTGTCAACATAGTTTTTGGAGACGACAAGCGCCGCAATACGAAATTCGGCTATTAAAAATCGGTAAAATTATTTATTTATTTTTAATTAAATTTCAGAAAAAGGCAAAAATAACCAATAAAAACCAATTCACGGAGCTTGTTGCAGAAGTTTCAACAAATTTTAAGTCGCAATGGCAAGGTATTGGAAACCAAATTAGAATGAGGTCTCCTAAGCTAGCCCAAACTTTTCAGCCCAATCAACAAAACGAGACCGTACTATATTGCACAATATTTAATGCTAACTTAATAAGGGTCAATTAAATTTATTACACTTGTTTTTTAAAAAATAATCCGGATTAAATTAGCATTAAATATGCTGTAATTAAATACGGTCTCGTTTTTTGATTGTGCTGAAAAGGTTGGGCTAGCTTAAGAGACCTATTGGAATGCTCCCGGACCACCGCTCAAAAATGCTGAAGGTTGGCAAAAGGTGAAAAACTATTTATTTTACTACGTATATACATACATAGTTTAACTTTTTTTGAAATTCAAAGTTTGGAGAGACCTTAAATGCAAGGTCAAAAGAAAACTTTTCCACAATAAACAAGAGTGCCGTGCCACGCGAGGAGGAGAATACAGGCAATTGGTGTTAAGCCCACTGGAGGAGCAGGTTACGAATTTAGTACATTGTTAAAAAAACGTTTTAAATCACACTAAAAATCAAATAGCATCTTAACAAATTGTAAATAAACAATTGTCAAAAGTATAGGGATCATAGTTTTTCTATAAAATTATCGATAACACGTCAACGTCAATACATTGTTTTAGGAAATACCCATTCTGCATTGACATGACGTTGATGTGCCGATACGACATGATGGCGATGACAATACGAAGTGATGGTTGACATTGACAACCATAATAGGAGTGATTTAAAGAGAAACGGGTTTGTTGCGTTATGTTGTGATAGGAACTTAAATATTAATATTTCCTCCTCAAATAATTAACCCTTCGACAAAGTTTTTCTTTTGTAGGGACCGCTTTTGTCTATTTTTGAAAGAGTTTCGATTCTTCACGAACCAGTTTCCAGTTCTTTCAGATATTTATTTCGGATCTGATTAGGTTTAGGGTTTAGGTTCAAGTTTAGCTGTAGTCTTGGTCTCTTTACATCCAATTTCAGTTCTCGTAAGTCAAGGAACTGTCTATAAGACTTTAAAGTACCCAGTTATTTGTTTCGGTGCATTACTTGTGGGCACGTGTATATAATTTTATTCTACGAGGTTTGTTCGGTAAATCTTATAAGCCATATTCGACTTATTAAAAAAAACAAAAACTATGCATAAGCAGAATCATAAGTTTTCTAGGCTATAGCGTCTCGATGTTTCGCAGTCTCAGCATTGCGTAATATTGTGACATCGATGGGGGGAACAAGGGAGTGCTAAACGAGCATCCTATGGAAAATCGTTAATTTTCGAATTGCTGTGCCAATGTCTTTCAAATATATCACACTTTGACGTACCAAGGACGAAGAATTTAGCAGTAGTATCAAAAAAAGGTTTCCTCCTCTTTGTCTACAAGGAAGACTAAGACTAAGTCCTACTACAAGGAAGACTAAGACTAAGTCCACTGCTACAACAACAACTAAGTCCTACCTTACTTACATCATTAGCACTAACTGTTTAATGAATTATGGCCGTCCAACAAGGCACGCTAGTTCCAACTTCGATCTGCTAACTGGCGCCAATTGGTCACACCAAGGTAGTTTAAATCGTTTTTCCTCTGCTTCCATATGTGGTTCCGATAAAAATATATTCTTAACCGTATTATCATCATTCATTCGCATAACAGCGTAGCCGCTGCATTTTAATTCGCTGGACTATGTTGATATCCACGGAAAGCTCATCACTAAATCTTCTTCGGTACTCGCCATCGCCAACGCGTAGAGGTCCGTAAATCTTTCGGAGAACTTTTCTCTTGAACACTTCCAGAGCCCCTTCATCTGATGTTGTTATGGACCATTTTTCTGCACCATATAGCAGTATGGGTACGATTAGTAACTTGTAGAGTATGATTTTCGTTTGCCGAGAGAGGACTTTACTTTTAAATAGCTAACCTAGTCAGAATTGGAAAGCGTGATTTTGATGATGTTGTTATTTGTGTTGATGCTGGTTCTCAAATAAACGAAGTCTTCCACTATTTCTAAATTATTGCTGCCAACAGTGGCGTGGTTTCCAATGTGCAAATGCGGTGACTTATTGCGTGATGACAGCAGATACTTCCTCAACCACCATCAAACCCATTTTTTCAGCTTCTTTTTCCAGATTGGAGTAAGCAAACCTAAAGGGCCGGTGTTCAGGCCGATGATATCAATGTCGTCAGCAAACGCCAGTAGTTGCACGCTGTTATAGAATATTGTTCCAGATCGGTCAAATTCTGCAGCTTGTATTATTTTTTCCAGCATTAAATTGAAGAAAACGTAAATTAGGGGGCCACCCTGGTTAGTTTCAAACGGCTCGGTTAGGTCCTTCCCAATTCAGACTGGGCTGATGGTGCTTCTCAACGTCATTCCAACCAAACTCAGACATAGTGGAATAAAGGCAGTTCCTTTTTGTGCTCTCGAAGGCGGCTTTATAGTCGGCGAAGAGGTGATGTGTGTCAATAATTTTTTCGCGGATCTGTTCGATGTTAGATTTCCGAGGTCTGTAGCTTGGGTCCAATCAGCCGCTTGACGGTGGGCTTCAATATTTCGCACAAATCCAGTTCCACGCAAACCCAATTCCGCGCACTCATTTTTATTTGGCCATGTATGTAGTACAAACTAGTTTCAGAATTATGTTCAAACTTTTAAACGAATACCTTTTTAGAATAAAAATATCTCTATGTACTGAAATATCCAGTAACTTAATTAGCAACCCTCGGGGCTGTTTACTTTCAAAAATGTTTATTTATTTATGTAAAGTGTTGGCAAAAGGTGTTGCTGCCGTTTTGTTTATTCCTTCTGTTGCGTTATATTTTTGTGTGAGAACTGGCAGCGAAATTAAAAGGCAAATGAACTTTACCATGGTATAAATATTACAAGGTAAAACCGGTGAGAGCCGAAATGATGTTTAAAAAAATTTTTTATTCTCACTGCTCTCACATTTTAATTTTTTTATTTTGGTTTTGTTTTCATAACAGAAATATAACAAACTGTAATATATTTGGTAATTCTATACGACAGCAAGACACTCTTAAAACACTTCAAGAGGGGTTTCAAAAGACACGTCTTGGATCCAGGATCTCGAATCCAAAAGCGAAGGTGAAAAAGTTTGGGTCTGTCAAGAGATATTTGCAAAAGAAATTTTGAAAATTTTCATGTGGTTGTTGTAATTTTGATGATTTTGTGGTCCCCACAAAAAATTGTGAACATAATAGTTTTGCTCGGATATAGTTTTAGTCTTCAAACCGGTGGTGGACCCACCCAAGTTAATTTTTTATAAGCGCGGTCAAAGGCCGCCAATGCAGTAAGGTGTTCCGCATAAAAATACTATGGGTTCCACCCTCGGTTTCGTAGCACTCCGGGGTCATTTTTCGTTTTTCGTTAATATCTTTACTTTTTTTTTGGTGGGAATGAAATCTCAACGGTCAACCACATTCCAGAATTTTCAATTAAGAATTGTATTGTGGTTTCCCACAAAAAGAAGCATCAGGCCACTATCCTCTTCTGAGGAATTTTCTTCAACAAATTGTTGTGTCAAAGTTTACGTAAGAGATACATACCTACTAATAATAACAATTTGGTATGACATATATCCGAGGAGATTAAGGTCTAGCTTTCCATCCAATTTGAAGGCTACGTATCATGCATTGATTTTTCTACGAACTGGCTTGCCTAAATACATGTATTATGCCGAGCCAAAACTTTATCTACTAAGGCAGACGAACTTTTGATGCCAAGGTAATGCCGAGGGAAAAACGATAACATTTATACACATTTTCCTTATATTTTTGATGGATAGGCCAACACACCAGCTCTAGACCACGGCGGCAGACTTTGGCCGTTCAGCTTTTTTGCGGGCGTGGGCAAGTTATGGGAAGATCTCCGATGAGTTCGGAGAAGCAGGTGGAATAAGACTTTGATCTCTCTTGGTGCCCCCTGTTGGCGTCAGTTATCTCGAAACAGGGTTAGCTGGAGTGACTTGTTACGCAACGACCAGCATTTCCTAAACGGTTAAACGCCAATTAACGAATTTAACTTCCAACCACGAGGAACATTTGAGACTGCTGATCTCTTATGAAGTGAAGTTTCAGCATATTTAAGGGTTAAAGACGTATCAACCAAGTGAAGAAGGATGAATGAAAAATCAATAGGGGTGGTCTCCAACATTCGCTTCTTAATTAGAAGAGGTTAAGAAGTAAGGTATTTTCTTTTGTCCCTTTGCAAAAATAGGACGTGTTGAGGCATACACTATATTGGCAATTAATTTGTTTGCAATATACATAAAAACGAATTTCAAAACTTTTCGAAATATTTTTTTTACTTATTTTATAAGCATTTTATTTTTTGGCATTAAAAAAAGTGAAAAATGTCATACCAACAATTTTTTGTGTTTTCTTTGCTTTGGCATTTCCACAAAGTTTAAGAGAGTGATTTTAAATTTGGGGGTTTACTTCTGCCTGCTATATGGTGTTTCAAATTGTATTGTCACGAATATTAGCAAAACTAAGGAGTGCTGCCGTCTCTAAGCCGATGCTAAGCAGTGACGTGAATGCACATCAATAATTCAACCATTATGTATCTACATAAACGAAACAATAACTGCGTCTACACATATGTACCATGTACGTATACGAGCAGCGGAGAGTCAATGCACAAACACATGCATATATCTGAGATACTCCTGAAAGTATGCAATGAGAGAAGCTATAAAATCGTGCAATTGTAGTTACAGCTGAGAAGTTTGAGAGCTGATGGACTAGAAGATTCTGGAAATGGAAGCGCCTAGAAGATGCGAACGTTGAAATCAGAGAGTATAAAAGGCAGCAAATGAAGAGGCGCTGGAATTCATTTTGAGTTGAGCTATCAAGCAGTTATTGATTAAGTACGCAATCTGGCGGGCAACAGTAGATTTTCATTTGAACTATCAATCAATTTGGTTGTTAAGCAAGCTAGTTGCAAAGTATAAGTGTTATTGTGAAGTACTTTAATAAAGGCAATTTTCCCATTATTCAATGTTGGAGTTATTTATTCAACAGTGTAGCGATACGAACTTAGCAAAAGGGCAAATAAGAGGAATTGCAAGTAAATTCGTAACAATTGGTGTCAGAAGAGGAATTGTTGAATAAATTCCAGAGGACAACAAGGACATGGCAAAGTTCAGTGAATTGAAGATCCAGCAACTGAAGAAGGAGTTGGAGAGCCGTGGATTGAATACAACCGGCATTAAACTCGAACTTCAGGCACGACTACGAGAGGCAATGGAAGCAGAAGGAATTAACGGGGAAGAGTATGTCTTTCATCTTGATGTCGACGAGACAACAAAAATTGAAGAGAAAAACGAAACATCGCAGACAGTTACGAGCACAGACTTGAACGTGATATTGGCTGCAATATCTGCTCAAACATCGATAGTAACATCCAAGATGGAAGCACAAGAGACGCGTATTTCAGAAATGTCGACACAGATAACATCCAAGATGGAAACACACACAGAAGACATATATGGCATCCCAACTGGAAGAGCAGAAGGCATATATGGCATCCCAACTGGAATCACAGGAGGCACGTATTTCAGAAATGACGTCGCAAGTGTCATCTCAACTGGAAGACTAAAAGACATATATGGCATCTCAATTGGAAGCGCAAGAGGCGCGTATATCTGAAATGTCGGCAGAAATTTTGGAACAGGTATCATCAAAACTGGAAGCGCAGGATGCAAAAATGGCTCAATTTCAGGCAGAAGTAGATGATTTAAAAGGTCGTATGGAGCAGTTACAACTAAATCGCCCAGCTGTTTCAGCGAGTAATCCAAAGGTAAATACACCATCCTTTGACGGTTCTGTTCCTTTTCAGGTCTTTAAGCTACAGTTTGAGAAGACCGCAGCAGTGAACCAATGGAATGCTGAAGATAAAGTTGCAGCTCTGTTCGTGGCACTGAAAGGGCCTGCCGCGAAAATCTTACATACCATCCCAGAGTACGTGCGGAACCATTACGAAACATTGATGGGCGCTTTAGAGAGACGTTACGGAAGCGAGCATAGGAAACAGATATTCCAAATTGAGTTGCAAAACCGCTACCAAAAAGCAAATGAGACATTGCGGGAGTTTGCTTCAGATATTGAAAGATTGGCTCATCTTGCAAATGCGGACGCACCCGTGGAATACACTGAAAGGGTAAAAATCCAGAGCTTCATAAATGGCATACGAGATGTGGAAACGAAGCGGGCTACATATGCGAATCCAAAACTAACGTTTGCTGAAACGGTATCGCATGCACTGACTCAGGAAACAGCCTCACTTTTGAGTAAGCCAGCGTACAAAGCTCATCGCGTGGAAGTGGAAAAGCCAGACTGGGTAGGCGCAATTTTGGAAGCATTGAAGGGTACGCAGCAGAAGAATAATGATGCAGTCAAATGCTTTAAGTGTGGAAAGCCAGGGCATATTGCGCGTTATTGCAACACCAACCCTAACAGTTCCAACAATGTGGGTGGTCGTAAACGCAGAGCAGAAGGAGATGAGCAAATCTCCAAGACAAATCAATCGTTAAACTAAAGCGAGTCAGCAGCAAGGCGCGACAGCTGACTCCCTCAATTGAATGCCCCATAATCTCTATCTCACAAATTGGAAGAAGGTCGAGCAATCTTACTGTCGGAGGACATGTGGATGGAAAGGAACGTTTACTAACTGTAGATACGGGTGCATCTCATTCCATCATTCGAGCGGATTTAGTCAACAAGAAGATAAGACCATTGCATGGAGCAATATTGCGTACAGCCACTGGAGAAGACATCCAGGTAATTGGAGAAGTAGAATGTGAAGTAGCAATTGGGAACGTCACGGTACTACACAATTTTATAGTGGCAGGTATTGTTGATGAAATCATAATTGGAGTGGACTTCTTAATCAACCAAGGCATCAAAATCGATATGCAAAGCAAGACGATGCGATATAAGAACATGGATGTGCCACATACTTTCGGCTACGAGAGAGGCTACAGCAGTAAACGAGTGCTGGTGGAAGAGAGTCAGCAAATACCACCAAAATCAGAAGCAGTCATCTGGGCAAAGGTTGGTGGAGATTGTGGGACAAACAAATTGTGGGTTGTCGAAGCAGCAAATAAATCAGCACTGAACATACTTGTAGGAAAAACCCTGGCTATGACAAAACAAGATGGACGTATTCCGGTAAGAGTACTCAATGAGTTCAAGTCACCATTCAATTTGACCAAATGAGCTATTTTGGAAAGATACCAAGAGGCCGAAGTAGTTATTAACTGTGAACAGCTCCAGGAACACGTTTCATCTAGTAATACTGATCTTTCAAATAATATCACGGCATGGACGCATGGGCTAGAGGAAGCCTATCAGAGTAAGGCAAAACAACTGCTCCTAAAATACGCGAACATATTTGACCAGGATAGTTCCAAACCAGGCCGCACCAATGTTGTGAAACATCAAATTGACACGGGAGATGCGAGGCCGATCCGTCAAGCTCCACGTAGTGTTCCACTGGCGAAGCGGGAAGTTGTGAGTCAAATCATACAAGAAATGAGTGACAGCGGCGTCATCGAACCATCAGCTAGTCCATGGAGCCCACCGGTAGTACTTGTAAAGAAGAATGATGGAAAAATGAGGTTTTGCGTGGACTACCGGAAGTTGAATGACGTTACGAAAAAGGATAGCTACCCGTTGCCAAGAATTGACGACACTCTGGACTCGCTATCTGGTACGAAATGGTTTTCCACACTGGACTTGAAAAGCGGCTACTGGCAAGTTGAGTTGAAGGAGGAAGATAAAGAGAAAACAGCCTTCAGTGTCAGTGATGGTCTTTGGCAATTTACAGTGATGCCTTTTGGACTTTGTAATGCACCAGCTACTTTTGAAAGACTCATGGACCAGGTACTGAAAAGACTACATTGGAAAACATGCTTGGTGTACCTGGACGACATCATCGTATTGGGCAAGAGTTTAGATGAACATCTTAAGAACTTGGAGGAAGTTTTCCAGAGAGTAGCTGGCGCTGGTCTGAAGTTAAGTCCCAAAAAGTGTACGCTGTTTAAAAAGGAAGTAAATTATTTGGGCCACAAGGTAACGACAGAAGGTGTCTGTACAGCGAATGAAAAGATAGAGGCAGTAAAGGATTTGCCAAGATCACAGAATCTGCATGAATTGAGAAGTTTCCTTGGG
Organism: Eurosta solidaginis; assembly: GCF_040869045.1. NCBI lineage: Eukaryota > Metazoa > Arthropoda > Insecta > Diptera > Tephritidae > Eurosta > Eurosta solidaginis. Next base: position 594,328 of record NW_027136927.1, on the reverse strand, counting down.
CTGTGCACATATTACCGCCGATTTGTACCAAATTTTGACAGCGTAGCCCATAGTCTCCACGAGCTAACAAGAAAAAATAAAGCTTTTGAATGGAAGAAGGAGCAAGAAGTAGCTTTCCAAACATTGAAAGAGCGGTTGTGCACTGCCCCAATGTTGGCATACCCGATTCCAGGAGCAACGTTTATTCTAGATACAGATGTGAGCGGATATCCTATAGGAGGCCTTTTATCACAACTGGTCGATGGACAAGAGAAGGTAGTTGCATATTACAGCCGTTCAATTGGAAAACCAGAGAGGAACTATTGCGTTACATGGAGAGAGCTGTTGGCATTGGTAGAGTGCATTAAACATTTTCACAAATAACTCTACGGCCAGCGATTCCGTGTCAGGGCAGATCACGCAGCGTTGAAATGGCTTCTGCAGTTCCGTAATCCGGAAGGACAATTGGCACGGTGGATCGAGCGACTACAAAGCTATGACTTTTCCATTGAGCATCGAAAAGGTAGTACCCATGGAAATGCTGATGCAATGTCACGAAGACCATGTAGTCTGGAATGCAAGCACTGTTCAAAGGCCGAGGCTAAAGAAGACATTATAGATGTCCGGCTAATGACTATAACGTGTACGGATGAATGGGACAAGGAACAACTAAGAAAGTGTCAGCTAGAAGATACAGATCTCTCACATGTTATGCAAGGGCTCGAACGAAACGAAGACCAAGCAGAGAGGAGATGTCAGCAGAGAGCCCCATTGCGAAGTCATATTGGGCACAGTGGAACAGTTTAGAATTGATATCCGGTTGCTTGCATCGAGTATGGGAGAGTGAGGATGGTCAATGCAAGAAGAAACTGATAGTCGTTCCCAGGAAGAGGATTCCTTAGGTGCTCAGCGAGCTGCACAATGGTCCAAGTGGAGGTCATCTTGGAATCACGAAAACACCCGAGAAAATTAAGCAGATATTCTATTGGGTTGGTTGCCGTCAGTCGGTCACCGAGTGGATTGCCAACTGCGAGGTATGCAACAGAGCGAAAGGGCCCAAAACCCGAAAGGATCGCCATGGATGTCGCAGTTCCATTTCCTACTAGCAACCGCGGAAACAAATACGTACTGGTGGTTATGGATTATTTCAGTAAATGGCCAGAGGTATACCCAATCCCAAACCAAGAAGCAGAAACAGTAGCAGAAGTGGTTAAAAACGAATGGGTTGCAAGGTATGGTGTACCAATGGAGTTACACTTGGGTATTCGAAAAACACGGACAACTGCATTGCATCCTCAGTCCGATGGTATGGTGGAACGCTTCAATAGAACATTGGAGGAGCATTTAAGGAAAGTAGTACACAAGTACCATAAGGACTGGGATACACACATATCATTATTCTTGATGGCCTACCGATCGGCAGTACAGTACGCAACGGGCCAAACTCCCGCAAAGGTAATTTTTGGCAATGACCTTCGACTCTCAGCTGATTTGAAGTATGGGATAGATGCCGATGCGGAGAGGAATGTCAAGAAATCCACTGGTGTCTTGGAAGAAGAGCTGAGAGAGATACACGATCTGGTAAGGCAACGAGTAAAGATTATTAGTGACAAGATGAAAGCGAGGTACGATAAAGCAATTAATTTGGAAGGGTTTCAGGAAGGAGATTTGGTGCTGCTATACAACCCACAACGAAAAAAAGGTTTGTCCCCGAAATTGCAGTGTAACTGGGAAGGCCCATACAAAGTTGTAAAACGGATCAACGATGTAGTGTACCGCATACAAACCATTGGCAAACCACGAAACAAAATGAAAGTGGTTCATTTGGAGAAGCTAGCAGCGGTTAAACGGAGAGATTTGTCTAATCGGGACGATCAGACTTAGGTGGCGGGCAGTGTCACGAATATTAGCAAAATTAAGGAGTGCTGCCGTTTCTAAGCCGATGCTAAGCAGTGACGTGAATGCACATCAATAATTCAATCATTATGTGTCTACATAAACGAAACAATAACTGCGTCTACATATATGTATCATGTACGTATACGAGCAGCGGAGAGTCAATGCACTAACACATGCATATATCTGAGATACTCCTATAAGTATGCAATGAGAAAATCTATAAAATTGTGCAATTGTAGTTACAGCTGAGGAGTTTGAGAGCTACTGGACTAGTAGATTCTGGAAGCGCCTAGAAGATGTATAAAATTGTGCAATTTTAGTTATAGCTGAGAAGTTTGAGAGCTCATGGACAATGCTAGTAGATTCTAGAAAATGCGAACGAGGAAACCAAAGAGTATAAAAGGCGACAGATGTAGAGGCGCTGAATTCAGTTTGATTTGAGTTGTCAAGCAGTTACGACTAAGACGATATCTAGCGAGCAATAGCAGTATTATTTTGAATAGTGGAGTTTCATTTGAGCTATCAGTTTGGTTATTAAGCTATTCGTTGCACAGTTTGAGTGTTATTGTGAAGTATTTTAATAAAGGCTATTTTTCCATTATTCAATATTGGAGTTATTTATTCAACAGTTTAGCGATACGAACCTAGCAAAAGGGCAAATAAGAGGAATTGCAAGTAAATTCGTAACAGTATATTGTACAATAAAAAATAGTTCCCGTTTGATTACATATCCACGCCTAAGTCGATGAGTGCCATATCTGTAAACAGATTTTTGGAATGGGTTGGTGTTTGGTAGACTTGCCGGAGAAAAAAGATTCCTAAATATCAACCTCAATTAATAAGATTTTTTGGAATGGAAAAAAATCCCTAATTTTAAAGATTCATTTGTTTTACTGATTTTCGGTCAGGGTAGCCAATTGATGCAAAAAAGAAATCTTAAATAATAAGCTGGGCAAAAAGCCATCTTTATAACAGATTGCAAGCAAATCAGTCAATAAAGATCATATTGTCGAATACTTCGGTCGCTGGTCCACGGCCCGGAAACCATTTTCCAAAAATTTTAACCTCAACAATTATCTACGTAGGTTTATTTATGTCACCGTTATCTGTATCAAAATTCATGTTGCTCAAGTGAGCTTCCCCTGCCGTTTTTGGAATAGGTCGGCCCCTGGCCCATTAGCATTTTGATGCATGGAAGTCTATATTTAACTCGATTCGTTTAAGCCCGTTATGATACCAAAGTTAATACACTCTGTGCGCAAAGCACGTTGAGTATATTTCAAATTCCGGAAATCTTATTTTTTTAATTACACATCTCAAACTAGATAAAACTAATTAAGTGTAACCACTGTACTTTTCATTAAAAATACATTCATTGTACAAGTGTCAACTTGATAACACAATTAAACTTTTCAAATAAATAAGGGCAAGTCCTTGGTAATGGACGCGACATTCGTAAGCATTACAACCTGCTTAAAATAGAATATGAGCAGCGGACTGAGCGGATATTACAATATTTGAAGTAACAATTGTGGGTAACTCAAATATGTAAGTACATATTGTAACGAATTTGTTTGCAAACACTGCCGAGGGGCGACCCCGCTTAGAAAAATTTCCTTCTAATTGAAAAATCTTGGATCTAAAAATTTGATGTTGCTTTGCCCGTGGCGTGAACCCAGGACCTTCGGTGTGGTAGGCAGAGCACGCTACCATCACACCACGGCGGCCGCAAAAGCCCCTTTTCATAAGCGGATACGTATACTGGTATGTAACTTTTCCTCTGTTTAAAGTACAAAATAAATCAAAACTTTGAGAGGACATATATTATTTTAGGTTCAAAAACTCACGAATATAATAAATCCATTGAAATTTGGATAGGATGGAAAGATATTCCCATTTCACCATTTCTAGTCGACAAATATATATATATTATTTTTTCGAGCACATAATATTCACAAGAGAAATGCAAGCTAGTTTGTACTGCTTTCTGTTGTGTCTTCATATGAAATTTTTGAATACACCAATAAAACCTACATTAATCTTTCAAATTCATATCTTGTTGAAATCAGAACTGATTTTAGATTTTCCTCAGATAATCCTTTGTATATATAAATTAAAAAAGAGATACAACAATTTAAATTTTCGTCTTATTTTGTAAGATTTCTCTAATATCTCCAAGAATCAATTAGCGGTTAATACACTGCGGAAAGCGCAAAATGCCCTCTTTGTGACAACATACAAGTTTCGTTGGCTAAACAGAAGTAAAGTTATAGGCCAATATATGAATCAACTAATGAAAGAGATGTAAAGGACTTGACAAATTTTATAGAGTTTTCTTTTCTGGGAAAAGTGTTACGCTTTGTACGCCGCGCAAGGGTTGTAACTATATTTTGTTCTATTCTAAAAAGCAGGTAAGCCTGTACGGGGCATTTCGATCTTTTTTGAAAATTGTTGCCTGCCGCAATGCAAAAGCGTTACAATTTTACTCTGAATAAAACGGCGGTGTGGCAGTGCAACTCTGCTAAACTAGCTGATCGTGACAATTTATTTTCGTAACTTCACATATTTTTAGTTGAAGAAAATTGAAATGAAGGTAATAATTGCTAATGAATTTTTATTATCATTGACAGCGCGTTTGTGAAAATCAGCTAATACACGGGGTGGTCATTTATGTTCTTTCCATGCACTAAAAATGTTGAAAATTTTTTGGGGTAGGAGTAACTCTATTAAGGCTTTACCATTTACTTAGGCAACGATTTATTTCAGAAAAGAAACGAACTTTCGTAAACAGACCTATTTAACATCTGAAAGCTTTTTTAATTTCGAGTCGAAGTTTACTTACTAGGAAAATAATAAGGATTGGGGCAGGATCAATTTATAAAATCTCCGTTTTCTAAAAATTTTATTATAAGCAAAAATATAGATCTGTGTTTAACAGCACAACAATATAAAGAAAGGGCGTTATATTTTTTTAGTAAAACATTCAAATTTGCAAAAACGATGCAGCCTTTCTTTGAAATTATGTTTCTCTGTCCAGGATGAGGGGAAAGAATAAACTGTTTGATTTCCACAACATACACGTATTTGACCTGTAATCCCAAGTGATAGAAATAAATTCTGACCACTTTTGATTTTCGCTACGTTATGGACCTTATTTGGGATTGATCCACGTATAAATAAACAAATATGTAATTGCAAAGAAATGTTGTTTTGAAAAAGTATAGCAAAGTGCGTCATTTCATTTCGCTAGAATATCAAAAAATACGGTTGATTTGTTATTTTGATATAGCAAAATATGTTTGTTCAGCTAATTAAAACAAACAAAAAACAAGTAAGGGTGTCTAAGTTTGGAGGTAGCCGAATTTATATACTCAGCGTGGATCGAGAAATGTTTTTTAATGCTTGATCGGAATAGAGGCGTGGCCCCGCTAATTAAAAAAAAAATTTCTCGTAAATTCCTTTTGTAACAAAACTTGATAAGCGAAATATCACTGATACAAAACTATTTTTCGCTAAGATGTAGCTTATTATTATAGTCTTCGACCCTTTAAAAAATATTGTATATAAAAGTGGGCGTGTTTTTAACCGATCACGTACATTTGACCTAGAAATATTTCCTGCTGGAAAGAAATAATATCTACACATTCTTATTACGATCCTTTAATTTTTCTTCGAGTTATGGCTTCCAATACGCCCATTTTCAAAAATTAAAATGTTTTTCTTTTTCTTGTTAAATAACTCACTTGCAAAATTAAACACCATTGAAATTTTTTGCAAAGATATAGCTTATTTTATTCGTCCACGGGCGGTGCCACACCCACTTTCAAAAAAAATCAAGGGTCTTAATATCAGTCCAATAATCAGGTTTTATGTGTTTTCCAAAACGTTATATATTGTAACGAATTTTGGGGAATTCCGCTTATTCCAAACCTGCTACCGTTCGAATCGCTAAACTGTTGAATATGCAAAATTGTCTTTATTAGACTACTTCACAATAACACTTATACTTCGCAACCAATAGCGTGCTTAAATCAAAACTGATTAGACATGTCTCAGCTTGCGCTGCTTTTATACTCTCGTTTTCCTCGTTCACCCATTTCTCCTAAGGTCTAGTAATTTCGCGAACTTTATGCTTGGAAAAGTCATAGCTTTGTATTCGCTTGATCCACCGTGCCAATTGACCTTCTGGATTACGGAACTGCAGAAGCCATTTCAACGCTGCGTAATCTGTCCTGATGCGGAATCGCTGTCCGAAGAGGTATTTGTGAAAATATTTAATGCACTCGACCAACGCCAACAGCTCTCTCCGTGTAACGCAATAGTTCCTCTCAGGTTTTCCAATTGATCGGCTGTAATATGCAACTATCTTCTCCTGTCCATCGACCAGTTTCGATAAAACTCCTCCTATAGCATATCCACTCGCATCTGTATCTAGAATAAACTTTGCTCCTGGAATTGGATATGCCATCATTGGGGCAGTGCACAAACGCTCTTTCGATGTTTGAAAAGCCACTTCCTGCTGCTTCTTCCATTCAAATGCTTTATTTTTTTGTAAGCTTGTGGAGGCTATGGGCTACGCTGGCAAAATTTGGTACAAATCGACGGTAATATCTGCACAGCCCAAGGAATCTTCTTAACTCATGCAAGTTCTGTGGTCTTGGCCAATCCTTTACAGCTTATATCTTTTCATTCGCAGTGAAGATGCCCTATGTCGTTACCTTGTGACCCTAATAATTTACTTCCTTTTTAAACAGCGAACACTTTTTGGAACTTGGTTTCAGACCAGCACCAGCTATTCTCTGGAAAACTTCCTCCAAGTTCTTAAGATGTTCATCAAAGTTCTTGCCCAAACGATGATGTCGTCCAGGTACACAAAGCATGTTTTCCAGTGTAGTCCTTTCAATACATGATCCATGAGTATCTCAAAAGTAGCTGGTGCGTTACAAAGTCCAAAACGCACCACTGTCAATTGCCAAAGACCATATCCGACACTGAATGCTGTTTTCTGCTTGTCTTCCTCCTTCACCTCCAATTACCAGTAGCCGCTTTTCAAGTCCAGTGTGAAAAACCATTTCGTACAAGATAGCGAGTCCAGGGTGTCGTCAATTTTTGGCAATGGGTAGTTATCCTTTTTCGTAACGTCGTTCCACTTGCGGTAGTCCACGCAAAATCTCATGTTCCATCTTTCTTCTTCACAAGTACCACCAGCGAGCTCCTTGGACTAGCTGATGGTTCGATGACGCCGCTGTCGCTCATTTATTGTATGATTTGACTCACAACTTCACGCTTCGCCAGTGGAACAGTACGAGAAACTTGACGGATTAGCCTCGCATCTCCAGTGTCAATTTGATGTTTCACAACGTTGGTGCGGCCTGGGTTGGAACCAACCTGGTCAAATATGTTTCCGTACTTTAGGAGCAGGTGGCTTGCCTTACCCTTATAGTCTTCCCCTAGTCCCTTCGTCCATTCCATGATGTCATCTGAAAGATCAATCTTGCTAGTTAAAATGTTTTCCTGGAGCTGTTCACAATTGATTACTACTTCAGCCTCTTGGAATCTTCCCAAAATAGCCCTTTTGGTCAGTTTGAGTGGTGACTTGAACTCATTGAGTACTCTTACTGGAATACGTCCATCTTGTTTTGTCATAGCCAGGGTTTTTCGTACAAGTACATTCGGTGTTGATTTGTCTGCTGCCTCGACAACCCATAATTTGTTTGTCCCACAATCTCCATCAATCTTTGCCCAGATTACTGCCTCCGATTTTGGGAGTATTTGCTGATTCTCCTCCACCAGCACTCGTTTACTGCTGTAGCCTTTCTCGTAGTCGAAATTAAGTGGTACATCCATATTTTTATATCGCATCGTCTTGCTTTACATGTCGACCTTGATGTCTTGGTTGATTAAGAAGTCCACTCCAATTATGATTTCATCAACAATCTCTGCCACTATAAAATTGTGTACTACCGTGACTTTCCCAATTGCGACTTCAAATGCTACTTCTCCTATAACCGTGGTGTTTTCTCCAGTAGCAGTACGCAATCTTGCTCCAAGCAATGGTCTTATCTTCTTGTTGACGTTCCTTTCCATCCACATGTTCTACGACAGTAAGATTGCTTGACCTTCTTCCAATTTGCGAGACAGAGATTATGGGGCATTCAATTGAGATGTCGCCCCTTGCAGCTGACTCGCTTTAACGACTGAGTGGACTTGGAGATTTGCTCATCTCCTTCAGATCTGCGCTTACGGCCACCCTCATTGTTGGAATTATAAGGACCGATGCTGCAATGACGTGCGATATGACTAGGGTGCCGCACTTAAAACATCTGCTTAAAACACTGCTTCCAAAATTGTGTCTACCCAATATGGCTTTTCGACTTCCACACGATGGGTTTTGTACGCTGGTTTCCTCAACAGTGAGGCAGTCTCCGGAGTCCGGGCATGGGATACTGTTTCAGCAAATGTTATCTTTGGGTTTGCGTATGTAACTCGCTTCGTTTCCACGTCCCGTATGCCATTTACAAAGCACTGGATTTTTATCATTCTCGGTGTATTCCACGGGTGCGAGCGCATTTGCTAGATGAGCCAATCTTTCGACATCCGAGGCAAACTCCTGCAAAGTCTCGTTAACTTTTTGTAGCGGTTTTGCAATTCTATTTGGTAGATCTGTTTCCTGTGTTCAATTCCGTACCGTCGTTCTACAGCAGCCATCAATGATACATTACTGTTACGCTCGTACTCGGGGTGGTCTGTAAGATCTCAGCAGCTGGTCCTTTTAAAGCCACGAACAATGCAGCAATTTTATCTTCAGCATTCCAATTGTTTACTGTTGCGGATTTTTCGAACTGTAGCTTAAAGACCTGGAAAGGGACAGAACCGTCAAAGGATGGGTTTTTACATTTGGATTACTCACTGAAACTGCTGGGCGAGCAACTGCTCCATACGACCTTTTAAATCATTGACTTCTGCCTGAAATTGGGCGATTTTTGCATCCTGCGCTTCCAGCTTTGATGTTACCCTTGCTTCCAGTGTTTCTAACTGCGAAGACATTTGTGCCACCTGCAATGATAAGCACTCCTCTTGTTCTTCCATCTTGGATGTTATGCGTGTCTCGTGCGATTCCATCTTGGATGTAATCTGTGTCGACATTTCTGGAATATGTGTTTCTTCGATGTTATACGGTTCTCCTGTGATTCCAGTTGAGATAACATTTGCGACGACATTTCTGAAATGCGTGCCTCCTGTGCTTCCATCTTGGATGTTATACTCTCTGTTATACGTGGTTCCTGGGTTTCCATTTTTGTCGATATATGTGATAACAAAACCAATATCGCATTATTCTCGCCACTTGCGACCAGACTCGAACTTCCGTTCTTCTCTTCCAAATTTGTTATTGTCTCGTCCCATCAGGACGAAATACATACTGGTCCAACATTAATTCCTTGCGACTCCATTACCTCTCGTAGCCGTGCTTGAAGTTCGATCTTATTGCCGGTTGTATTGAATCCACGGTTCTCCAACTCCTTTTTCAGTTGCTGGATCTTTAATTCAATCAACTTTGCGATGTTGCGATGTCCAAGCTGTATTCAAAATCTTCTGAATTTATTCAACAATTCCTCTTCTGACACCAATTGTAACGAATTTTGGGGAATTCCGGTTATTCCAAACCTTCTGCTAACGTTCGAATCGATAAACTGTTGAATAAATAACTCCAATATTGAATAATGAAAAATTGTCTTTATTACACTACTTTGAGAGTACGTCACAATAACACTTATACTTCACAACCAATAGCGTGCTTAAATCAAAACTGATTAGTCATACCTCACCTTGCGCTAGTTTTATACTCTCGGTTTCCTCACTTCTCCTAAGGTCTAGTAATTTCGCGAACTTCATGCTTGGTTACTAGTCATATATGTACATGTATATTTGTAGTTTGTAGCCATATGCATGTGTATATGTGAGTACTACTTCGGCTGATGATTACATGTGTTTGTGCGTATCTCTCCGTTGCCTTGCATGTGTGTATGTGTATAAATGATGATTGATTTGTTCACGTCCCCAAGAGTGGCAGCTTGCTTTATTTTTGTGCCTTTATTTAATAACAGTTTAGTGATGTTAAAATTCGCAACAATATATAAAAAGTGGGCTTGGTTACCATCCTATTTCCCTCATTTTTAATAGCGATGGGAGGTGAGCGCCACGGAACCCATATATGACCCAGCCTATGAAAAGGTGGCTTATGACGCAAAAAAAAATGTTCCACTTTTTTTCTGGTTTCGGTAGTTTTTGAGACGCTCTTTCACGTGGTGGAAACTAGAAAGTCCTAAATTGCTTAGAAGTGTACTAAAAATGTAGAGAAAGAAGAGCACAAATGAAAGAAAAACAGAATTTTATTGAAAATCCAAAATCAAGATATTAAATGAAATTGAAAATTTTAAAAACAAGATTGATAGCTTCAAAAACGATTTTACCAAAAAAAAGGCTGTTTTGCACAAAAAATATTTATTTAGCAGTATTAAGTAGTTTTCTTCGTCGCTATCCTTGATGAAACCTTTGAAGTTGCTCGTTTTTTCGAATCTCTTTTTGGAGATGAGGCCTTACCTTTTCTTGATTTTTTTATTGCAGTTGAAGTCGCAGGTTTCTTCAGTTCTTTCTTTTTTGGATCTTGATTTGAAGATGAAGCTACAGACTTCTTCGGTTTAGGTTTTGACGATGGAGCCTTTGGTTTCTTCGATGCCACTTTGGTGGCTGGTGAAGCATCCTCAGATTTTTTTGATGCCATTTTTTCGATGGCAATGGAGCCAAAATATCTGCATTCGTGGGGCCTGAAACCAAGCTCCTGAGATTCTGATAAATGTACCACCGACGCTGCAGAGATAAACCGACTGGTTGAATAATTTCGGGCATGGCTTCATGTTTTTCTTCACGTTCAAGTTCAGGAACGTTTTTGGCTTGCGTAATTGATATTGAGTTCACTGTTGAAGAAAACGGCAATCTTAATTACAATAGATACAACTTTAAAAGAAGTAAACAATGGCGTACTTACTACGACAGTAATCACAGAGATCATCTGCTGGTTTCATAACTGCCACATATGGTATGTATTTAGCCCATATACGTCGGAAGGAACGAATGCTCATTTCAAGTTCATCATTACCGAGTGAAGAAATTTATTTACGATATACTGAAGCCTTTGTCTCATTAGATGGCAGCTTCATGACGCGATAATCTTTGAATTTGGGTAAACGTTTTGGCAGTGGAGGAGCCAATAGATCGGCTATATACTCAATAAATTTAACAGCTTTTTGGATGTCAGATGGTTGAAACGCTCTCGCATGTGTAGATGGTTTATTTGCTAACCCATGTACCCGTGTTATGGTACCATGTGTATGAAAATGTCGAAGTAAATTTTCAAAACGTTTTCTTCCACACGCATACACAAAAAGGAAAAATGAACGGCAAACAGGTAAGTGATAAAAAGTGAACATCAATTTATGCCTTTCAACATCTTCGTTTTTTGCCTTCCATGTTTCCTCCATTTCGTCATTTCTGTGTAAGCATCTCTAAGTTTGTCCGTGCATATAATTCCTGATTTGATATGGCTCAGTATAACCAAATCAAGTTCAAGTTTTGATAATTCTATATAGTTATTTCTTGCAGTTTCTATAATCTTTCGCGGTATAATTTTTTGGAATTTATTATTACAGCAATCTTGCGAAATAAATTTATTTACCAATTCCTTTTCTTCGTTATCTGTAATAAACAAGTCCACTGTAAAAATATTTTCATCCACTTCCATTTGACCTTCAGCTTGAAATAATGCTTATTCGTCCTCGTAATTGATGCCAACATCATCGAAAGAATCATCATCATTCTCTTCGTTTTCATAGAAATATGTTTGAAAAACCTTGCTAAATTTTTCTTGGACAGACATTATTCACAAGCGACACACGTCCTACTCGTTCAGCATTGCTTTTAAATCTGAGCACTCACACGATTTTTTTTCGGTCAGAAACTGGTTTGTGCTTTGCATTGAAAAAAACATCGCTCTTTTTATACACACACGAACTTATCTCATTTATGCTCTTTGGCCTTTTTGGGTTGCATTTTGGGCATGACTGTTCATAATGCAAAAGAAAAACTACTAAGAAACTGAAGAAATGCATTGTTTATCTTTAACAGATGTTTCTCACAATTTCTTTTTTGAGTCATAAGCTTTTCATAAGCCGTGTCACATATACTAAATTTCAATATTTTATTTTCAATATTTACTCAAGTTGTGTCCTGTGCACCGACAGAGAGACGAACGGATGAACGGACATGGCTAAATCAATTCCTTTTTTCATCCTCAGCATTTTGATGTATGGAAGTCTATATTTATCTCGATTCGTTTAAGCCCGTTATGCTACAAAAGTTAATACAGTCTGTGCGCAAAGCACGTTGAGTATATTTCAAATTTCGGAAATCTTATTTTTTATTTACACATCTCAAAACAGATAAAGCTAATTAAGTGTACCCATTGTGCCATCATCAGTGTCATTAGTACCCATTGTTCTTTTCATTAAAAATACATTCATTGTACACGTGTCAACTTAACAACACAATTAAACTTTTCAAATAAATATGGGCAACTCCTTGGTAATGTACGCGACATTCGCAAGCATTACAACCTGCATAAGAATATGAGTAGCGGACTGAGCGGATATTACAATATTTGAAACAACAATTGTGGGTAACTCAAATATTTAAGTACATATTTATGACCATATATGACGAGGTTCGGACGTGAAATAAAGACCCAATGCCCGTAATTTCTCGAAATCTGATATATCTTTTTAAAACGCTGGATATAAGCTTGAGTACGGTTACGGCCGAGCTTATCTTCCAATTTGCGTCGTACTACTTTTAATTTTTCCTACAAATTGGCGGGACGGGACCTACTAGTTTTATACCGACTCCGAACGGCATCTGCAAGGCAGATGAGTTTTCAGTGAGAGCTTTTCATGGCAGAAATACACTGAGAGTGCTTGCCAAACACTGCCGAGGGGCGAACCCTCTTAGAAAATATTTCTTCTAATTGAGAAATTGTGTTTCTAAAATGTTGATGTTGCTTTGGCCGGGGCGTGAATCCAGGACCTTCGTTGTGGTAGGCGGAGCAAGCTACCATCGCACCACTGCGGCCGCAAAAGCCCCTTTCCATAAGCGGAGACGTATACTGGTATGTAAGTTTCCCTCTGTTTATTCTTCGATAAATGTTTAGGTCATTCAATAGAGCATGTTCTTGTGCTTCTAACGATGTACATATGTAAATTTTTATAGAAGAAATAGAACAAAAGTAAAAAATAAATCAAAACTTTACAGAACAATTTTGCGTTCAAAACTCAAGAATATAATAAATCCATTGAAATTTGGATAGGATGGGAAGATATTCCCATTTAGCCATTTCTAGTCGACAAATAAATATATATATATTTTTTTTTCTAAACAGATAATATTGACAAGAAAAATGCAAGCTAGTTTGTACTGCTTTATTTTTTGTGTCTTCATATGAAATTATTGAATACACCAATAAAACCTACATAAATATTTAAAATTAATATCTCGTTGATATCAGAAATGATTTTAGATTTTCCTCAGATAATCCTTTATATATATAAATTAAAAATGAGATACAACAATTTAAATTTTCGTCGTATTTTGTAAAATTTCTCTAACATCTCCAAGAATCAATTAACGGTTAATACACCGCGGAAAGCGCAAAATGCCCTCTTTCTGACAACATACAATTTTCGTTGGCTAAACAGAAATAATAAAGTTATAGTCCAATATATGGATCAACTAAGAGAAGAGAGGTAATGGACTTGACAAATTTTAGACACCAATAAAACATGTTACCCGAACTTTCTGGAAGAATCTTAGTAAACAGACTATTTAACATCTGAAAGATTTTTTAAATTCGAGTCGACCTTTTCTTACTAGGAAAATAATAAGCAGGATCAATTTATAAAACCTCCGTTTTCTAAATTTTTTTTTAATGCTAAATAAAAGTGTAGAAAAAATTTTATTAAACGCAAAAATATAGATCTGTGTTTAACAGCGCAACAATATAAAGAAAGGACGTTATATTTATTTAGTAAAACTTGCAAATTTGCAAAACCGATGAAGTCTTTCTTTGAAATTACGTTTCTCTGTCCAGGATTAGGGGAAAGCATAACCTATTTGATTTCCACAACATACACGTATTTGACCTTTAATCCCAAGTGATAGAAATAAAGTCTGACCACTTTTGATTTTCGGTTCGTTATGGACAGTGCTGCTCAAAATTTTTTATATGGAAGTGCAATACATGTACAAAATTGTATGTGCACTTATATTTTTTTGTATTTAAAAAAATTAATTCTAAAAATTTTAATTGTTTGAGGTCGGGAAAAGTTGAAGATTTGGTTTCAAGATACACAATTTTTGCTTAAAATATTCCGTAAATAAGTAGGTATATCGTCAACATATAAGAGGCAATACATTTAATTCTGAAAGTTGCGAAAAATCATATTGACCTATAGCCTCAGTTTTTGTAGTAACATATTTTATATATATCGTCGAAATTTGGTTTTCAATTATCATACTAAAAGTAAATGTGGGGAATGTTGCATTAGAAATTGAGTTTGATAACTTTCGAAATGCTTATTTAGAGGTTTGTTTTAAATTTGTGTTACAATTTACATCTATTAGCAACAGCTGAAATTCCACCTGAATTTAATGAAATGTTTAACAAGTAAATGATAGGCATTGTAGCTTAATGTTTCCCCCCATTTTCAGTCAAAAAATTTCTCATAGCCACGAAAAATAATATACCGAAATAAAATACAAAATCACAGAAACTACCCCGTAAGAGAATTTCTAGTTCAAAACTAGTGCACTTCTACTGCATTCTGTACCACTAACAGTTCGCCATCTATCTCTTTTTAACACGCTTTTATTAGCTTGGCCTGTATGTAACGGAACCTTTGAGCTTAATTTTCACCGGTTTCTAGAAGTCTGATTAATTTGAAACTTTGCACACGCATCAAGGACCGATGACAATGCATTAATGTGATGGTGTGGTGACATAAGGTTAACGGACATAAGGTCAATTGAACTTATGACCACCCCAAATGGCCATAGATTTAAAACCCTGCACATAATGCGAAAAACGCATTCCTTTATTAATGATAAAAGTGGATGCATGGCACATATACGAAAGAGCATACTGGAGCCCTTTTTAATACGCTTTTATTAGCTTGGCCTGTATCTATATATGTATCTGTGTATCCATGTATGTATGTAATGGAATCTGGAGTGGAGCCGAGAGCCCCGGTAATGCAGAGCTTCGAACTCCGTTGCACCCTTTGAAGCATTTTAAGATAGGTACTTTTAGCTAGTGCAGGCCACCAGACCAAGGCACCATAAAGAAGAATCGGGCGCACAATGGCTGTGTAAATACAGTAGGTCACCTTATGGGAGAATCCCCAGGAGGTGCCAATTGCCCTCTTGCAGGTGAACAGCTCTGCTGCTGCCTTCTTGGATTGCTCCACTATATGGTCACTCCATAATAGCTTCCTATCCAGAATGACTCCCAAATACTTGACTTGATCGATAAATGCTAAGAACGTACCCCCAATTCTTGGCGGTGTAAGATTTGGTACTTTGTACCTCCTCGTGAAGAGAACAAGCTCGGTTTTATCCGGGTTGACTTCCAAACCTGTGGCGGGGTGTACTCCTGGATCAACTCCAGGATGTCAGCTGTGGCCGTTGGCGTCACTGGAACCCAGGCTCTAGCCCTTGGTCGTGAGGGGATATCACGCGCCTCCACTACCTTGATGCGCGCCCGGATATACCTCCCCTATCAGCGTGACGGCGGCCCTATAGAGGTTTACCAACCTGACGTCGGCACACGCAATTAGCTTGACATTGCCCTGGGATCACCCTGCATCGGTGTAAGATGGCGGTGGACCAGGGTTGTCTTTCTTAACCTTAACGGCCACCGTAGCGAGCGCGGCCTCGATCCACTTCCACTGTTGTTTGGGGATCCTGCCATCTTCGCTGCTCTCGTCTATAATGCCAATGATCTACCGACCCTTGGCAATTTCGGCGAAAGACCGCGTCCAGCCTCCCTGCGTCTAGGCCCTTTTCGTTGCCGTGGGGTTGGATTCATCCATGGACCCTGCCGTTTCGAGGTTTCATCACTCTCGACTAAAACTTTTAAAATTACTTGAACTAAAAAATTAAAAATAAATAATAGTTTAAAAAAACAAAAAAACACGCTTTTATAGCGAACCGAACTAAAAAATAGAAAACATTTTCAATCAAAAAGAATTTATATAACAGTAGTAGAAGGTCAAACAATCGTTTATAGTTAATTGCAACTCTGTTTTTCATTTGCAACTTGTAATCGCATTTTTGCTTTGCGAATTCATTCTTTATATTCGCCATTTTAACTTACGAATAATTCTTTTCTATCTCTGTGTATCTAACCGACGTTGAAGTAAGTCGAAATATACATTCTTTATTGTTCAGAAGAGCGGCTGTTTTTATTTTAAATTAGAGGACATCCAACAGGTTATGGGCCCAGCCCCTACATAAAGTGCTAAGAAAAATGAACAATTCCTCGTTTTTTAATGTTGAGAAGTTGGATGAGTCCAACTATGACGCATGGTGCGTTCAAGTAAAAAGTATACTTGTGTACAAGGAGCTCTGAGATGTGGTGTCAGGTGCACTTATGCAGCCAGCTACAGAAGCCGAAGACGCTGAACAAAAAGCATGGAAATTGAGTGATGAGAAGGACATGGCAACAATTGTGTTAAGCCTAACGCCAATACAAATTGCCTACGTGAAAAAATGCAAAACAGCAAAAGAAGCATGGAGTGTGTTGCAGGATATACATCGACCAAAAGGCCCTGCGCCAAAGTTGTCTTTATTTAAGCAGCTACTGGATATGCGCATGGCAGAAAGTGATCAGGTACAACAATATCTAAGCAATTTTTCGAGTATAGTTGAGAAGCTAGCAGAAATTGGTATAGATCTGCAGGAGCAACGTCGAAAAATGAGTGTGTCGCCTATTGCAGAAAGTAGCGTGCAAGTTTTCTTGGCACATGAAAAGGGTAAAAGCAGTGGCAGCAAGTCGTCGCAGCGAAGTAAATGTTCTAGAAATCGATCGAACTTAAAATGTTTTAGTTGTGGACGAACGGGTCATTTTGCTGCACAATGCAACAAAAACCAGGAACAGACAGATAAAACAAACGAGAAACCAAAAGCATTTACTCTGCTCTCAGCGTTTGAGTCAAACAACTTGGAGTCGAACGTGTGGTGTATCGATAGCGAAGCCACGTCGCATATGTGTTGTGACAGAAACATGTTCGATGAGTTGAATGAATACAATGAAAACATTTTGTTAGCTGGTAACAAATGTATAGAAGCAATGGGAAAGGGAACAGTTCGACTAAAAGCAGAAGTTCTCTGGTTTTTATCAGAGAATTTAAATACAATGAGAAGGCGTTTTTGCTAGATTCCAACTTTTTTGTATGTGAACACGTCTTGCACTTCACCACACACAATCCAATTTCAATGTTAACCAGTTAACAGCAGAAAATTCTCTGTCAACAGTTTCAGCTGGTGTATAAATTCTCTGGATTTTCTCTTAATATGATTTCTTTGTGGGAATATAGGTATTTAGTAGGATTAATTAAATTTAAATTTTATTACTTGTAGCAATATATTTGCTTGTTTTATGTTGCAGCAAATTGCAGAAATTTTGCTTATTTCTTTACAGACAAAAACCTATTCATATACCCAAAATATGCGCTTTCATGAAATGTGTGTAAATTAATCATACATTTATGAATTATCCCATCCCTTTTTGTTAATAAATTAAAATGTTAGGAAAATGTATGCAAATTGAAATATGCATGCAAATAGTGTTTTGCCGACGGCAGTTGCACACTTGGAATTTCTGTGCACACGAAATCCATTGCATATTTATAAAACGTTAATTTGCATAAAATGTATGCATATTAACCATGAAGTATGAATTATTAATAAATTGAAAAATTGATATAAATAAAATATTTGATAACAATTGAATTAATAAAAAATTATTTAGTTATTATTTGGACTATGGGTGGGAGGGGAGGTACCTATAAAGAAATTTCCTAAAGCATTTTATATGTGTTATTCAGTACAATGATGTAAGTACCTATGTACTTGAATATTTTCAAAGGCAGGTTTGATAAGCCAAGTCAAACTTAAATACTTTTGACCTGCATCAAATCAACCCTTAAATATGTAAATAAGACCAACAATACACAAAAGACATGTGCCTGTTGATCAGATGTTGAGCATTGTATCATTGAATATATATGTATGAAAATACAAACCAAAGCAAAAAATAATAATCAATAATACTCCAATTAAAGGCAGACATGTATAAAAAGCTTGGTCGCTTGAATGCTGTGGCAGTGTCTTAAGTTATTAATAAAACGACTTGTCGCTTTCCGCGTTATGAAGCGACCAAATCAATTATGGCAATCCGCGTATACGGCCATGTATATGTAAATAACAATGCTCGTAGCAATTAGCCGACGAAATACAATAGGCACGAGCCAAATTATGTGTCGTCGGTGGTTAAAAGTATTGCCGTTTATACCTTTAATAACTCACAGCTAAAAGGGGAATTTATTATAAAATTAAAATAAACGAATTTATTGCTCTTTTGCGAAATAATGTTATATTTCTTCGCAAAATTACTTTAATTTATTTCGCCGCTCCCATATATTAATTTTTATCTATGAAAATAATGTAAAATTCTTACTTTGTACTGACATGTGATAAACAAGTCAGCATATACAGTATGACGTCACAGTGCGAATTCGGGCCAGAAACGGGTAAAACACCACTCTTATGTAGCAACTGCAACACAGTTGCTGCAAATTTGGCTGCGTGACTGCGCGAACAATTTTTCGGCAGAATATGATAGGGGGTTTCAAATAGCAAATAAAAATGTCCATAAGCTGTGACAACTCGGCAATTCAGGATATGAGAAAATTATTTGCAATAATTTATATGAACAATGGATGGAAATTTTTAGATTATATTGCTAATATGTTAGTGGACATTTACTAGGCAATATCTGTGCATGTTTATTTGCATTTTTTACTACCATATTAGTACTTTCATACAGACTTATAAATAGTTTGGTATTATTTCAAAGGAAAAGTGCGGGGTTATGAAAGAAGTTATGCTCGTCATAATGAATACCCCCAATATGCATCGAAGTTGGAATTTATAAAATCGCAAAAATTTGTCTTTTGACGATTTTATCAAATGCCATGTTGCCGAATTGCAAAATTCTATCATCAATTTGGACAACTTAAGAAGAAGAATTTATGAATGAAAAATCAAGAGGAAGCTAGTTTTCAGGATTTTGTGATTTACATACAAAACATGAGCATACATATGTAAATATGTATGTGTGCTTGTGTGTATGGTTGGATGGTTGAAGTGAATTTTGTTTTCTTTGTCAACATGCGAATATAAAAATATTTCTTAGCTTACATATGAACATAGATTTGTACATATGCTTGTGCGTAAGAATAATTTTTGTTGGAAGTGGTTGATTGAAACAGTTTGTCTTTTATTTGAACATGTGAATGTACAAACATTTGTTAGCTTATGCATGGATATATTGGTATCAATGAAGTGGGTAATGGGGGTGTAGGCTGATCTTTAGTTTAGGAATATATGTGTGTACATATATACCAATCTAGATTTGTTTATACCCACTCACCATTTAGGTGATTAAATTTTCAATTTCCCTACATATCAATATAATTTGATTACTCTTTCTGACAAAATAATGAGTCACCATACAATTGAACAAAAGAAATAATCAAATATGAATACTTTAGATGATCAAACACTGAATATATTTTTTCAACCACATTTTGGAATCATATTTGAATCAAATGTGTTTACTTTAGGAGATCATAAATTTATAATAATTTTTAATTCAGCTTTCTGAATCTTTTTTGACTATATTTGTTGACTGAATAATGTATTTTATACTTGTCAAAATATTTCTTTACATCGGAGCTGCTCAACCCCTATACACTTGTAGCACTTTTGTTTTTGTTTTGCCCTGAATCATAGGCACAGATTCAAATTCACACTTTGAATATAAAAAAAAAAAAAACAAGTAAGGACAGGACTGTCTTCGGCTGTGCCGAAGACTTCAACCTTCCAACCATCATACAAAAAATCAGAGAATTAAATTTGCAATATACTTGCTCCTATCAGAGAATTTTTTGGTAACATACGAACAGAGAAAATCGTTAAGAGAATTTTCTGTTACGTCTTGCACCCTGTTAAGTTAACATGAATTTGGGGAATAGTGGTGAAGTGCAAGACGTGTCACATGCAAATGGATCGTAAGCAGTGGATGCCAAAAAAACGCCTTCTCATTGTGTTTAAATTCTCTGGCAGAAGGGAAAGAAATCCAGCTGATTGATGTACTTTATGTTCCTGTATTGCAATGCAATTTTATTTCAGTATCGAAAGCAGTGAAAAATAACCTTTGTGTTAAATTTGCAAAAGATTTTGTTACGGTATATGAAAACAACGGCAGCGTAATATTGCGTGGAAACAAAGTTGGTGGTATATTTTTGTTCACAGAAAATAAGAAAATGTTATTCTTTGCAGGCCAGCAGAATGAAGCAATGAAGTGGCATGCACGGTATGGTCATTTGAACTATGACAGCATGCGAATGCTTGTAAGCAAAAATTTAGTGAACGGGCTTCAAGTAAATGTGCCAAAATCTATTCCGTGTGTTGAATGCATGCAGAGTAAATGTGTAACAAAACCTTTTATATCAAGTTCAAATCGAGCAAGCGAATTACTTGAACTAGTACATACAGATGTATTTGGGCCAGTAAAAACATCGGCTGGTGGTTCGAAATACGTATTGACATTTGTAGATGACAAATCAAGATATGGTTTTGTTTATTCAAGGTTTTCGCTGAACGTCAAACTGGGTGTCTAATTAAAGCCATTAGAATTGACAATGGCACTGAATACACAAATAATTTGTTTCAGCAGTATGTAAAAGATTGTGGCATTTTACATCAGTTCACGGTACCCTACACTCCGCAGCAGAATTGTGTAGCTGAACGCTATAACCGGACATTGGTAGAGATGGCACGGAGCATGCTAATTGGTGCGAACTTGACTGATACATTATGGGCAGAAGCTGTAAATACTGCAGCCTACTTGCGAAATAGGTCACCAACAAAAGCAGTCGATGAAATGACGCCTTATGAGGCATGGTATAAAAGAAAACCAGTTGTGTCACATCTAAGAACATTTGGATCAGTGGCTTACGCCTTAGATAAAAAACCTAAATGTTAATTCAAATGCTATTTGAATCTATGCCTATGATTCAGGGCAAAACAGATACAAAAGTGCTACAAGTGTATAGGGGTTGAGCAGCCCTGATAAGTTATGGAGCTTATTTGGGATTCATCTACGTATAACTAAACAAACAATTGCAAAGAAATGTTGTTTTGAAAAAGTATAGCAAATTGCGTCATTTCATTTCGGTGAATACCACAAAAATACGGTTGATTTGCTATTTTGATAGAGCAAAATATTTTTTTCAGCTAATTAAAACAAACAAAAACAAGTAAGGGTGTCTAAGTTTGGAGCTAACCGAATATTATATACTCAGCGTGGATCTAGAAATATTTTGTAATGCTTGATCGGAATAGGGCCGTGGCACCGCCAATTAACAAAAATGTCTCGTAAATTCCTTTTACAATAAAATTTGATAAGTGAAATATCATTGATACAAAACTATTTTTCGCTAAGATATAGCTTATTATTATAGTCTACACTCAAAAAAAGGTTTTCCTAAAAATTAGTAAGCCCATATAAATTTAAGGACAAGAAGGGAACAAAATTGCACTAAAGCATTATCGTCCTCGAATAAAGGATATCATTTACTTAAGCTGAAAAAGCATAGGTCAAGTAAATATATCTTTAACTTTAGTAACAATTGTACTTTAAACAAAGAAATATTTTTCCTCAATTCAAGTACAAGTGATACTTAAAATTTTTGCAATTTTAAAGATATGTTAGCCTCAACACAAGTAGATAAAACTACTTCATTTTAGTACTAATATGAGTCTATATCATACTTACTTTTATGATATTTTTTCCTTTATAGAAGTAAATGTTTTACTCAGTAAAATAATTGTTCATATATATATGTACATTTATTTAAATTGTTATTAATAAAGCTTTTTACAAAATGTTTAGAAATAATATTTAAGTTTCACATACATACATATTCTTATTTAATATATGTGCCTTTATTGGTGGGTACGACATTTTTTTTAAATGAACGACTTTAATAAAAAATTTTGCTTCTGCTCATAAATATTCGCAAAATCGCTATCAATCTGTAAAAAATTATTATAAAAATAAATTATAGTATAATTTAATATAAATAAAATAAATTGAGAACATTTACCAAGCAGTAGCCAAAGCTTTGTTTCAAGATCGGCCACTCAGCCAAAATATGAGATATAGATGCAACTGATTTGAAAAATTGGGTTCTGCTGATAAAACAATGTTGCAATTTTTGTACAACCTCGTCGTAGGGTGCAATATTGTATAGAAGCCAGAGTTTATTTTCCTCACATTCAACAGTAGCTTGGATGACTGTTTGTGAATTTATTTGGGGTTGTTCATTCTCCTTAAAACTGTCTTTGCGTAACCGATAAAATGCGTTGTGATATTTCGTATATAGGGAGCCTCCTGGCTTTCTCCCCTTTCTATGTAAAAAATAAGTATCCTGAAACAAACGGTTTTTTATTAAGATTTTTGTTTTGGCTAATCAATTGGCTATTATATTTTATAATAATTTTTTTTTGTATTATTTAGGGTATTCACAGGTTATCTTATTCGTCGTTTGTGCTATGTTATCAAATTTTATATTGGAAATCATAGCAACAGACAGAAACTAAAGACTTTACAACGAATACGACAGCCCAATTATTGTTTTGTAATTAAAACTCTACCTTGGTTTCTGTAGGAAAAATCACAACAAGTCTTTTAGAAATATTTTCGAATAATTTCGGCCGAGCTGCTATCTTATTATCGAGAATGTATGCGCAAATGGAAGAAGTTATCATTTTTCTCTGTGGTTCTGAAAGTTTTTTGTATATTTCGTACGACTTCAATAGTGCTACTCCACCAGAACTAGATTTTAAGACGTCTAAAATTGGAATCTATTAAAATTAATGATATTAAATTAATGATAGTTTCCTGGCTGTTTTTCCAACAATTACCTCATTTACGTCATCAACCGCATCACAAAAACTGTTGGTGATAGATTGTGTTGATCCACTGTGGCACTCGCTGTCGTAGCCTTGTGATATTTACCAAAGACGCAAATTATGTTCAAAAATGATCCTGTTGCCAAACAGAGATTTTGGCACTATCTCACTTAAATGGCTGCCTTTCTATAATTCAAAGCCTCTAACGTTATGTTGTGCTCTAGAAAAAATAGTAATAACAAATAATAACAATTGTAAATATTAACAAACAGTTTTGGATGTCCGATTTGAGATGAACTGTGCACAAATGTGGATAAATGGTTTATACACTCTTAGCAAAAAGTTATCGGCATCTAACTTATCACCATGTATGCAGCTTCTTTGATAAAAGTTTATCAGTATACAGCAAAAATAATTCAAAAGGAATTAAAATATTCCCCTACGTTTATCACATTTATTACACTTTTACACTCTTAACTCACCTTTAAATAAGTCAAAAAACAATTCACCTTTCAAAGAAAATAACGAGTCTAAAAAATCAGCTTCACTCATGCTGCATTACACCGACACTCACAACTTCCAACTTTAAACTGCCAAAACTCTTTTATTTTGACAAAAATAATGAAATCTAACGGGACTTTGCGAAAAACTCCAGCCTGTTGCAAGCGGATGGTATGTATGTGCATGCATATATATCCACATTTATGTGGATTTACATACATATTTACTTATATTCGTATTGCTAGCCCTGTTATGAGATTTTGTTTTTATTTCCTTATTTTGAGGAACGTGTCTTAAACTTAAGTAAAATGTGTACTTATTTCTGGTTTTAAGCTATTTGTTACTTGATATTCTCGAAATTTACTAAAAATTAGTAAAATTTTATTAAATATCAGGTCAAGGAAATTACTTACTTGTTTTAAGCGCGATTTTTCTTACATTTTAAGAACGAATTTCGTTAAAACCATAAGTTTTTCCTACAAAATTGGAAAATTTCCTAACTTTTGTGCAAAGTAGCATGTTTCCTTAACTTTAGGACAAAAATTTTTTGAGTGTACGACCCTTTTAAACATCTTTTGTATAAAAGTGGACGTGGTATTTAACCGATAACGTCCATTTTTCCTAGAAATGTTACCTGATATAAAGAAATAATATGTACACAGTCTTATTACGATCCTTTAATTTTTCTTCGACTTATGGCTCCCGCCACGAACATTTTCAAAAATTTAAATTTTTTCCCTTTTCTCGTTAAAATTTCACTTGGAAAATTAAACACCATTGATTGAAGTTTTGCAAAGATATAGCTTATTTTGTTCGTCCATGGGCGGTGTCACGCCCATTTTCAAAAAAAAATCAAGAGTCTTAATATAAGTCCAATAATCAGGTTTTATGTGTTTTCCAAAACGTTATATATATAAAAAGTCGGCATGGTCACCATCCGATTTCCCTCATTTTTAATAGCGATGGGAGTTGATCGCCAAGGAACCCAAATACCAAATTGCAATACTAATGATAGTATCGATAATATGTCATTCAGTGTAGGCAGTAGGCCAAATATCAATGGCTTCGATTTCCCGGTGGTTACAGGGGCTGAATGTTACACGCTATACTTGCTATTAAGTCGAATGCTGTAGGATTCGATGGAATTAGCATACGATTTATCAAACTAATCCTTCCTTTTGTTATCTCTCCGCTTAATCACATTTAAAATTTTTCTATAACTAGCAGTAGTTTTACTAAAAAATAAATAAATGTAAGACGCGATAACCTCCGAAGAGATCTAAGGCCGAGCTTCTCTTCCAATTTGCGTCGTGCTCCTCTTGATTTTTTCCTACAAATTGGCCGGACGGGACCTACATGTTTTATGCCGACACCGAACGGCATCTGCAAGGCAGATAAGTTTTCACTGAGAGGTTTTCATGGCAGAAATACACTCGGAGCGCTTGCCGAACACTGCCGAGGGGCGACCCCGCTTAGAAAATTTTCTTCTAATTGAAAAACCTTATTTCTAAAATTTTTTGATGTGCTTTGCCCGGGGTGTGAACCCAGTCAATGAAAAATGCCCAAAGTTGTTCCGGTCCCCAAAACTAAGTCTCCGAGTTCCTGCATTGAGTTTAGGCCGATAAGTCTGTTGCCTTCTTTATCGAAGGTATATGAGAAGTTATTGGCAACGCAGATAACTGTCCATATAAATACGAATAATTTGCTAGCGGACGTCCAATTGGGATTCAGAAGAGGGCACAGCTTTGCGTCATCCGTGTTAAAGATTCTTGAAGGTATACGTCCAGCCTATGACAACAATGAACTCACTGTGTTAGTACTACTGGATTTCTCCAAAGCTTTTGATACGGTTGATCTCAAAATTCTTCTTTTCAAGCTCAAAGCCAGCTATAACTTCAGCCCTTTTGCTATCAAGTTAATGAGAAGTTATCACTCCGAGCGATTTCAACAGGTTCAATATGATAACCAAGTCTCTAGTGTACCACAGGGATCGATTCAAGGCCAATATTGTTTACACTCTTCATCAATGACATAGCTACTTGTTGTCACAATCCCTCCATACATGTATATGCAGACGATACACAAATATACATGTCTCGACCTATCCGTCTTTCCGAAGACTTATTTGCTAGGCTGTATGAAGATTTAAGACGTATAGCAAACGGGGCTAACCTAAATAAACTAACTCTCAATGTAGCTACATCTAAGACGATTGCGTTAGCAAATACATCAAATGACGTAAACAACCTTCCTGATATTATTCTCAATGGAGATAAAATAATTTTTCATAATGTGATAACTAATTTAGGTTATAAAATCAACTCTAAACTGACTTGTGTTGACCATATCAACCTCGTAAGCAAGCTATTGTAACGAATTTACTGCAATGCCTCTTATTTGCAACCTTCTACTAACGTTCGTATCGCTAAAGTGTTGAGTAAATAACTCCAATATTTAATAATACAAAATGGCCTTTATTAAAATACTTCACAATAACACTGATACTTCACAACCAATAGCTTGCTTAAATGAAACTGATTGTCGCGCCTCTACCGTTGCTGCCTTTTATACTCTGTGATTTCCTCGTTGCATCTTCTAGGCGCTTCCAGAATTTACTTAGTTACTGCTATAAAATTATAACTACAGATGCACGTGTATAGCTTCTCATATGCGCGTGTATTTGTGAGCGACACTTCAACAATTATAATTGCATACTTTTGGGAGCATCTCAGATAAGATATCTGTATTTGTTTGTGCGTCTCTTCTCCGCTGCGTGTACGTACATATGTGTAGACATAATGATTCATCTATTAATGTGGATACAAGTCACTGCTTAGCATCGCTTAGAGATTGCAGTACCCCTTAGTGTTGCTAATATCCATTACAATATATAATACCCTGAGTAATTTATACAGAACTGCTTATTTGTTACAACGAGACACTAAGATGAAACTGGTCAAAGCTCTAATAATACCTCAAGTCTCTTATGATGATATACGGTAACCTGGACTCAATTTCCCTCAACAAATTGCAGCTGGCCTTTAATAATGTTGTCCGGTTTGTTTTTGTCTAAAAAGAAATTTGATCATATATCTTCATATGCAATGCAGATTCACGGATGCGATATTTATAATTTCCTAAAAATCGGAAATCTCTGTTTTTTGCATAAGCTAATACACTCACAAAAGCCGCTGTACTAACTTAACAAATTGAGTTTCTGCCTATCTACACGCACTTTGAATCTATTAGTACCGAATTTTAAATACACTACGTCATCTAGAATGTTCTTTGTTAGTACAATCCGTTTATGGAACTCACTCCCATAGGCGACTAAAGCTATTAGGAAAGCAGGATGTTTTAAGCAAGCAGTATTATTTTTTCTTAACCCTTAACTTACCTCTTAATCATATATCTTTATCCTTGTCACAAAAATTTGAACTGAGGATGTTTAATTGTTGAAGAAAAAGTTTATATTATATTATATTACTCTACTTTTATTTTTGATAATGTGATCCGATTGATGTACTATCTAAAAGACTATGTCTTACTTGTACAAAACTCAAATAAACAATAATATTTTATTTTCAATATTTACCCAAATTGTGTCGTGTGCACCGACAGAGAGACGGACGGATGAACGGCCATGGCTAAATCAATTCCCTTTTTCATCCTCAGCATTTTGATGTATGGAAGTCTATATTTTTCTCGATTCGTTTAAGCCCGTAATGCTACCAAATTAATACACTCTGTGTGCAAAGCGCGTTGAGTATATTTCAAATTCCGGAAATCTTATTTTTTATTTACACATCTCAAAACAGATAAAACTAATTAAGTGTACCCATTGTACTTTTCATTAAAAATACATTCATTGTACACGTGTCGACTTAATAACACAATTAAACTTTTCAAATAAATAGGGGCAAGTCCGTGGAAATGGACGCGACATTCGCAAGCATTACAACCTGCCTAAAATAGAATATGAGCAGCGAACTGAGCGGATATTACAATATTTCAAGCAACAATTGTGGGTAACTCAAATATGTACGTACATATATATGACAATATATGAAGAGGTTCGGACGTGAAATAAAGACCCAATGCCCCTAATTTTTCGAAATCTAATATATCTTTTTAAAACGCTGGATATAAACTTAAGTACGGTTACGGCGAGCTGCTTTTCCAATTTGCGTCGTGCTCCTTTTAATTTTTCCTACAAATTGGCGGGACGGGACCTACTTTTTATGCCGACTCCGAACGGCATCTGCAAGGCATATGAGTTTTCACTGAGAGATTTTCATGGCAGAAATACACTGGGAGTGCTTGCCAAACACTGCCGAGGGGCGATCCCGCTTAGAAAAATTCTCTTCTAATTGAAAAATTTTGTTTCTAAAATGTTGATGTTGCTTTGCCCGGGGCGTGAACCCAGGACCTTCGGTGTGGTAGGCGGAGCAAGCTACCATCGCACCGCGGCGGCCGCAAAAGCCCCTTTTCATAAGCGGAGACGTATACTGGTACGTAACTTTCCCTCTGTTTATTCTTCGATAAATGTTTAGGTCATTCAATAGAGCACGTTCTTGTGCTTCTAACGATGTACATATATACATTTTTATAGAAGAAATAGAACAAAAGTACAAAATAAATCAAAACTTTAGAGGCCAAAATAAGTTTGCGTTGAAAAACTCTCTAATATAATAAATCCAATGAAATTTGGATAGGATGGGAAGATTTCCTCATTTAACCACTTCTAGTTGACAAATATATATATATATATATATATATATATATATATATATATATATATATATATATATTGTAACGAATTTACTTGCAAATCCTCTTATTTGCCCTTTTGCTAAGTTCGTATCACTAAATTGTTGAATAAATAACTCCAATATTGAAAAATGGAAAAATGGCCTTTATTAAAGTAGTTCACAATAACACTAATACTTTGCAATTAGCAGGCTTAATAACCAAACTGATAGCTTAAATGAAACTGACTTTCAAAATAATACTGCTATTGCTCGCTAGATATCGTCTTAATCGAAACTGATTATAGCGCCTCTACCGCTGGTGCTTTTATACTCTTTGATTTCCTCGTGGCATCTTCTAGGCGCTTCCAGAATTTACTTAGTTGCCGCCATATAATTATAACTACAGATCCACGTATATAGCTTCTCATATGCGTGTTTTTGTGAGCGACACTTCAACAATTACAATTGCATACTTTTGGGAGCATCTCTTCTCTGCTGCGTGTACGTACATATGTGTAGACATAATATTTTATTCGTTTATGTAGATACAAGTGACTGTCTGCTTTATTGTTGTTGTGACTTCATTTACTTAGCATCAGACTAGGGATGTGAGTATCACCTGGTGTCTCTCATATTCGTCACAATATATTAGGGCGGGTCGATTTAAAAATCGCTCATTGCTCTGGGAAAATCGTATTCTAGGGATCAAAATAAGAAACTTTGCCCATGGAACCATACCTCTAAAACGAATTCTGATGTCCCCCACTATGGGTCGAACTTTTGGGTAGGGGTAATTTCAATTCTACCTGCTGTGTCTTGTGGTGGCTTAAAAAAAACAACACAAGAAATTTTACGATCTGCGATTGTGTCACAGTGATTACCTTAATTTTTTAAAACGGTTGAATAAAAAACCTACACAACTATGTTTACGACATGCAAATGCATCACAGTGATGCCTTGGTTTTAAAAGGGGGTTGTAAAAACGCTAATTTCTATTTTTCTAATTTCTAATTTTTTTTAAATTTCTTTTCTATTACTAAGTTAAATTCATTTTTTCATTTACATATGTTCTGACTAAATAAATTTCTAAAGAGAAAAATAAACTCCAAAAA
Source organism: Eurosta solidaginis (assembly GCF_040869045.1). Taxonomy (NCBI): domain Eukaryota; kingdom Metazoa; phylum Arthropoda; class Insecta; order Diptera; family Tephritidae; genus Eurosta; species Eurosta solidaginis. Next base: position 564,720 of record NW_027136927.1, on the reverse strand, counting down.
GAAAAAACATAGGCATTTCAAAGTGGGATTTTTCAAAATTTGCCCCTACGACCCAAAGGGGGGACATCAGAATTCGTTTTAGAGGTATGGTTCCTTCGGCAAAGTTTCTTATTTTGATCCCTAGAATATGATTTTCACAGAGCAATGGGCGATTTTTTTGCCTCCCCACAAATCGACCCGGCCTAATATATATATATTGTTACGATTATTAGCAAAACTGAGGAGTGCTGCCATCTCCAGGCCGATGCTAAGCAGTGACGTGAATTCACATCAATAATTCAATCATTATGTATCTACATAAACGAATCAATACTTGCGTCTATACATATGTACACATTCCGACGAGCAACATTTACATACAAGGCAGCGAGAGATGAGATGTCACACACCGATGAATTTACTTATACGCTTATGTGTGTGCGGGAGACTGTAAACTACAAACACAGGCATATATCTTATCTGAGTGGTCACAAGAGAGGGCAATAATTTGTGCACGTAGTTGTGGCTGGCGATTTTGTAGCCGAAACAACTAGTAACTTCTGGAAATCGAAGAGCCTAGAAGTATGCAGCGTAAACTATAAAAGCGGTGCAGGCGAGTAAGAAGAATTCAGTTTGATTTGAGTTGATCAGCAGTTACGACTAAGAAGATATCTAGCGAGCAATACCAGTATTATTTTGATTAGTGGAGTTTCATTTGAGCTATCAGTTTGGTTATTAAGCTATTCGTTGCACAGTTTGAGTGTTATTGTGAAGCATTTTAATAAAGGCCATTTTTCCATTATTCAATATTGGAGTTATTTATTCAACAGTTTAGCGATACGAACCTAGCAAAAGGGGCAAATAAGAGGATTTGCAAGCAAATTCGTTACAATTGGTGTCAGAAGAGGAATTGTTGAATAAATTCCGGAGGACAACAAGGACATGGCAAAGTTCAGTGAATTGAAGATCCAGCAACTGAAGAAGGAGTTGGAGAGCCGTGGATTGAATACAAGCGGCGTTAAACTTGAACTTCAGGCACGGCTACGAGAGGCAATGGAAGCGGAAGGAATTGATGTGGAAGAGTATGACTTTCATCTTGATGGCGAGGAAGTAACAAAAATTGAAGAGAAAAACGAAACATCGCAGACAGTTACGAGCACAGACTTGAACATGATTTTGGCTGCAATATCTGCTCAAACATCGACAATGTCATCACAGATGGAATCCCAAGAGACACGAATAACATCGAAAATTGAAGCACAAGAAACGCGTATGGCAGAAATGTCGACACAGATTACATCAAAGATGGAGACACAATTGGAAGAACAGAAGACATATTTGGCATCTCAACTGGAAGCGCAAGAGGCACGTATATCTGAAATGTCGGCACAAATTTCGGAACAGGTATCAGCGCAGCTCTTTGTGAAACTGGAAGAGCAGGATGCAAAAATTTTACAACTCGAGGACAAAATTGATGCCGAAATAGAAGCGTTAAAAGGTCGTATGGAGCAGTTACAACCAAACCGCCCAGCTGTTTCAGCGAGTAATCCAAAGGTAAAGACACCATCCTTTGACGGTTCTGTTCCTTTTCAGGTCTTTAAGCTACAGTGTGAGAAGACCGCAGCAGTCAACCAATGGAATGCTGAAGATAAAGTTGCAGCTCTGTTCGTGGCACTGAAAGGGCCTGCCGCGGAAATCTTACAGACCATCCCAGAGTACGAGCGGAACCACTACGAAACATTGATGAGCGCTTTAGAGAGACGTTACGGAAGCGAGCAAAGGAAACAGATATTCCAAATTGAGTTGCAAAACCGCTACCAAAAAAGCTAACGAGACTTTGCAGGAGTTTGCTTCAGACATTGAAAGATTGGCTCATCTTGCAAATGCGGATGCACCCGTGGAATACACAGAAAGAGTGAAGATTCAGAGCTTTATAAATGGCATAAGGGACGTCGAAACGAAGCGAGCCACATACGCGAACCCAAAGCTAACATTCGCAGACACGGTGTCAAAAGCTCTGATTCAGGAAACGTCGTCGCTTCTGTGTAAGCCAGTTTTCAAAGCACGCCGTGTGGAAGTAGAAAGGCCAGAGTGGGTAGACGCAATATTGGAGGCACTGAAAGGATCGCAAAAGCGAAGTGAAAAAGTTATCAAATGCTTCAAATGCGGGAAGTCCGGTCACATAGCACGTCATTGCGATCTTGGTCTTAATAGTTCCAACAATGTGGGTGGCCGTAAACGCAAAGCTGGAGGAGATGAGCAAGAGCGAGTAAGAGGTAGAGAGCTAGATCCAGCTATTGAATGCCCTGTGATATCTGTGTCGCAAATTGGAAGGAAATCAAGCAGTCTTACCGTCAGAGGGAATGTGGATGGCAAAGAACGAGTACTAACTGTAGATACGGGCGCATCTCATTCCTTGATCCGATCTGACTTGGTCAACAGGAGAGTAAAACCGTTACCTGGAGCAAGGTTGCGTACGGTCACTGGCGAGTATAATCAAGTCCAGGGAGAAGTAATATGTGAAGTCTTAATTGGGAAGGTCATGGTTTTACACAAATTCGTTGTGGCGGAGATTGTCGATGAAGTTATATTGGGAGTGGATTTCTTGGTTGACCATGACATCAAGATCGATATGCGGAGAAGGGCGATGCATTATAAGAACCAGGATGTGCCAATTAACTTCAGTTTGGAAAAAGGTTTCAGCAGTAATAGAGTACTGGTGGAGAAAAGTCGACAAAGGCCACGAAAGTCAAAGGTAAAGGTTGATGAAACGAATGGGCCAAATAAATCAAAATCAAAAGTACCTGCGAGAGAAACACTGGCATTGACGAAACCTAAAAGGCGCAGGAAAACGAAGCAACGAATTTCCGAGAAAGAATGCGAGGGCAGTTTCAAGCCGGAGCGCACTACTGTTGTAAAATGTGGGAACGATACCGATTATGCAAAGAAAATTCGTACAGCGCAAGCTCTACGAAGTGGTTCATTGGCCAAACAACAGAGTGTGAAGGAACGAACCAGGGTATTGAGTGGTACGATGAAACCCAGGTACCATGAGAACAATAATTCGAAAGGTTTCTTGGCGGGAGATTTGGTACTGTTATACAAACCTCACCGGCGGAAAGGTGTTCCATCCAAATTTCGGTGCAGTTGGGAAGGCCCGTACGAGGTTGTGAAGAAGATCAGTGATACCATCTACCGCATACAAAGCATTGAGAAACCACGGAGTAGAAGAGTGGTACATTTGGAGATGCTAGCGGCGTTTAGATTGGGAGATTTGTCTGATCGGGACTATCAGACTTAGGTGGAGGGCAGTGTTACAATTATTAGCAAAACTGAGGAGTGCTGCCATCTCCAGGCCGATGCTAAGCAGTGACGTGAATTCACATCAATAATTCAATCATTATGTATCTACATAAACGAATCAATACTTGCGTCTATACATATGTACACATTCCGACGAGCAACATTTACATACAAGGCAGCGAGAGATGAGATGTCACACACCGATGAATTTACTTATACGCTTATGTGTGTGCGGGAGACTGTAAACTACAAACACAGGCATATATCTTATCTGAGTGGTCACAAGAGAGGGCAATAATTTGTGCACATAGTTGTGGCTGGCGATTTTGTAGCCGAAACAACTAGTAACTTCTGGAAATCGAAGAGCCTAGAAGTATGCAGCGTAAACTATAAAAGCGGTGCAGGCGAGTAAGAAGAATTCAGTTTGATTTGAGTTGATCAGCAGTTACGACTAAGAAGATATCTAGCGAGCAATACCAGTATTATTTTGATTAGTGGAGTTTCATTTGAGCTATCAGTTTGGTTATTAAGCTATTCGTTGCACAGTTTGAGTGTTATTGTGAAGCATTTTAATAAAGGCCATTTTTCCATTATTCAATATTGGAGTTATTTATTCAACAGTTTAGCGATACGAACCTAGCAAAAGGGGCAAATAAGAGGATTTGCAAGCAAATTCGTTACAATAGGGGGACTCATGATAGCATATAAACTTATAAGGTGTAAAATTATATCCATTTACACACGCGGTTATATGAACGCACCTAGTAATACTCTTGATAAACTTGATTGTTTCTCAGCTGTATTATTGCCAAAAAAAAATTTTTGATTGTTATACAAATTAAAAAATACCAAGATTAAGTGAAAAATCAAAACTAAAACGCCTTTACTTGCTGATGTTGGAGATTTCTGATGAAAATGCCGGCTGTTATGTCTGCAAGGTTGCATTCCTTTGAGTTTACCGCGTTTACACAATGAAATGTGCGCGTAAATTTATACAAATTGTGTAAATGATTTTTCATACAAAATTTGACAGCTCGTGCGTAAACTAGATAAATATATACGTTTACACACTTTATAAGGCATTTATACGGTTACATGAGTCCCCCTAATATATTTCAAGCAGATAATATTCACAAGAAAAATGCAAGCTAGTTTGTACTGCTTTCTTTTTTGTGGCTGCATATGAAATTGTTGAATACACCAATAAACCCTACATTAATCTTTAAAATTAATATCTCGTTGAAATCAGAACTGATTTTAGATTTTCCTCAGACAATCCTTTGTATATATAAAATAAGAAAGAGATACAATTTAAATTTTCGTCGTATTTTGTAAGATTTCTCTAACATCTCCAAGAATCAATTAATAGTTAATAAACTGCGGAAAGCGCAAAATGCCCTCTTTCTGACAACATACAAGTTTCGTTGGCTAAACGGAAATAAAGTTATAGGCCAATATATGGATCAATCAATGGACTTGACAAATTGTATAGCGTTTTATTTTCTGGCAAAAGTTATATTCTAAAAAGCAGATAACGCCTTGACGAGGTATTTCGTTCTTTTTTGAAAATTGTTGCCTGCTCGCAACGCAAAACCGTTACACTTTTACCCTGCATAAAACGGCGGTGTGGCATTGCAACTCTGCTAAACTAGCTGATCGTGACAATTTATTTTCGTAACTTCACATATTTTTAGTCGAAGCAAATTGAAATGAAGGAAATAATTCCTAATGAATTTTTATTATCATTGACAGTGCGTTTGTGAAAATCAGCTAACACACGGGGTAGCCCTTTATGTTCTATGCATGTACTATAAATGTTCAAGATTTGCTGGGATAGGAGTAACTGTATTAAGGCTTTACCATTTACTTAGGCGGCCACCGTGGTGTTATGGTAGAGTGCTCCGCCTACCACACTGTATGCCCTGGGTTCACACCCCGGGCAAAGCAACATCAAAATTTTAGAAATAAGGGTTTTCAATTAGAAGAAAACTTTTCTAAGCGGGGTCGTCACTCGGCAGTGTTTGGCAAGTGCTCCGGGTGTATTTCTGCGATGAAAAGCTCTAAGTGAAAACTCATATGCCTTGCAGATGCCGTTCAGAGTCGGCATAAAACATGTAGGTCCCGTCCAGCCAATTTGTAGGGAAAATCAAGAGGAGCACGAAGCAAATTGGAAGAGAAGCTCGGCCTTTGACCTCCTCGGAAGTTATCGCGCCTTACATTAATTTTTATTTATTTTTATTTACTCAGGCAACAATTTATTTCAGAAAAGAAAACGCTATTAGACACCAATAAAAACGTTAACCGAACTTTCCGGAAGAATTTTAGTAAACAGACCTATTTAACATCTGAAAGCTTTTTTAATTTCGCGTCGAGGTTTGCTTATTGCAGGCGTATTGCAGGATCAATATATAAAACGTCCGTTTTCTAAAGTTTTTTTAATGCTAAATAAAAGTGTAGACAAAATTTTATTAAACGCAAAAATATACATAGATATGTGTTTAACAGCGCAACAATATAAAGAAAGGACGTTATATTTATTTAGTAAAACATCCAAATTTGCAAACCCGATGAAGCCTTTCTTTGAAATTATGTTTCCCTATCCAAAATGAGGGGAAAGAATAAACTACATATTTGATTGCCACAACATACACGTATTTGACCTGTAATCCCAAGTGATAGAAATAAATTCTGACCACGTTTGATTTTCGGTACGTTATGGAGCTTATTTGGTATTCGTCCACGTATAAATAAACAAACAATTGCAAAGAATTGTTGTTTTGAAAAAGTATAGCAAAGTGCGTCATTTCATTTCGCTAGACTAATAATAAATACGGTTGATTTGTTATTTTGATATAGCAAAATATGTTTGTTCAGCTAATTAAAACAAACAAAAAACAAGTAAGGGTGTCTAAGTTTGGAGGTAACCGGATATTATATACTCAGCGTGGATCTAGAAATGTTTTGTAATGCTTGATCGGAATATGGCCATGGCACCGCCAACTAAAAAAAATGTCTCGTAAATTCCTTTTACAATAAAACTTGATAAGTGAAATATCATTGATACAAAACTATTTTTCGCTAAGATATCGCTTATTATTATAGTCTACGACCCTTTCAAACATCTTTTATATAAAAGTGGGCGTGCTTTTTAACCGATCACGTTCATTGTCCTAGAAATATTTCCTGCTATAAAGACATAATATGTACACAATCTTATTACGATCCTTTAATTTTTCTTCGAGTAATGGCTCCCGCCACGAAAATTTTCAAAAATTAAAAAATTTTCCTTTTTCTCTTTAAAATTTCACTTGGAAAATTAAGCACCATTGATATAAACCATCTAAAATGATAGCTTATTTTATTCGTCCACGGGCGGTGCCACACCCATTTTCAAAAAAAATCAAGAGTCTTAATATCAGCGCAGTAATCAGGTTTTATGTGTTTTCCAAAACGTTATATATATATAAAAAGTGGGCGTGGTCACCATCCGATTTTCCTCATTTTTAATAGCGATGGGAGATGAGCGCCAAGGAACCCATATACCAAATTGCAATATTTTATTTTCATTATTTACTCAAGTTGTGTCGTATGCACCGACAGAGAGACGGACGGATGAACGGACATGGCTAAATTAATTCCTATTTTCATCCTCAGCATTTTGATATATGGAAGTCTATATATATCTCGATTCGTTTAAGCCCGTTATGCTACCAAAGTTATGCACTCTGTGCGCAAAGAACGCTGAGTATAACAAGATTGACCTTGACTAGCTTTAACATAAATTTAGATGTATTTTTGTTATTTCAAATTCCTGGAATCTCATTTTTTATTTACACGTCTCCGTCTCAATTAGGTATAAATAGCGCCGACGAAATTAAACTCGGTGTACTTTATAGTTAAAAAGGGGTAGAAAAGGTTTTAAAATATAATGAATCTACGAAATAAATTTGTGCTGCTGTTTGATCTGCTTTGTTGCATCTTAAGCTATACGAATGCGGAATATCGCATGATACGTGGCTCATATTCACATATAAAGAACAGCCCCCATACAGTGGCAATATTCCATGGATCCACCTATAGATGCGTTGGTTCTATAGTCAGTATTAGATCGGTAGTTACAGTAGCGCATTGCGTAAAGGATAATAGTGCGGGTCTCATCGTTGTGGGCGGTATAACCAATTTAAAATCATATGTAGCGATCGAACACTGTGTGCAGGAAATACATCCTCATGCTTCTGTGGATATAGCAGTGGTTAAAGTGGCTCCATCCTTTGAAGATGATGATAAAGTAAAAATAATAGAACTTTGTCAGGATCAAATACCACCGGGAAAATTGTTGGAAGTCAGTGGATGGGGTTCGTTATCTAGAGACGAGGGAAATGTTGATCCTATTCTCACAGCTCATTCTATGGTATATCAACATACAGGAACAACCTTGACTACTATAGAATGTTTGTCGTTTGGAGCTACTGGGGCGGGAGGCGTTTACAAGGGACGACTTTGCGCGGTGGCACAAGGTTTCAAGGACGATTCTCCGGATATATATATAGATGTAACAAATCCAAGTGTTAAAAACTTTATAAAATCCAAAATGTAACTGAGAGGTGTTATTATAAATTGACTGTTGATTGGAATATCACCCTAACACGACATAGCATTTGAAATATGGTGATATTCCGCTCAGCAGTCGAAATGATGATATATTTTCCTTGTAACATGTACCAATAAAGTGTTATAATTGTCTGTAAATAAATAATTTTTATTGTATGCAATGAAAGTGTGACGCATGTAAATGAATTAAGTTGTGAGAGCAAACTTTGATCACAACTTTAAAGTTCCCTCGTGTATGAATAGATCATGAGATGAAAACGAAATTGCGGTTGTCATTCCCTGGCAAACTTCGTTCAAAACGGCTGAACAAACGAATTCTATGGAAGTCAATCTAATAAGTAAGTAAGTAAGTATAACGACACCGAAGCCAACCAATTAGTTTTTGGTTTTCCGCCATATTCATAACCTATAAATTTTTGCGTTGGAGAATTTATTCACATTTTGGGGATTGTATTTTTTGTTTTTTCTATTTTATGAAGTTATGACATTTTTTAGGTTAAGAGACCAATAAGCGATGCCAATATAGTACATTTATATATGATTAAGTGAAAATATGGTTACGAATTGGGCGTTATGAGTATGGCAAGTTTTCCAGGGTCTTTAAACAGGCGATATTTTACCAAAATAGGATTTTACTTTGGAAATAGGTGTCGCTGGATATCGCATTGTTCGAGCTTTTTGGAAAACGTTCTGAAAGCGGTGCCGCTATTTAAAAAAAATATTTGGCGCGTTTTACCTCAAAAGAAATTTAAGCCCAAACTTCGCTTCCTAAAAAGGGGGCAGAAATTACAGTTTATATGGTGTATAACTATATATACCGATCACTATGATTTTTTCAGACAACAACATACGCTATATAGTCATCATTTGGTGAAATTTAAAGCTTCTAGCTGTTAAAATGGGGCAGTAATTACGAAAAGTTCTTATGTGAACAATCGGTTGTATTGATATAAGCTATATATACGACCGATCTCCTCCATTTTTTTCAGACAATAATATGTGCAATATACGAAAGCATATGGTGAAATTTGAAGCTCCAATCTGATAAATTGAGGACGATATGACAAAAATTCTCTATTCTGAAAAATTGGTTGTATGGGTGATATATGCTGTAGTGGTCTGATCCGGCCGGTTTCGAAAAATGTCTAGTAGGGCTGCTATTCGAGTGGATGGTCCCTTTAAACCAAATCTTACAGTAAACCCAATTCATATTTGCACTTCTAAATTATGGGCAGGCAAAGAAATGCGGATAAGTGTATTTGACACTTTGAACTTTCCTCGAACTGCTCTCCTGCCTATAGTAGCAATGCCGGTTTGCGTTCGTCAGTATAAGTTGGCAAAGGAAACTTAACATTAACAATGATTTGTGCTGAAAGTGCTGGATATGATACGTGTCGGGCAGTGCCTGGAACACCGGGCGTTGTGAATGGAGAATTGTGTGCGGTGCTATCAGGTGCGACAGGTCTTGCGAACTCCGGATATCCGGACATATATACAAATATAAATGTTGTACAAGTTCAACAATTTGTTCGACTTATGATGAAGTTTTAATATGACTGAAAGCCCAATTCTGAATGTTTCATGAACGTCCCACCGTCAAAAGATATTGAGTTTATCTTAAGATGGATCGTTTTTGACACAAATTCTGAGAGAGGGTGCAATTTTTTATATTTTTTTCTTTTATTAAGTACTTTGATATATGTACAATATAGCTACATAAATTTTTTCAATAAATATAATTTTTTTCTTTTAACCCCTTTGTAATTCACTTAATCTTTCTATTCCAAATCGGGTTTAGATAATTGATATGCGAGAGAGAGAAGGAATTGCATAAAGCCATAGTTGCTTCTTTGCAATGTTGTTACGGTTTCTATAAATGAAAAAGTTTAAAGATATCACTTTAATTTTTATTAAATACTGAGCCATTTGGTAATCTTAATATTAATGCAAAAAAGTCGCAAGGAAACAAAGCACAATTTGACACTCTGCCTCATCGAAATCCGTTCATATTTCAGTCACTCCTTTTGTACTGCTAAGCTAAAGAGTATCCTTTTCAGAGATTTTTGGTGGATTTTGAAACTATCAAGCTTTAGAAATATCAAGACGTGGAAAGCCGCAAATGTAACACAAACAAGTAAGGAAGGCTAAGTTCGGGTGTAGCCGAACATTACATACTCAGCTGAGAGCTTTGGAGACAAAATAAGGGAAAATCACCATGTAGGAAAATGAACCTAAGGTATGTTTGTATTACATGGGTATCAAATGGAAGGTATTAATAAGTATTTTAAAAGGGAGTGGGCCTTAGCTCTATAGGTGGACGCCTTTTCGAGATATCGCCATAAAGGTGGACCAGGATTGACTCTAGAATGTGTTTGTACGATATGGGTATAAAATGAAAGGTGGTAATTAGGTGAACCTAAGGTAACCCTGGAATGTGTTTGTATTACATGGGTATCAAATGGAAGGTATTAAAAAGTATTTTAAAAGGGAGTGGGACATAGTTCTATAGGTGGACGCCATTTCGGGATGTCGCTATAAAGGTGGACTAGGATTGACTCTAGAATGTGTTTGTACGATATGGGTATCAAATGAAAGGTGTTAATAAGTATATTAAAAGGAAGTGGGCCTAAGTTCTATAGGTGGACGCCTTTTCGAGATATCTCAATAAAGGTGGACAAGGGGTGACTCTAGAATGTGTTTGTACGATATGGGTATCAAATGAAAGGTGGTAATGAGTATTTTAAAAGGGAGTGGGCCTTAGTTCTATAGGTGGACGCCTTTTCGAGATATCGCCATAAAGGTGGACCAGAGGTGACTCTAGAATGTGTTTGTACGATATGGGTATCAAATGAAAGGTGGTAATTAGTATTTTAAAAGGGAGTGGGCCTTAGTTCTATAGGTGGACGCCTTTTCGAGATATCGCCATAAAGGTGGACTAGGATTGACCCTAGAATGTGTTTGTACGATATGGGTATCAAATGAAAGGTGTTAATAAGTATTTTAAAGGGAAGTGGGCCTAAGTTCTATAGGTGGACGCCTTTTCGAGATATCTCAATAAAGGTGGACAAGGGGTGACTCTAGAATGTGTTTGTACGATATGGGTATCAAATGAAACGTATTAAAAAGTATTTTAAAAGGGAGTGGCCCATAGTTCTATAGGTGGACGCCATTTCGGGATGTCGCCATAAAGATGGACCAGGGGTGACTCTAAATGTGTTTTTACGATGTGGGTATCAAATGAAAGGTGTTAATGAATATTTTAAAAGGGAGTTGGCCCTAGTTCTATAGGTGGACGTCTTTTTGAGATATCGCAATAAAGGTGGACCAGGGTTGTCTCTAGAATGCGTTTGTGTGACATGTGCATCAAATGAAAGGTGCTAATGAGTATTTTAAAAGGGAGTTGGCCTTAGTTCTATAGGTGGACGCCTTTTCGAGATATCGCCATCGGTTGTCTTTAGAATCGGTTGTCTTTAGAATGCGTTTGTACGATATGGGTATCAAATGAAAGGTGTTAATAAGTATTTTATATATGGGGTATTCCATCCCATTTCGACCAATTTTGAACCCAACCCCTTTAGAATTGGCTGAAAATTTTTCTTCTTTTTCTAGCTTACGAAAGACGTTTTTCAGATGTTTTTCAAATTTATTCATCCAACTCAAAAAAAGTTATGAATTAAAAAAAAAACACCGTTTTTGTTTTCAAAATGCTATAACTTTTTCAAAAATTGACCGTTTGGGATCTTTTTTTTTTTTTTTAAAAAAACCTTCAATCAATTCTGCAATCATCCCCACTATTACCGGAGTGGGCCGAGATTTTTTTTTTTTATTTTATTTAATTTTATTTAATTGCATTTTTTTATTCATTAACGGCCAATAAACAAATTAATTATGAAAAAAAAACTTTTTTTGTATTTTTTCCGAAAAGTACACTTAAAAACATATTTAAAAAAAAAAATGATCCCAAACGGTCAACTTTTGAAAAAGTTATAGAAACTTATTTTGAGTTGGAAAACGGTGTTTTTTTCAGAATACTATAACTTTTTCAAAAATTAACCGTTTGGGATCATTTTTTTTTAAATAAAAAAAAAAAAAAAACAAGTAAGAACGGGACTGTCTTCGGCTTTCATGAATGGGGCTGAACAATAATCTTATCCCGCTCGTAATCTGCGAATCATCGGATGTATAAGATAAGAAATATATAGTGAACAGATCTACATACCTTAACGATTTTTAAGATAAATATAAAATAAAAAACAGGTAGGTACTTTGTGTGAGGATCCAAAGTTTCAGGTTTTTTGTGGTCTGCGTGTAAAAACTATGACTACGAATCACGTATTTCAAAAATATATGACGAAAACGTAACTATTTGATGAAATTTGATGAATTTTGAGGCTTCTAGCCGTAAAAAAGGGGCAAAAATGACAGTTTATATGAAGTATATAATATATATACCACCGATCTCTATGATTTTTTTCAGACAACAATATATGCTATACATGTAAGCATTTGTGAAATTTGAAGCTTCTAGCTGTTAAAATGGGGCCGACATCGCAAAAAAAATATATATATACTATATATATATACTATATATACCATCATATATATATTATATATATCACCGATCTCTATGATTTTTTGACACAACAATACATACTATATACGTAAGCAATCGGTGAAATTTGAAGCTTATAGCTGTTAAAATGGGGTAGAAATTGCGAAAAGTTTCTTATCTGAACAATCGGTTGTATGAGATATATACTATATATACAACCGATCTCTATGATTTTTTCAGACAACAATATATGCTATATACGTAAGCAATCGGTGAAATTTGAAGCTTATAGCTGTTAAAATGGGGTAGAAATTGCGAAAAGTTTCTTATCTGAACAATCGGTTGTATGAGATATATACTATATATACAACCGATATCTATGATTTTTTCAGACAACAATATATGCTATATACGTAAGCAATCGGTGAAATTTGAAGCTTATAGCTGTTAAAATGGGGTAGAAATTGCGAAAAATTTCTTATCTGAACAATCGGTTGTGTGAGATATATACTATATATACAACGGATCTCTATGATTTTTTCAGACAACAATATATGCTATATACGTAAGCAATCGGTGAAATTGGGAGCTTATATCTGTTAAAATGGGGTAGAAATTGCGAAAAGTTTCTTATCTGAACAATCGGTTGTATGAGATATATACGATATATACAACCGATCTCTATGATTTTTTCAGACAACAATATATGCTATATGCGTAAGCAACCGGTGAAATTTGAAGCTTATATCTGTTAAAATGGGGTAGAAATTGCGAAAAGTTTCTTATCTGAACAATCGGTTGTATGAGATATATACTATATATACAACCGATCTCTATGATTTTTTAAGACAACAATATATGCTATATACGTAAGCAATCGGTGAAATTTGGAGCTTATATCTGTTAAAATGGGGTAGAAATTGCGAAAAGATTCTTATCTGAACAATCGGTTGTATGAGATATATACTATATATACAACCGATCTCTATGATTTTTTCAGACAACAATATATGCTATATACGTAAGCAATCGGTGAAATTTGGAGCTTATATCTGTTAAAATGGGGTAGAAATTGAGAAAAGTTTCTTATCTGAACAATCGGTTGTATGAGATATATACTATATATACAACCGATCTCTATGATTTTTTCAGACAACAATATATGCTATATACGTAAGCAATCGGTGAAATTTGGAGCTTATATCTGTTAAAATGGGGTAGAAATTGCGAAAAGTTTCTTATCTGAACAATCGGTTGTATGAGATATATACTATATATACAACCGATCTCTATGATTTTTTCAGACAACAATATATGCTATATACGTAAGCAATCGGTGAAATTTGAAGCTTATAGCTGTTAAAATGGGGTAGAAATTGCGAAAAGTTTCTTATCTGAACAATCGGTTGTATGATATATATACTATATATACAACCGATATCTATGATTTTTTCAGACAACAATATATGCTATATACGTAAGCAATCGGTGAAATTTGGAGCTTATATCTGTTAAAATGGGGTAGAAATTGCGAAAAGTTTCTTATCTGAACAATCGGTTGTATGAGATATATACTATATATACAACCGATCTCTATGGTTTTTTCATACAACAATATATGCTATATACGTAAGCAATCGGTGAAATTTGGAGCTTATATCTGTTAAAATGGGGTAGAAATTGCGAAAAGTTTCTTATCTGAACAATCGGTTGTATGAGATATATACTATATATACAACCGATCTCTATGATTTTTTCAGACAACAATATATGCTATATACGTAAGCAATCGGTGAAATTTGAAGCTTATAGCTGTTAAAATGGGGTAGAAATTGCGAAAAGTTTCTTATCTGAACAATCGGTTGTATGAGATATATACTATATATACAACCGATCTCTATGATTTTTTAAGACAACAATATATGCTATATACGTAAGCAATCGGTGAAATTTGGAGCTTATATCTGTTAAAATGGGGTAGAAATTGCGAAAAGATTCTTATCTGAACAATCGGTTGTATGAGATATATACTATATATACAACCGATCTCTATGATTTTTTCAGACAACAATATATGCTATATACGTAAGCAATCGGTGAAATTTGAAGCTTATAGCTGTTAAAATGGGGTAGAAATTGCGAAAAGTTTCTTATCTGAACAATCGGTTGTATGAGATATATACTATATATACAACCGATCTCTATGATTTTTTCAGACAACAATATATGCTATATACGTAAGCAATCGGTGAAATTTGGAGCTTATATCTGTTAAAATGGGATAGAAATTGAGAAAAGTTTCTTATCTGAACAATCGGTTGTATGAGATATATACTATATATACAACCGATCTCTATGAGTTTTTCAGACAACAATATATGCTATATACGTAAGCAATCGGTGAAATTTGGAGCTTATATCTGTTAAAATGGGGTAGAAATTGCGAAAAGTTTCTTATCTGAACAATCGGTTGTATGAGATATATACTATATATGCAACCGATCTATATGATTTTTTCAGACAACAATATATGCTATATAAGTAAGCAATCGGTGAAATTTGAAGCTTATAGCTGTTAAAATGGGGTAGAAATTGCGAAAAGTTTGTTATCTGAACAATCGGTTGTATGAGATATATACTATATATACAACCGATCTCTATGATTTTTTCAGACAACAATATATGCTATATACGTAAGCAATCGGTGAAATTTGGAGCTTATATCTGTTAAAATGGGGTAGAAATTGCGAAAAGTTTCTTATCTGAACATTCGGTTGTATGAGATATATACTATATATAAAACCGATCTCTATGATTTTTTCAGACAACAATATATGCTATATACGTAAGCATTCGTTGAAATTTGAAGCCTTTAGCTCTTAAAATAGGGCAGTAATTACGAAAAGTTGTGGGGGATATATACTATATATACGACCGATCTCATCAATTTTTTCAGGCAAGAATATGTGCAATATACGAAAGTATATGGTGAAGTTTGAAGCTTCAATCTGTTAAATCCTCTTTTTCTGAAAAATCGGTTGTATGGAGGATATATGCTATAGTGGTCCGATCCGGTCGGTTCAGACAAATGTCTAATCGGACACCCAAATCCACCCGCTCACCAAATTTTATCAAGATATCTCAAAAATTGAGGGACTAGTTTGCATACAAACAGACAGACGGACAGACGGACATGGCTAAATCAACTCAGCTCTTCAACCTGATTATTTCGGTATACTTAATGGTGGGTCTATCTATTTTCCTTTAAGGACTTACAATTTTCGGTTTCGTGACGAAATTAATATACCATTTCATTTTCATGAAAGGTATAAAAAAACACGTGTCACACAATTGAGGCCAATGGACTCCTAAACTACTGAATCGATTTTGAATTTGTTTTGCACCCCGCGTGTAGTTTGATCTAACTTGAAATATAGGATAGGTGACTGGGTGACTAGGGTCTCGAGATATAGGCCAAAACGTGGACCCGGATACCCCTAAAGTGTGTTTATAGAATATGGATACCAAATGAAAGCTGTTGATGAGTGCTTTAGTAGAGGATAATTTTCATACCCCTGTGTGACTAGGGTCTCGAGATATAGGCCAAAACGTGGACCCGGGTACCCCTAGAGTGTGTTTATGGAATATGGATATCAAATGAAAACTGTTGGTGAGTGCTTTAGTAGATTGTAATTTTCATACGCCTGGGTGACTAGGGTCTCGAGATATAGCCCAAAACGTGGACCCGGGTACCCCTAGAGTGTGTTTATAGAGTATGGATATCAAATGAAAGCTGTTGATGAGTGGAGTAGAGGGTAATTTTCATACCCCTGGGTGACTAGGGTCTCGAGATATAGGCCAAACGTGGACCCGGGTACCCTTAGAGTGTGTTTATAGAATATGGATATCAGATGAAAGCTGTGGATGAGTGCTATAGCAGAGGGTAATTTTCATACCCCTGGGTGACTCGGGTCTCGAGATATAGGCCAAAACGTGGACCTGGGTACCCCTAGAATGTGTGTATAGAATATGGATATCAAATGAAAGCTGTTGACGAGTGCTTTAGTAGGGGGTAATTTTGATACCCCTGGGTGACTAGGGTCCCGAACTATAGGCCAAAAAGTGGACCAGGGTACCCCTAGAATGTGTTTATAGAATATTGATATCAAATGAAAGCTGTGGGTGCTTTAGCAGAGAGTAATTTTCATACCCCTGGATGACTAGGGTCTCGAGATATAGGCCAAAACGTGGACCCGGGTACCCCTAGAAGGTTTTTATAATATGTGGATATAAAATGAAAGCTGTTGACGGGTGCTTTATTAGAGGGTAATTTTCATACCCCTGGGTGACTATGGTCTCGAGATATAGGCCAGAACGTGGGCCAGTGAATGCCTAGAGATTGTTTATACAATATGGATATCAAATGAAAGCTGTTGATGTGTGCTTTAGTACAGAGTAATATATTATCCAGAGACGGACTGGGACTGGAATAAAATACATACCACCTTCTGGGACAGGCAATAAGGGATGCAGAAAAATGAGAAGAAATTGAGAGAAGAGAAAAGAGAAAAGAGAGAAGGAGATTGAGAAAGAGATAGAATGAGACGAAGATGGAGATAGATGAAGCGAAAAAGGCGGAGGGAGGAGTGAATAAAAGGATTAGGAAAAAGTGAAGAGGGGGGGGGGGGGGGGGGGGGGGGTGGGGCAGAGTCAGGAAAAAGCTTATTAAAATGTATGCAGATGGGTCAATTATAGGGCAGGACAACGTCTGCCGGGTCTTCTAGTAAATCTTATAAAATAAAGTCGCTAAATGCCATGTATGCGCATAACTTCATACAGAATGCTCCGATTTTAAAACGGTTTTTGAATTTGAAAGCTTAGCTACGTGAGATGGTACAGTTAATATAATTTGAAGATATATATTATAGGGGCGTGGCAAATTACCAAAATGTAGTAAAAAATCATAAAATTTTTGTTTACACAGCTATAACTCATAAACGGATGGATGGATTTAAAAAATTCTGCTTTTCAGTAAAACTTTGAAATATTTACCTTCGATCTGCGTAAAAAAAATACTTGATTCATTTCTTATATCAGCCAAATTGTTTAAACATAAGTAACATTTTTACCGAAAATGTGTTTGTGTGGTTGTTCGCTGTGAACTGTGCGCGCCCAGCCAGCATATTTTGAAAATTTTGATAAAAAAATATTCAAATATCATACCCCAAGATGATTAAAAACGTTCAAATTTAAAAGCATTTTCTGTTCGAAAATTAACGTATCGTCGGGAGAAAAATGTTCCATAAATGTGATTATTCTTGAATAATCATTTATGATTCCTATTTCGAAACACTTTTTATTCATCTTTTTATCATACTTGATTACTTTTCACATTTGATTACTTTTCACAGTCATTTTTTGATCACATTTAAGAACAATTTTCAATCATATTATATGACGGTTTGGAATCATTTGTGAATAAGATTGTGATTCATTTTTCCTTCATATTTAATACATAACTAAATACTGTATAAAGATCATATTTCATCAGGGGGTGAAAGCATCTGGAAGCTCGGAAGAAAGCTTTTTGAACCGCAGCTAGTAATTAACTTGACCGTTGTACACACACACGACTACAACATCCAACATCATCTATGATCATCATCTTAGATCATGGTAACGATGTCACTTTAAAAATCACGATTTTACTATGTCTCATATCATTCTTTAAATATAACTAGATGTTTTCGACAATCATAGCTCATGGAGGATGTTGAAGCCGGGTCCAGGCGTGTCGGTCAAGCTTAACTTACCAGCGGTTAAACAGCTTACAACTTCCGTATATCGGTTCCATCCAGTATGTCTTTCCTGGGAAGCCGTATCTAGAGAAATGCTAGAAGTCATCTTAGGTTAGCAGCAGCACTTATATTACTTTTAGTCTTCAATATGTGTTGTATATTTGTAATTTTTTTGGATTTTATGATTGAAAAATTGTGAGCTAATGAAGAAAAATCAAATTTTCAATGAGAAGTATAGTTTTAACAAGTAAAAAATTCATCATTTATTCAAGAAAGGTAGTCTGCAAATATTAAGAAAGTTGATTGAAAAATGATTTTAAATTTTTGATCACCGAAGTTAAAGAAATTAAATTCAACAAGTAAGGAAGGTTAAGTTCGGGTGTAACCGAACATTACATACTCAGTTGGGAGCTATGGTGACACCATAAGGGAAAATAACCATGTAGGAAAATGAACCGGGGGAAACCCTGGAATGTGTTTGTATGACATGTGTATCAAATGAAAGGCATTAAAGAGTATTTTATGAGGGAGTGGGCCATAGTTCTATAGGTGGACGCCATTTAGGGACATAGCCATAAGGTGGATCAGGGTTGACTCTAGAATGCGTTTGTACGATATGGGTATCAAATGAAAGGTGTTAATGAGTATTTTAAAAGGGAGTAATCCTTAGTTCCATAGGTGGACGCCGTTTCGAGATATCGCCACAAAGGTGGACCAGGGGTGACCCTAGAATTTGTTTGTACAATATGGGCATCAAACGACTGGTTTTAATGAGTATTTTAAAAGGGAGTAGGCCTTAGTTCTATAGGTGGATGCCGTTTCGAAATATCGCCATAAAGGTGGAACAGGGGTGACTCTAGAATGTGTTTGTACGATATGGGTATCAAATTAAAGGTATTAATGGGGGTTTTAAAAGGGAGTGGTGGTTGTTGTATAGGTGGTCGCCTTTTCGAGATACCGCCATAAAGGTGGAGCAGGAGTGACTCTAGAATGCGTTTGTACGATATGGGTATCAAATGAAAGGTGTTAATGAGTATTTTAAAAGGGAGTAATCCTTAGTTCCATAGGTGGACGCCGTTTCGAGATATACCCATAAAGGTGGAGCAGGGGTGACCCTAGAATTTGTTTGAACAATATGGGTATCAAAAGAAAGGTGTTAATGAGTATTTTAAAAGGGAGTAATCCTTAGTTCCATAGGTGGACGCCGTTTCGAGATATCGCCACAAAGGTGGACCAGGGGTGACCCTAGAATTTGTTTGTACAATATGGGTATCAAAAGAAAGGTGTTAATGAGTATTTTAAAAGGGAGTAATCCTTAGTTCCATAGGTGGACGCCGTTTCGAGATATACCCATAAAGGTGGAGCAGGGGTGACCCTAGAATTTGTTTGAACAATATGGGTATCAAAAGAAAGGTGTTAATGAGTATTTTAAAAGGGAGTAATCCTTAGTTCCATAGGTGGACGCCGTTTCGAGATATCGCCACAAAGGTGGACCAGGGGTGACCCTAGAATTTGTTTGTACAATATGGGTATCAAAAGAAAGGTGTTAATGAGTATTTTAAAAGGGAGTAATCCTTAGTTCCATAGGTGGACGCCGTTTCGAGATATCGCCACAAAGGTGGACCAGGGGTGACCCTAGAATTTGTTTGTACAATATGGGTATCAAAAGAAAGGTGTTAATGAGTATTTTAAAAGGGAGTAATCCTTAGTTCCATAGGTGGACGCCGTTTCGAGATATACCCATAAAGGTGGAGCAGGGGTGACCCTAGAATTTGTTTGAACAATATGGGTATCAAAAGAAAGGTGTTAATGAGTATTTTAAAAGGGAGTAATCCTTAGTTCCATAGGTGGACGCCGTTTCGAGATATCGCCACAAAGGTGGACCAGGGGTGACCCTAGAATTTGTTTGTACAATATGGGCATCAAACGACTGGTTTTAATGAGTATTTTAAAAGGGAGTAGGCCTTAGTTCTATAGGTGGATGCCGTTTCGAAATATCGCCATAAAGGTGGAACAGGGGTGACTCTAGAATGTGTTTGTACGATATGGGTATCAAATTAAAGGTATTAATGGGGGTTTTAAAAGGGAGTGGTGGTTGTTGTATAGGTGGTCGCCTTTTCGAGATAGCGCCATAAAGGTGGAGCAGGGGTGACTCTAGAATGCGTTTGTACGATATGGGTATCAAATGAAAGGTGTTAATGAGTATTTTAAAAGGGAGTAATCCTTAGTTCCATAGGTGGACGCCGTTTCGAGATATACCCATAAAGGTGGAGCAGGGGTGACCCTAGAATTTGTTTGAACAATATGGGTATCAAAAGAAAGGTGTTAATGAGTATTTTAAAAGGGAGTAATCCTTAGTTCCATAGGTGGACGCCGTTTCGAGATATCGCCATAAAGGTGGAGCAGGGGTGACCCTAGAATTTGTTTGTACAATATGGTTATCAAAAGAAAGGTGTTAATGAGTATTTTAAAAGGGAGTAATCCTTAGTTCCATAGGTGGACGCCGTTTCGAGATATCGCCATAAAGGTGGACCAGGGGTGACTCTGGAATTCGTTTGTGCAATATGGGTATCAAACGAAAGAAGTTAATGAGTATTTTAAAAGGGAGTGGGCCTTAGTTCTATAGGTGGACGCCTTTTCGAGATATCGCCATAAAGGTGGACCAGGGGTGACTTTAGAATATGTTTGTACGATATGGGTATCAAATGAAAGGTGTTAATGAGTATTTTAAAAGGGCGTTGGGCTTAGTTCTATAGGTGGACGCCTTTTCGAGATATCGCCATAAAGGTGGACCAGGGTGACTCTAGAATGAGTTTGTACGATATGGGTATCAAATTAAATGTATTAATGGGAGTTTTAAAAGGGAGTGGTGGTAGTTGTATATGTGAAGGCGTTTTCCAGATATCGACCAAAATGTTGACCAGGGTGACCCAGAACATCATCTGTTGGATACCGCTAATTTATTTATATATGTAATACCTGCCAAGATTTTAAGGGTTTTTTATTTCGCCCTGCAGAACTTTTTCATTTTCTTCTACTTAATGTGGTAGGTGTCACAAACATTTATAGAGTTTTTTCTAAAGTTATATTTCGCGTCAATAAAACAATCCAATTACCTTACCATGTTTCATCCTTTTTTCGTATTTGGTATAGAATTATGGCATTTTTTTCATTTTTCGTAATTTTCGATATCGAAAAATTGGGCGTGGTCATAGTCGGATTTCGTTCATTTTTCATACCAAGATAAAGTGAGTTCAAGTAAGCACGTGAACTAAGTTCATTAAAGATATGTCGATTTTTGCTCAAGTTATCGTGTTAACGGCCATGCGGAAGGACAGACGGACGACTGTGTATAAAAACTGGGCGTGGCATCAACCGATTTCGCCCATTTTCACAGAAAACAGTTAACGTCATAAAATCTATGCCCCTACCAAATTTCAAAAGGATTGGTTAATTTTTGTTCGACTTATGGCGTTAAAAGTATCCTAGACAAATTAAATGAAAAAGGGCGGAGCCACGCCCATTTTGAAATTTTCTTTTATTTTTGTATTTTGTTGCACCATATCATTACTGGAGTTGAATGTTGACATAATTTACTTATATACTGCAAAGATATAAAATTCTGTTAAAATTTTACTTTAAAAAAAATTTTTTTTTAAAAGTGGGCGTGGTCCTTCTCCGATTTTGCTAATTTTTATTAAGCGTACATATAGTAATAGGAGTAACGTTCCTGCCAAATTTCATCATGATATCTTCAACGACTGCCAAATTACAGCTTGCAAAATTTTAAATTACCTTCTTTTAAAAGTGGGCGGTGCCACGCCCATTGTCCAAAATTTTACTAATTTTCTATTCTGCGTCATAAGTTCAACTCATCTACCAAGTTTCGTCGCTTTATCTGTCTTTTGTAATGAATTATCGCACTTTTTCGGTTTTTCGAAAATTTCGATATCGTTCATTTTAAATAGCGATCTGAGATGAGTGCTCAGGAACCCACATACCAAATTTCATCAAGATACCTCAAAATTTACTCAAGTTATCGTGTTAATGGACGGACGGACGGACGGACATGGCTCAATCAAATTTTTTTTCGATCCTGATTATTTTGATATATGGAAGTCTATATCTATCTCGATTCCTTTATTTATGTACAACCAACCGTTATCCAATCAAACTTAATATACTCTGTGAGCTCTGCTCAACTGAGTATAAAAATGATTCCAAATTGTGATTGAAAAATTGTTCTCAGTTATTGATCATCAAAAGCAAACAAGTTTTATTATTCTCTATAAAAAAAATTTATTCATCAAAGTTATTCGAAAATTATTTCAAAAAGTGATCGAAAAATGATTTTCAGTTTTTGATCATTAAAAGTAATCTTATTTTATTATTTATTTTGTTCAACTGTATGAAAACTCAGTATTTATTCGCAAGGACCTATTAAGTTGCATATGAGCTGCGATTGATTAATTAAAATTTCAGAAACTATAATAGCATTCGTTAAATTTAATTAGCTGGCAGCCGGTAAAAAGTGTGGAAGAAAATTGGAGTTTGGGTGCAGACAAGTTGCTGCACTTGCACATAGGTAGGGCGTGTTTCTGCTATAAAAGCGTCGCCGATAAAAGAAAACGAAGTTGCGAATAGATAAAAATGTTAAAGCAGGATTACACTAGGGGGGCGGACTCATGAAAGGATATAAACATATAAGGTGTAAAATTATATTCATTTACACACACTGTTATATGAACGCACCTAGTAATATTCTTGATAACCTTGATTGTTTATCAGCTGTATTATTCCCAAACAAAATTTTTTTGATTGTTATACAAATTAAAAAATGCCAAGAATAAATGAAAAATCAAAACTAAAACGTCTTTACTTGCTGATGTTGGAGATTTCTGATGAAAATGCCTGCTGTAATGTCTGCAAGGTTGCATTCCTTTGAGTTTACCACGTTTACACAATGAAACACTAACAGCCTCCTGCTAATAGATATTTCGCTTTGCTCTCTTCTAATCTATTGCTTCTCTGTCTTTTTTTTCACCTACAACATCACAAAATCTTTAATTATGTTGTTAGCCAAATTCAGTGTAAATCATTCACTTAATTATTTTTATAATGTTGGTCTCCGATAGTGAGTCCCCGAGTTCCAAAGACTGTCTGTCTACTTTGTTGCGCATAGTCAGCAAAAAAGCCAACGGGCTGAACGTTGTTCATATCAATGCGCAAAGCCTTTATAAAAAGCTTGACGAATTGAGGTTTCTGTCAGAAGGCTCCGATATTGATGTGATATGTGTTTCAGAAACATGGTTTTCTTCGTTTCATAAAAATGATATGGCGAAGATAAATGGATACCAACATTTCAGAGTTGATAGAAGTGGTCATGGTGGTGATGTTGCGATATATGTAAAAAGTAGTATGTCCTGTAAATTGTGTTGTTGTTCTAGTCCAGGTGATCCTGTGGAATATGTGTTTGTTCATATGTTTTCTGAGAATAATAGTAGGCTTCTTATCGACTGTGCATACAGACCGAATCGACTAGTAGATTTTTCCGCGTTTATTGAATTTCTTCAATCGTTACTAATATACTATGACAATATTATCATCGCTGGAGATTTTAATAGTAACCTACTGGTGGATGCCACTTTAAAACAAAGCATGGAATCTCTGGGACTTTTTCCCACAAACTGAGCTATACCAACGCATTTCACAAATACTAACTCTTCTCTATTAGATTTATTTTTTGTCAATGATCTTCATAAAATGATTCACTACACGCAACTATCCGCCTCCTGCTTCTCAAAACACGACCTGATATTCCTAAACTATAACTTCTCAACATCATGTAGGCCAAGTTCGTTCGCGTATCGCGATTATTATTATTATTATTAGCTTCTTTATTTAGCCGTAGCTATTTAAAACTTTCAGGTACAGTTAATAGTACAAAATCGGTAATCTTAGCAATAGCTAATTGGCTCATTGTGAGCTATAATGTTCTCTAATATGATATATTATCAGTCTTTTGAATACATTAATATTTCTTTCGTTTTTTATATTGCTTGGCAATTCATTAAAAAGTTTTAGGCCTTTATACATTAAAACATTGTGTGCCTTATTGGATTTATAAAATTTAATTCTAAAATCATTCTTGTTCCTTAAGCCGTAGGGTTGCACATCTCCTACATATGCTATTTGGATCGTTAAGTACTTTGGTAGTAGGTGATATTTCATTTTAAACACAAAAAGAAGTACGTTCATAATTGTTCTTTGATTGATATTTAACCATTTTAGAGTTTCTAACATATATGTGATTGGTGTCAGCCTATTACATAATAGTATGCACCGCATCCCTTTGTTTTGTAGTTTTTGCAGCCTGTTTTTCATCTGTGTGGATCCCGGGAATAAAATGGTCGAACAGTATTCAAAATGTGGCTTGATCATTACATTAAATATCTTTACTGCGCTGTTGATAGGAATATTTTTGCGAATTCTTCGGAAAAATCCAATTTTCTTCGAGATTTTGCTGCAGATATAATCTATATGCTTATCGAAATTTAATTTTTTGTCGTTGACAATGCCTAGATATTTAATTTCGTCAACTTTATCTATTATTTCATCATTAACTATAATATTATCTTCCGATTCGCTGTTGATTACAATTGCTTTCGTTTTTCTAACGTTGCATTTTAGCTTGTTCATACTAATATAGTTATAGATAAATTCTAAGTAGATTATTATTTTCTTGCTGAGTCCGTTGAGTCGGTTGAATGGAGCTTGATTCGTACGTTGACATCGGTTGATGACCAGACAAAGTTTCTGCAGGATAACATAAATAAGTTATTCGATGATCACGTTCCACTAAAAATAAAAACACCTAAATGCAAGAATATCCCTTGGTTCAATGCTACATTAAAACACCTTATCCACCTTCGTAACCAAGCTTACTCACGGTGGAAAAGGTACAAAACAGTCGAAGCGCATAGCTCCTTTAAAACAGCTCGGCTTACTGCAAACAAAGCCATAAGGCTGGCCAAAGCAAATTATTTTAAGTATAAGTTTAGTTCTGCTTTGAATACAATAGAAAAGTGGAACAAAATCAAACAAATAGGAATTGGTAAGCCCAAAAGTGACCTGTCTCATCCCCCTGATGTCGACATCAACGAAATAAATAATACTTTTGTAAGACTACCAAACTCAGCCGACAATGTGTGTATTGATAATTACTCCGTGCGTGTTAATGTTGACACTAGCCCTTTCGAGTTTGTTTGTGTCGATAATTGTGATGTTGTCCAAGCCATACTTTCTGTGTAGTCTAACGCAATGGAGCTTGATGGTATATGTTCAAAGTTTTTAAGTCATTCTTCCCAAAATCCTTCCCCACATTACTTACTTGGTCAACTCAATTTTGACGACCGGTGTCTTCCCAATATACTGGAAAGCTGCAAAAGTTATTCCAATCCGTAAACAAAATAATGAGTATCGACCAATAGCCATACTCCCTTTCCTCTCTAAGGTCGTTGAACGTATTCTACATGGGCAAATCGTATCATATGTACATGAATACAAGCTCCTGTCAGACAGTCAGTCCAGTTTCAGGTCAAAGCGGAGCTGTACAACGGCACTATTATCTGTGACAGAAGAAATTCGTGAGCGAGTGGATGAAAGTTACATTGCCTTCTTAACACTTCTTGACCACTCTAAAGCTTTTGATTCTGTAGACCACACTCTGCTCTGTAGGAAGCTGGAAAACTTATTTAACTTCTCTGGTCATGCAGTTGCTCTTATAAGATCATATCTTGGCGATAGGACTCAAGCAGTATGTATAGATGGTGAAAAGTCTGACTTCCTACATGCCTTAAGAGGCGTCCCTCAAGGCTCTATCCTGGGTCCTCTGTGATTGTTCTGTATATCAATGACTTATAAGTATTGTAATGTTCATATCTACGCTGATGATGTGCAGTTGTTTACGTGTTGTCCTCGTGATCAAACTAGCTTGTCCATAAGTAACTTAAACCACGATTTGAATCAAATATTTTCATGGGCTACTATGAATGGCTTATGTATAAACCCGAATAAGTAAAAATGTATTGTTATTCATAGAAGGTCTTTTCCCACTAATGATTTAGAGAATGTAGTGTTCAACAATTCCGTTATAGAATACGTAGATACGGCGAAAAACTTAGGTGTAATTTTTAAAAAAACAATGACATGGAAAGACCATATTTTTAGAACGGTTGGAAAAGTGTATGGAATGCTTCAAATACTATGGTTAATACAGTATTTCACGCCTTTGCACATAAGACTACTTCTGGATAAAGCGTACTTAATACCTACGCTACTCCATGGTTGTGTGATTTACTCAAACTGTGACTATCTGTGCAAGAACAAACTAAATATTGTTTACAACAACATTGCTAGATATGTTTATGGGTTGAAAAGACTTGACCACGTATCACAACATGATGAAAGGTTGCTAAATATTTCTTTCAAAAATCTTTTAAAAGTCAAAACACTGTCCTTCCTCCATAAATTGATACACACGAAGTAACCTGACTATCTATATCGTAAGCTTAGTTTTCTGCAATCATCAAGATCGTTGCTTCTTCTTAAGCACATTAGATACCGCACGCTAACCCCTGAGCGCCAATTCTTTGTTACTGCAATACGTCTTTGGAACTCCCTACCTACAAGTCTTCGACTCTTAAGTAATGCTCTGCACTTCAAAAAAGAGCTAACATCATTTTTTAACGACTCTTAAACTGGATCTCAAATTGTTGTTGTTAAAATGTTCATTTCTAAGTCCTTTTCCTATCTCTGTGTCTTCTTTCTTTATTTGTTAAATACTATTCGATCTATGACCAGCCAAAGGTTATCATCACTTCTGCTGTCTTTTAATATTTATTTATTAATTACTTTTCTTTAGTTTTAAGATTTACATTTACATACATAAATATTTCACTATTATACGTTATACTTAATTTAATTGGATTAATCTAATTTATTATTATTATAAATGTTCAATTTTTATAGCTTATGCTATTCATGACTAGCACTGTTAAATAATTTGTCAAAATTGTTGTGCTAGGAACAAATTTTCAAATAAATACATACATACATACATACATGCATACATACATGCATACAATGTGCGCGTAAATTTATACAAATTGCGTAAATGATTTTTATACTCAGTTGAGCAGAGCTCACAGAGTATATTAAGTTTGATTGGATAACGGTTGGTTGTACATATATAAAGGAATCGAGATAGATATAGACTTCCATATATCAAAATAATCAGGATCGAAAAAAAATTTGATTGAGCCATGTCCGTCCGTCTGTCCGTCCGTTAACACGATAACTTGAGTAAATTTTGAGGTATCTTGATGAAATTTGGTATGTAGGTTCCTGAGCGCTCATCTCAGATCGCTATTTAAAATTAACGATATCGGACTATAACCACGCCCACTTTTTCGATATCGAAAATTTCGAAAAACCGAAAAAGTGCGATAATTCATTACAAAAGATAGATAAAGCGACTAAACTTGGTACATGAGTTGAACTTATGACGCAGAATAGAAAATTAGTAAAATTTTGCACAATGGGCGTGGCACCGCCCACTTTTAAAAGAAGGTAATTTAAAATTTTGCAAGCTGTAATTTGGCAGTCGTTGAAGATATCATGATGAAATTTGGCAGGAACGTTACTCGTATTACTATATGTACGCTTAATAAAAATTAGCAAAATCGGAGAAGGACCACGCCCACTTTTAAAAAAAAAATTTTTTTAAAGTAAAATTTTAACTTGATGATTTTGATTGAGCTTTAGGCCAGATTATTGAATAAAACTTCTTTTTTAGTAGTATTCAAAATATATTTATTTTTCGATATTTCGACTTCAATCTGAAGTCATCATCAAGAATCTACGAAAAGAAAACAATTAACATTTTTAAACATACATTTCCGTAGCAAAAATACGACTTACACATATGGATATGTATGATCGACTGAACAGAAATTATGACAACATAATTTTAGTAAAAACAAAAGAGCGAAAAATATAAATAAAGATAAATCAAAAACTCCCGCGAATATAAACAATTTCATGTACCGCAAGTGTAAACAAAAAACATATGTATACAATAAAAATTGTGTCAACAAAAAATAAAAATATATATATATATATATGTATGTACGTATTTAATGTATGTTATGCTCTCAGCATTGCTAGAGTTATTGTTCCAGCTTAAGTTTAGTGAGTGTGCTTAACTAACAGCAGCGTGATGTTGTTGTTTTAAGACCAAATTTCTGTAGGTTTGTGCACAATGGTCTACATCTGATTTAAAATTCATTTTTATATCATTAGGGGTGTTCAAAATGTGTAAGGTTTCTAAAATGAAGCGCTTATTATAATGTTTTTCATGTTCCAGAATGGTTACGTTTTCAAAATCTGGATAGTGTCCCGTTTCTTTGCAATGAGCAGCCAATGCTGTCTTGTTTTCTGGATTATTATTTCTCAATTTAATATTCGATTTGTGGGCGGAAAGCCTCGTCTTTAGTTTAAGTTTAGTTGTCCCTACATATACTTGTTCGCATACGTGGGACCCGTCGCCGTTACATGGAATTTTGTACACCACGTTGGATTTCTCATGATTTGGTATTTTGTCCTTTAAATTACTATAAATTGGTCGTAGAGTGTTGTTGTAAGTAAACGCGATTTCATATTTCTCTTTGTCATATAAATTTGAACCCTTGATTCTTTCAGACACTCCCGGGATATATGTCATTGATTTATAAATTTTATCACCTTTCTCGGTTGTATTATTATTGGCGTTCGCTGTGTGATGTTTGTGAATCAGTTTGTTTATAAGGGACCTGGGAAAAGAATTTTGTTCCAGGGTTTTTCTAATTATGGCTATGTTTTTGTTGTGAAACATCTTATCACTTATGTTAAGAACCCTTCTTATAAAATTTTTCGCTGTGTTCAAAATAGTGTTGGGTGCGTGTTTGGAATTATAATTGATAAGTCTACCCGAAGCTGTTTGTTTTTTATACCAATCAATGTATAACTTATTATTATTTTTAATTATTAATGTGTCAAGGTAGGGAAGTCTGTTATTTTTCTCCACTTCCATAGTAAATCGTATGGATTTGTAATATGTATTAAGTAGTTTAAGCATGTTTTCCATTTCGCTCGTTTTGACGATGGCAAATAAGTCGTCAACGTATTTGGTTAGCAATCGGGGTTTGCTTTTTGATTCCATCTCGAATCTTGTTAGCAGTTCATCTAAAACAATGTCAGCTATCACTGGGGAGGCTGGAGATCCCATTGGCATACCTGATCGTTGTTCGTAAATTTTGTCGTTGTATTTAAAATATCTATTGTCCCTCACGCAAAATTTTAATATGTTCATGAATAATTCTTTTGTTAAACATGTGTGCTCTTTAATGTCAGTCCACCTGGAGGCAATGATGTCGATAGCCGCATCCACGGGAATGCTGGGAAACAAAGAAACCACGTCAAACGACACCAAACTCTCATCATCGTAAATGTATGTGTCTTTAACTTTTTCTTTGAACTCTGTGGAATCTTTGACATTGTATTTCGAAGATTTTGTAATATTTTTAAGTATACGGACTACATATTTACATAAGTTATAGGAAGGGGACCCGATGGATGAGCAAATCGGGCGCAGCGGTATGCCATCTTTATGGATTTTTGGTAAACCATAAATCCTGGGAGGATTTGCAACTTTGGAAATTAGGAAGTTCTTTTCTTTTTCTTCTATGTGGCCATTTTTAAACATTTTCATTACTAATTCATTGTTTTTGTCCTGTAGCTTTGTTGTGGGATCTCTTTTTAGGACCCTGTAATCAGAAATATTGTTCACAATAATTTGCATTTTCCTCGTGTAATCATTTTTCTCCATCGCTACAGTGACATTGCCCTTATCCGCATTGAGTATCACAATTTGTTTGTTGTTTTTGAGAAACTTTTTTGTAGAATGTAAAGTCTCGCACATGAATTTGTCAAGAAATGAGTGTGTACTCTTTTTCATGTATTCTTGTATCAATACCGTGAAATTGTTTCTTTCGATTTCTTGCCTTTCTTTATTTTGCACGGTTTGGATAATATTTTCTCCGTCGGCTATACATTTGAAAAGGGGGAATTTTTCTTTTTCTAATGGTAAAACATGTTTTGGACCTAGAGATAAAAGCCATTGTGTGTCTTTGGGGATGTCTAAAGATGTTGTGTTGCAAAAATATTCTGGTACCGCCCTAATGTTGTACTTTTCTTTTTCTTTCTCTCTTAAGTTTTCGTATTTAATAATTTGTGTATTTCTCACTTTTTTGCTAAGATTATTTATTAGGAAATCCTCGCTCTCAAAGAATGCCGTTGAGTGATACGGGTCGAGGTTTAGTGTTATTTCTGCTTTTAGTCTACTTTTCAATTTTTCTTTTTGTCTTCGTAGATCATGCTTTATACGTATAATGAGGTTAAGGAGTTTTATTTGCCCATTCTCTATGTACCTTGACACAACTTTTTTAAACTTACATGGGATTTTATTGTTGTTGATATTGTTGTTGATGGTGTATGTGACGTTCTTGGTTGCATCTATGATGAACTTTGGAACCAAACCGCTTCTTTTGCACCTCTCCAAAAATTTTGTCGATTCTGCCAGTCGAGTGATTTGTTGTGTGGTTTGTTGGTAGCGTCTAATTGATCTTTTCGTGTGAGTGTCATACTTGACTTTGATTGTTTTATACACTTTGTGTGTATTGTTTTTTCGGTGTGCTCTCCGATTCTCCATTTTATTGGTAAATTTAATAGCCTTGTTTAATATAATTTGATGATTTTGATTGAGCTTTAGGCCAGATTATTGAATAAAACTTCTTTTTAAGTAGTATTCAAAATATATTTATTTTTCGATATTTCGACTTCAATCTGAAGTCATCATCAAGAATCTACGAAAAGAAAACAATTAACATTTTTAAACATACATTTCCGTAGCAAAAATACGACTTACACATATGGATATGTATGATCGACTGAACAGAAATTATGACAACATAATTTTAGTAAAAACAAAAGAGCGAAAAATATAAATAAAGATAAATCAAAAACTCCCGCGAATATAAACAATTTCATGTACCGCAAGTGTAAACAAAAAACATATGTATACAATAAAAAATGTGTCAACAAAAAATAAAAATATATATATATATATATGTATGTACGTATTTAATGTATGTTATGCTCTCAGCATTGCTAGAGTTATTGTTCCAGCTTAAGTTTAGTGAGTGTGCTTAACTAACAGCAGCGTGATGTTGTTGTTTTAAGACCAAATTTCTGTAGGTTTGTGCACAATGGTCTACATCTGATTTAAAATTCATTTTTATATCATTAGGGGTGTTCAAAATGTGTAAGGTTTCTAAAATGAAGCGCTTATTATAATGTTTTTCATGTTCCAGAATGGTTACGTTTTCAAAATCTGGATAGTGTCCCGTTTCTTTGCAATGAGCAGCCAATGCTGTCTTGTTTTCTGGATTATTATTTCTCAATTTAATATTCGATTTGTGGGCGGAAAGCCTCGTCTTTAGTTTAAGTTTAGTTGTCCCTACATATACTTGTTCGCATACGTGGGACCCGTCGCCGTTACATGGAATTTTGTACACCACGTTGGATTTCTCATGATTTGGTATTTTGTCCTTTAAATTACTATAAATTGGTCGTAGAGTGTTGTTGTAAGTAAACGCGATTTCATATTTCTCTTTGTCATATAAATTTGAACCCTTGATTCTTTCAGACACTCCCGGGATATATGTCATTGATTTATAAATTTTATCACCTTTCTCGGTTGTATTATTATTGGCGTTCGCTGTGTGATGTTTGTGAATCAGTTTGTTTATAAGGGACCTGGGAAAAGAATTTTGTTCCAGGGTTTTTCTAATTATGGCTATGTTTTTGTTGTGAAACATCTTATCACTTATGTTAAGAACCCTTCTTATAAAATTTTTCGCTGTGTTCAAAATAGTGTTGGGTGCGTGTTTGGAATTATAATTGATAAGTCTACCCGAAGCTGTTTGTTTTTTATACCAATCAATGTATAACTTATTATTATTTTTAATTATTAATGTGTCAAGGTAGGGAAGTCTGTTATTTTTCTCCACTTCCATAGTAAATCGTATGGATTTGTAATATGTATTAAGTAGTTTAAGCATGTTTTCCATTTCGCTCGTTTTGACGATGGCAAATAAGTCGTCAACGTATTTGGTTAGCAATCGGGGTTTGCTTTTTGATTCCATCTCGTATCTTGTTAGCAGTTCATCTAAAACAATGTCAGCTATCACTGGGGAGGCTGGAGATCCCATTGGCATACCTGATCGTTGTTCGTAAATTTTGTCGTTGTATTTAAAATATCTATTGTCCCTCACGCAAAATTTTAATATGTTCATGAATAATTCTTTTGTTAAACATGTGTGCTCTTTAATGTCAGTCCACCTGGAGGCAATGATGTCGATAGCCGCATCCACGGGAATGCTGGGAAACAAAGAAACCACGTCAAACGACACCAAACTCTCATCATCGTAAATGTATGTGTCTTTAACTTTTTCTTTGAACTCTGTGGAATCTTTGACATTGTATTTCGAAGATTTTGTAATATTTTTAAGTATACGGACTACATATTTACATAAGTTATAGGAAGGGGACCCGATGGATGAGCAAATCGGGCGCAGCGGTATGCCATCTTTATGGATTTTTGGTAAACCATAAATCCTGGGAGGATTTGCAACTTTGGAAATTAGGAAGTTCTTTTCTTTTTCTTCTATGTGGCCATTTTTAAACATTTTCATTACTAATTCATTGTTTTTGTCCTGTAGCTTTGTTGTGGGATCTCTTTTTAGGACCCTGTAATCAGAAATATTGTTCACAATAATTTGCATTTTCCTCGTGTAATCATTTTTCTCCATCGCTACAGTGACATTGCCCTTATCCGCATTGAGTATCAGAATTTGTTTGTTGTTTTTGAGAAACTTTTTTGTAGAATGTAAAGTCTCGCACATGAATTTGTCAAGAAATGAGTGTGTACTCTTTTTCATGTATTCTTGTATCAATACCGTGAAATTGTTTCTTTCGATTTCTTGCCTTTCTTTATTTTGCACGGTTTGGATAATATTTTCTCCGTCGGCTATACATTTGAAAAGGGGGAATTTTTCTTTTTCTAATGGTAAAACATGTTTTGGACCTAGAGATAAAAGCCATTGTGTGTCTTTGGGGATGTCTAAAGATGTTGTGTTGCAAAAATATTCTGGTACCGCCCTAATGTTGTACTTTTCTTTTTCTTTCTCTCTTAAGTTTTCGTATTTAATAATTTGTGTATTTCTCACTTTTTTGCTAAGATTATTTATTAGGAAATCCTCGCTCTCAAAGAATGCCGTTGAGTGATACGGGTCGAGGTTTAGTGTTATTTCTGCTTTTAGTCTACTTTTCAATTTTTCTTTTTGTCTTCGTAGATCATGCTTTATACGTATAATGAGGTTAAGGAGTTTTATTTGCCCATTCTCTATGTACCTTGACACAACTTTTTTAAACTTACATGGGATTTTATTGTTGTTGATATTGTTGTTGATGGTGTATGTGATGTTCTTGGTTGCATCTATGATGAACTTTGGAACCAAACCGCTTCTTTTGCACCTCTCCAAAAATTTTGTCGATTCTGCCAGTCGAGTGATTTGTTGTGTGGTTTGTTGGTAGCGTCTAATTGATCTTTTCGTGTGAGTGTCATACTTGACTTTGATTGTTTTATACACTTTGTGTGTATTGTTTTTTCGGTGTGCTCTCCGATTCTCCATTTTATTGGTAAATTTAATAGCCTTGTTTAATATAATTTGATGATTTTGATTGAGCTTTAGGCCAGATTATTGAATAAAACTTCTTTTTTAGTAGTATTCAAAATATATTTATTTTTCGATATTTCGACTTCAATCTGAAGTCATCATCAAGAATCTACGAAAAGAAAACAATTAACATTTTTAAACATACATTTCCGTAGCAAAAATACGACTTACACATATGGATATGTATGATCGACTGAACAGAAATTATGACAACATAATTTTAGTAAAAACAAAAGAGCGAAAAATATAAATAAAGATAAATCAAAAACTCCCGCGAATATAAACAATTTCATGTACCGCAAGTGTAAACAAAAAACATATGTATACAATAAAAAATGTGTCAACAAAAAATAAATATATATATATATATATATGTATGTACGTATTTAATGTATGTTATGCTCTCAGCATTGCTAGAGTTATTGTTCCAGCTTAAGTTTAGTGAGTGTGCTTAACTAACAGCAGCGTGATGTTGTTGTTTTAAGACCAAATTTCTGTAGGTTTGTGCACAATGGTCTACATTTGATTTAAAATTCATTTTTATATCATTAGGGGTGTTCAAAATGTGTAAGGTTTCTAAAATGAAGCGCTTATTATAATGTTTTTCATGTTCCAGAATGGTTACGTTTTCAAAATCTGGATAGTGTCCCGTTTCTTTGCAATGAGCAGCCAATGCTGTCTTGTTTTCTGGATTATTATTTCTCAATTTAATATTCGATTTGTGGGCGGAAAGCCTCGTCTTTAGTTTAAGTTTAGTTGTCCCTACAAGAATCCAACGTGGTGTACAAAATTCCATGTAACGGCGACGGGTCCCACGTATGCGAACAAGTATATGTAGGGACAACTAAACTTAAACTAAAGACGAGGCTTTCCGCCCACAAATCGAATATTAAATTGAGAAATAATAATCCAGAAAACAAGACAGCATTGGCTGCTCATTGCAAAGAAACGGGACACTATCCAGATTTTGAAAACGTAACCATTCTGGAACATGAAAAACATAATAAGCGCTTCATTTTAGAAACCTTACACATTTTGAACACCCCTAATGATATAAAAATGAATTTTAAATCAAATGTAGACCATTGTGCACAAACCTACAGAAATTTGGTCTTAAAACAACAACATCACGCTGCTGTTAGTTAAGCACACTCACTAAACTTAAGCTGGAACAATAACTCTAGCAATGCTGAGAGCATAACATACATTAAATACGTACATACATATATATATATATATATTTTTATTTTTTGTTGACACATTTTTTATTGTATACATATGTTTTTTGTTTACACTTGCGGTACATGAAATTGTTTATATTCGCGGGAGTTTTTGATTTATCTTTATTTATATTTTTCGCTCTTTTGTTTTTACTAAAATTATGTTGTCATAATTTCTGTTCAGTCGATCATACATATCCATATGTGTAAGTCGTATTTTTGCTACGGAAATGTATGTTTAAAAATGTTAATTGTTTTCTTTTCGTAGATTCTTGATGATGACTTCAGATTGAAGTCGAAATATCGAAAAATAAATATATTTTGAATACTACTAAAAAAGAAGTTTTATTCAATAATCTGGCCTAAAGCTCAATCAAAATCATCAAATTATATTAAACAAGGCTATTAAATTTACCAATAAAATGGAGAATCGGAGAGCACACCGAAAAAACAATACACACAAAGTGTATAAAACAATCAAAGTCAAGTATGACACTCACACGAAAAGATCAATTAGACGCTACCAACAAACCACACAACAAATCACTCGACTGGCAGAATCGACAAAATTTTTGGAGAGGTGCAAAAGAAGCGGTTTGGTTCCAAAGTTCATCATAGATGCAACCAAGAACATCACATACACCATCAACAACAATATCAACAACAATAAAATCCCATGTAAGTTTAAAAAAGTTGTGTCAAGGTACATAGAGAATGGGCAAATAAAACTCCTTAACCTCATTATACGTATAAAGCATGATCTACGAAGACAAAAAGAAAAATTGAAAAGTAGACTAAAAGCAGAAATAACACTAAACCTCGACCCGTATCACTCAACGGCATTCTTTGAGAGCGAGGATTTCCTAATAAATAATCTTAGCAAAAAAGTGAGAAATACACAAATTATTAAATACGAAAACTTAAGAGAGAAAGAAAAAGAAAAGTACAACATTAGGGCGGTACCAGAATATTTTTGCAACACAACATCTTTAGACATCCCCAAAGACACACAATGGCTTTTATCTCTAGGTCCAAAACATGTTTTACCATTAGAAAAAGAAAAATTCCCCCTTTTCAAATGTATAGCCGACGGAGAAAATATTATCCAAACCGTGCAAAATAAAGAAAGGCAAGAAATCGAAAGAAACAATTTCACGGTATTGATACAAGAATACATGAAAAAGAGTACACACTCATTTCTTGACAAATTCATGTGCGAGACTTTACATTCTACAAAAAAGTTTCTCAAAAACAACAAACAAATTCTGATATTCAATGCGGATAAGGGCAATGTCACTGTAGCGATGGAGAAAAATGATTACACGAGGAAAATGCAAATTATTGTGAACAATATTTCTGATTACAGGGTCCTAAAAAGAGATCCCACAACAAAGCTACAGGACAAAAACAATGAATTAGTAATGAAAATGTTTAAAAATGGCCACATAGAAGAAAAAGAAAAGAACTTCCTAATTTCCAAAGTTGCAAATCCTCCCAGGATTTATGGTTTACCAAAAATCCATAAAGATGGCATACCGCTGCGCCCGATTTGCTCATCCATCGGGTCCCCTTCCTATAACTTATGTAAATATGTAGTCCGTATACTTAAAAATATTACAAAATCTTCGAAATACAATGTCAAAGATTCCACAGAGTTCAAAGAAAAAGTTAAAGACACATACATTTACGATGATGAGAGTTTGGTGTCGTTTGACGTGGTTTCTTTATTTCCCAGCATTCCCGTGGATGCGGCTATCGACATCATTGCCTCCAGGTGGACTGACATTAAAGAGCACACATGTTTAACAAAAGAATTATTCATGAACATATTAAAATTTTGCGTGAGGGACAATAGATATTTTAAATACAACGACAAAATTTACGAACAACGATCAGGTATGCCAATGGGATCTCCAGCCTCCCCAGTGATAGCTGAAATTGTTTTAGATGAACTGCTAACAAGATTCGAGATGGAATCAAAAAGCAAACCCCGATTGCTAACCAAATACGTTGACGACTTATTTGCCATCGTCCAAACGAGCGAAATGGAAAACATGCTTAAACTACTTAATACATATTACAAATCCATACGATTTACTATGGAAGTGGAGAAAAATAACAGACTTCCCTACCTTGACACATTAATAATTAAAAATAATAATAAGTTATACATTGATTGGTATAAAAAACAAACAGCTTCGGGTAGACTTATCAATTATAATTCCAAACACGCACCCAACACTATTTTGAACACAGCGAAAAATTTTATAAGAAGGGTTCTTAACATAAGTGATAAGATGTTTCACAACAAAAACATAGCCATAATTAGAAAAACCCTGGAACAAAATTCTTTTCCCAGGTCCCTTATAAACAAACTGATTCACAAACATCACACAGCGAACGCCAATAATAATACAACCGAGAAAGGTGATAAAATTTATAAATCAATGACATATATCCCGGGAGTGTCTGAAAGAATCAAGGGTTAAAATTTATATGACAAAGAGAAATATGAAATCGCGTTTACTTACAACAACACTCTACGACCAATTTATAGTAATTTAAAGGACAAAATACCAAATCATGAGAAATCCAACGTGGTGTACAAAATTCCATGTAACGGCGACGGGTCCCACGTATGCGAACAAGTATATGTAGGGACAACTAAACTTAAACTAAAGACGAGGCTTTCCGCCCACAAATCGAATATTAAATTGAGAAATAATAATCCAGAAAACAAGACAGCATTGGCTGCTCATTGCAAAGAAACGGGACACTATCCAGATTTTGAAAACGTAACCATTCTGGAACATGAAAAACATTATAATAAGCGCTTCATTTTAGAAACCTTACACATTTTGAACACCCCTAATGATATAAAAATGAATTTTAAATCAGATGTAGACCATTGTGCACAAACCTACAGAAATTTGGTCTTAAAACAACAACATCACGCTGCTGTTAGTTAAGCACACTCACTAAACTTAAGCTGGAACAATAACTCTAGCAATGCTGAGAGCATAACATACATTAAATACGTACATACATATATATATATATATATTTTTATTTTTTGTTGACACATTTTTTATTGTATACATATGTTTTTTGTTTACACTTGCGGTACATGAAATTGTTTATATTCGCGGGAGTTTTTGATTTATCTTTATTTATATTTTTCGCTCTTTTGTTTTTACTAAAATTATGTTGTCATAATTTCTGTTCAGTCGATCATACATATCCATATGTGTAAGTCGTATTTTTGCTACGGAAATGTATGTTTAAAAATGTTAATTGTTTTCTTTTCGTAGATTCTTGATGATGACTTCAGATTGAAGTCGAAATATCGAAGAATAAATATATTTTGAATACTACTAAAAAAGAAGTTTTATTCAATAATCTGGCCTAAAGCTCAATCAAAATCATCAAATTATATTAAACAAGGCTATTAAATTTACCAATAAAATGTAAAATTTTAACAAAAAATTTAATATCTTTACAGTATATAAGTAAATTATGTCAACATTCAACTTTAGTAATGATGTGGTGCAACAAAATACAAAAATAAAAGAAAATTTCAAAATGGGCGTGGCTCCGCGCTTTTTCATTTAATTTGTCTAGGATAATTTTAACGCCATAAGTCGAACAAAAATTAACCAATCCTTTTGAAATTTGTTACGGGCATAGATTTTATGACGTTAACTGTTTTCTGTGAAAATGGGCCGAATCAGTTGATGCCACGCCCAGTTTTTATACACAGTCGTCCGTCTGTCCTTCCGCATGGCCGTTAACACGATAACTTGAGCAAAAATCGACATATCTTTAATGAACTTAGTTCACGTGCTTACTTGAACTCACTTTATCTTGGTATGAAAAACGAACGAAATCCGACTATGACCACGCCCACTTTTTCGATATCGAAAATTACGAAAAAGGAAAAAAATGCCAAAATTCTATACCAAATACGAAAAGAGGGATGAAACATGGTAAGGTAATTGGATTGTTTTATTGACGCGAAATATAACTTTAGAAAAAACTTTATAAAATGGTTGTGACACCTACCATATTATGTAGAAGAAAATGAAAAAGTTCTGCAGGGCGAAATAAAAAACCCTTAAAATCTTGGCAGGTATTACATATATAAATAAATTAGCGGTATCCAACAGATAATGTTCTGGGTAACCCTGGTCCACATTTTGGTCGATATCTGGAAAACGCCTTCACATATACAACTACCACCACTCCCTTTTAAAACTCTCATTAATGCCTTTAATTTGATACCCATATCGTACAAACTCATTCTAGAGTCACCCCTGGTTCACCTTTATGGCGATATCTCGAAAAGGCGTCCACCTATAGAACTAAGCCCCACGCCCTTTTAAAATACTCATTAACACCTTTCATTTGATACCCATATCGTACAAACATATTCTAAAGTCACCCCTGGTCCACCTTTATGGCGATATCTCGAAAAGGCGAACACCTATAGAGCGAAGGCCCACTCCCTTTTAAAAATACTCATTAACACCTTTAATTTGATACCCATATCGCACAAACAAAGTCTAGAGTCACCCCTGGTCCACCTTTATTTCGATACCTCGAAAAGGCGTCCACCTATAGAACTAAGGCCCACTCCCTTTTAATATACTCATTAACTCCTTTCGTTTGATACCCATATTGCACAAACGAATTCTAGAGTCACCCCTGGCCCACCTTTATGGCGATATCTCGAAACGGCGTCCACCTATGGAACTAAGGATTACTACCTTTTAAAATACTCATTAACACCTTTCTTTTGATACCCATATTGTACAAACAAATTCTAGGGTCACCCCTGGTCCACCTTTATGACGATATCTCGAAAATGCGACCACCTATACAACAACCACCACTCCCTTTTAAAACCCTCATTAATATCTTTAATTTGATACCCATATCGTACAAACACATTCTAGAGTCAGCCCTGGTCCACGTTTGTGGCGATATTTCGAAACGGCCTCCACCTATAGAACTAAGGCCCACTCCCTTTTAAAATACTCATTAACACCTTTCGTTTGATGCCCATATTGTACAAACATATTCTAGGGTCACCCCTGGTCCACCTTTATGGCGATATCTCGAAACGGCGTCCACCTATGGAACTAAGGATTACTCCCTTTTAAAATACTCATTAACATCTTTCTTTTGATACCCATATTGTACAAACAAATTCTAGGGTCACCCTGGTCCACCTTTATGACGATATCTCGAAACGGCGTCCACCTATGGAACTAAGGATTACTCCCTTTTAAAATACTCATTAACACCTTTCTTTTGATAACCATATTGCACAAACGAATTCTAGAGTCACCCCTGGCCAACCTTTATGGCGATATCTCGAAACGGCGTCCACCTATGGAACTAAGGATTACTCCCTTTTAAAATACTCATTAACACCTTTCTTTTGATACCCATATTGTACAAACAAATTCTAGGGTCACCCCTGGTCCACCTTTATGGCGATATCTCGAAACGGCGTCCACTTATGGAACTAAGGATTACTCCCTTTTAAAATACTCATTAACACCTTTCATTTGATACCCATATCGTACAAACGCATTCTAGAGTCACCCCTGCTCCACCTTTATGGCGATATCTCGAAAACCTATACAACAACCACCACTCGCTTTTAAAACCCTCATTAATACCTTTAATTTGATACCCATATCGTACAAACACATTCTAGAGTCACCCCTGGTCCACTTTTATGGCGATATTTCGAAACGGCATCCACCTATAGAACTAAGGCCCACTCCCTTTTAAAATACTCATTAACACCATTCGTTTGATGCCCATATTGTACAAACAAATTCTAGGGTCACCCCTGGTCCACCTTTATGGCGATATCTCGAAACGGCGTCAACCTATGGAACTAAGGATTACTCCCTTTTAAAATACTCATTAACACCTTTCATTTGATACCCATATCGTACAAACGCATTCTAGAGTCAACCCTGATCCACCTTTATGGCTATATCCCTAAATGACGTCCACCTATAGAACTATGGCCCACTCCCTCATAAAATACTCTTTAATGCCTTTCATTTGACACGCATGTCATACAAACACATTTCAGGGTTTCCCTCGGTTCATTTTCCTACAT
This sequence comes from Eurosta solidaginis, assembly GCF_040869045.1. NCBI lineage: Eukaryota > Metazoa > Arthropoda > Insecta > Diptera > Tephritidae > Eurosta > Eurosta solidaginis. The sequence continues at coordinate 523,219 of NW_027136927.1, read as the reverse complement.
GGTTATTTTCCCTTATGTTGTCAACATAGCTCTCAACTGAGTATGTAATGTTCGGTTACACCCGAACTTAACCTTCCTTACTTGTTCATACAAAATTTGACAGCTCGCTTACGCACTAGATAAATTTATACGTTTACACATTTTATAGGGCATTTATAAGGTTACATGAGTCCCTCTACTAATATTTTAATTAAGGTGGAAAGTTTTTAATAAAAAATGTCGATATAGATAAAAGGGAAAGAAGTAATTGTATACCAGCGAGCACATTTAAGTGGGAGGTGCACAAAGTGTAAAATAAAAGGAAAAAAGTTAATTGCAACCTCCCTTTTGTAGGCGCGAAACAATGTAGAAAAGGCATAATGATAAAGAGCGTAAAGTAGTGAAAAGTGAGTGTAAAATCAAAATGTATAAAAAAAAATAATTAATGGGTGATTTAAAAAATAAATAAATAGAGCACATCTCAGCACCCCACCCAGTGCACGGACTTTACCACTTTATTGGTAGATCTACCAACTTTTTAGCCCATTTTCATTTTCTACCACTTCTACCACCAAAGCCCAAAAATCTACCAACATTTGCCTTTGTAAGGAAAGTACGAAACGACTCAATTTCGAAGGCTAAAAGTTACACCTTTTAGAAAATGTTGATGAAAAAAATATTAATTCTAGTCAAATGACAATGATTGTTCCCTTACTTAAAGTTTTCCATTTCACAAGACTTCCATGGAAATTCTTAACAACGAATGGCGATCATTAATGTTATATGATAAGGAAATAATAGAAAAGATATTTTCCGACGATATTTTTAAAGGATGGATAAAATTGGGAACTGAAAAGGGTCATCTAAAAGAAAATTTGAGTGAATAAATGTGTTCCTTAGCAATATTATCTCACAGTAGTGCAGCCGCAGCTATAATGAACGACATAAAAACCGTTAAGCGTAATGGATTAAAAATTTCAAGCATTTCCAATCAAATATTAATAAAAGAGTATTGTATCGGACGGACTTTATTTCAGCCTCCAATTAAATTAATAAAATTGTATAAAAAATTTTACTTTGTAGAATGTGATTTTATTCCTTGTATTTAATAACACCCATATGGAACTAGATTTTTCTTTTGTTTTTTTCTGACAATTTTTTTGTTGAAATTCGGTTTTTATTTTGAAAAATTTGTACACAAATTCAAACAACAAATAAATTTGTTTATGAAAGATGTGTAGCAAATATTTTCCTGCTATATTTTCTTCAGTTTTTTATGAATAATTTTGAACGAAAATAAAAAAATGTTTAAGTAAACGATAACATGCCAAAGTCAGTTATTTTGTGGCAGAAAAATACTGGTACATTGGAAAATTGTTGTTGTAATGAGACGTATCGGTAAAGTTTCCTCAGATTTCAAGCTCAAAATACAGGAAAGAAGAAAGTATGATATGGGCATTAGCTATGTATATACAAATTTAAATGCATTTTTTTGTTTTGTTTACATTTTTTTTAAGTGTTATTTCCGTGAAATGTGCTTTATCTGTTTTACAATAAAATATGAATTGTTTTGTACAAATATAAAATGTAGCTATTGTTTTCTTGAAAAAAAAAAAAAAAAAATCTACCAACTTCTACCACTATTTTAATTTTTCGCCTACGAACATTCTCTTTTTAAAAGTCCGTGCACTGACCGCACCAATGCGTAGAGCTTAGAGCATATATGTAATACTTCTATATCACTATGTAGGGTTCTTATTATTTTCATTTAACGTAGTGCTTAAGTTACCTTGAACTTTGTAATTTTAATATGTTTTACCAATATTTTAATTTTCAATAGTGATTTTGTAATTATCAAAAGTTTTCATGACATAAAAAATTGGGTTCGATAGAAACGATTTAAATTAAATATAAAAATATTTTAACCAACCAAGTTATTCATATAACTACAATTGGCGATCTTGCCTAATAATTACAACGCTGATTCGAATTCCCCCTGACCATCACCTTTACCATCCATTATCATCTTTACCGTGAAATTGGTGTATAACAAAATAAATAAAAAAAAACAAAAGAATTGAGAATTTCATTGATACCAAAATACAAAAAGTGAATGCTGCGACAAGGCTACAAAACAAATTCCTAACACCTATGACAAAACAAATTTGGCAGGAAATAATAATTATTAAAATTTGCGAACAAGAATATGATATTGTAAATGAAAGTTAAAAAAGAAAAAAAAATATACAATATGAAGTTAAAACAAGTAAGGAAGGTTAAGTTCGGGTGTACCCGAACATTACATACTCAGTTGAGAGCTATGGTGACAACATAAGGGAAAATAACCATGCAGGAAAATGTACCGAGGGAAGCCCTGGAATGTGTTTGTATGACATGTGTATCAAATGAAAGGCATTAAAGAGTATTTTATGAGGGAGTGGGCCATAGTTCTATAGGTGGACGCCATTTAGGGATATCGCCATAAAGGTGGATCAGGGTTGACTCTAGAATTTGTTTGTACGATATGGGTATCAAATGAAAGGTGTTAATGAGTATTTTCAAAGGGAGTAATCCTTATTTCCATAGGTGGACGCCGTCTCGAAATATCGCCATAAAGGTGGACCAGGGGTGACTCTAGAATGTGTTTGTACGATATGGGTATCAAATGAAAAGTGTTAATGAGTATTTTAAAAGGGCGTGGGGCTTAGTTCTATAGGTGGACGCCTTTTCGAGATATCGCCATAAAGGTGGACCAGGGGTGACTCTAGAATGTGTTTGTACGATATTGATATCAAATTAAAGGTATTAATGAGAGCTTTAAAAGGGAGTGGTGGCAGTTGTGTATGTGAAGGCGTTTTCCAGATATCGACCAAAATGTGGACCAGGGTGACCCAGAACATCATCTGTTGGATACCGCTAATTTATTTATATATGTAATACGTGCCAAGATTTCAAGGGTTCTTTATTTCGCCCTGCAGAACTTTTTCATTTTCTTCTACTTAATATGGTAGGTGTCACAACCATTTTACAAAGTTTTTTCTAAAGTTATATTTGCGTCAATAAACCAATGCAATTACCATGTTTCATCCCTCTTTTCATATTTGGTATACAACTATGGCATTTTTTTCATTTTTCGAAATTTTCGATATCGAAAAAGTGGCCGTGCTCATAGTCGGATTTCGTTCATTTTTTATACCAAGATAAGGTGAGTTCAGATAAGTCCGTGAACTAAGTTCAGTAAAGATATGTCGATTTTTGCTCAAGTTATCATGTTAACGGCCATGCGGAAGGACAGACGGATGACTGTGTTTAAAAACTGGGCGTGGCTTCAACCGATTTCGCCCATTTTCACAGAAAACAGTTAACGTCATAATATCTATGCTCCTACCAAATTTCAAAAGGATTGGTAAATTTTTGTTCGACTTATGGCATTAAAAGTATCCTAGACAAATTAAATGAAAAAGGGCGGAGCCACGCGCATTTTGAAATTTTCTTTTATTTTTGTATTTTGTTGCACCATATCATTATGGAGTTGAATGTTGATATAATTTACTTATATACTGCAAAGATATTAAATTTTTTGTTAAATTTTTACTTAAAAAAAAATTTTTTTAAAAGTGGGCGTGGTCCTTCTCCGATTTTGCTAATTTTTATTAAGCGTACATATAGTAATAGGAGTAACGTTCCTGCCAAATTTCATCATGATATCTTCAACGACTGCCAAATTACAGCTTGCAAAATTTTAAATTACCTTCTTTTAAAAGTGGGCGGTGCCACGCCCATTGTCCAAAATCTTACTAATATTCTATTATGCGTTATAAGGTTAACCCACCTACCAAGTTTCATCGCTTTATCCGTCTTTGGCAATGAATTATCGCAATTTTTCAGTTTTTCGAAATTTTCGATATCAAAAAAGTGGACGTGGTTATAGTCCGATATCGTTCATTTTAAATAGCGATCTGAGATGAGTGCCCAGGAAACTACATACCAAATTTCATCAATTTACCTCAAAATTTACTCAAGTTATCGTGTTAACGGACGGACGGACGGACATGGCTCAATCAAATTTTTTTACGATCCTGATTTTTTTGATATATGGAAGTCTATATCTATCTCGATTCCTTTATACCTGTACAACCAACCGTCATCCAATCAAACTTAATATACTCTGTGAGCTCTGCTCAACTGAGTATAAAAATAGAAGTCAAAATTTGAAAATGTGACAGAAATAGAAACAATAAAAATTGGAACATATGCGTACATTAAAATAAATGAAAGAAATATAAGTTTTGAAGTTATTTAAGAGTTTGGCAAATGAAACGTTATTTTAAAAGAAAAGAAAATTGATTGCTTGAAATTCAAAATTGAAAATAAAAATTTAGAACGAAAGTCGAAAGTTGGTGATGCAAGACTATTAAAAGTTAGTGAGAAGTAACAAAAATAGAGATAAATAAATAAGGAAACTGAAACGTATATATTGTGCATTTTGAGCTTGTAATCGAAACAAACGTATCTACAATTGGCAACAACAGAAAAAACAAATGTATGAAACTGATAGAACATTAAATTTACATCAATATTTATAACAACAATCAAAATAACAACAGAAAAGCCAACATAAGAGCAATACGTAACTATTTATTTACAAAAATTATATATTGATAAACCTATTATATTTCATTCAGTGATATGCGAATTGATATGATATTGTTTTATAATAATATCATTTACGTATTATTGTCATTCTTTTTCTAGTTTAATATCACTTTTGTGTAATTCAGTAACTCAGATAAAAATTTGCTACTATAAATTTTTCTTTTGGTCAATAATAAAGATTTATTTTATTTTTATCTGGTAAAAATTTTAAATTGTAAACGCTCTTTTCCAGAGATCTTAAATATTATTTTTAATTATCACCAATAACGTCTACTTTTGAGAATTTATTTCAATTAATTTAATTTATTATGTATCATACACCAACACATCGGGTTAACGATTCGCTTATTGATTTAGAAGATGTTTCCTCGCAAAATGGCCTAATAAATCCATATGCGAATCGAAACAATAACGAAATTTTTTCTACTCATGTAAAACTTCCTCAGTTTTGGACAAATTGTCCTGAAGAATGGTTAATACATGCTGAGATGCAGTTTAATACCAAAAAAATTACTCAAGAAAGAACTAAATACGAGTATATTATTACAGCATTACCTCAGGAGGTCATACTGACCATTTTAGATTTTATTCAAAACCCACCAGAAATAAATAAATATTCTGCATTAAAACAAATTTTGATTGAAAGACATTCCTTAAGTGAGAATGCGAAGTTAGATAAAGTGTTGTCCGATTCTGAAATGGGTGACCGCAAACCTTCGGAATTTTACCGATCTTTCTCGTTCTAGTTTTAGCCAAGAAATTTTAAAGAAACTTTGGATGCGAAAATTACCCAAAAACTTGAATGTAATTTCAACAAGTTCGAATTTCAATGACATAAATGATCTAACTAAATTAGCTGATAACATTTGGGAAATTATCAGTAAAAATGAAATTGCTTTGATAAATAGTTCTCAAAATTCTAAAGGAGAAAATTCTATTATCACTAATTTGTTTAAGACAACATTTTTAATTTGTGAAAATTTTCAAAAATTATCTTTGGAATTAAGTGAAATTAAAAAAGAAATTAGTCAGAATTATTCAAGATCACGTTCAACAAGTAGAAATAGTTTTAGAAGTCTTGTTAGATATCGTTCGAAATCTCGTGATAATCCCAACTGGTTATGTAGATATCATTACAAATTCGGGAATAAATCTTGGAGATGTGAAGAACCAGGCGAATCCTGTTTCACTAACAGACGAGGCTCTGGCAACCCCAAGATCCTCATGGAACTTGGGGGTGGGGAGGGAGGGGATGGCCTGAAGGTTTAATGTGGCCACATAAATCGTTCCCGAGATGGTCGGGCTAGCACCTTAATGGTGCTGTGGTACCGGAGCGTACCGGATCTGTATCCGGCAAAGGACCATTACATCGATAACACTCCCCAAGCCCTCGGGGAGCAACCTTATTGCTACAACAACAACAGGAACATGTGAAGAACAATGTGCGTTTATAAAAAATAGTAATGCAACAAACTAAAATGTTCCGTTGTTGCAGCGACAAATAACGGAATTTCAGAAATATCAACTCGTCGCTTATTTATATTTTACAAAGAAAACAAGTTAAAGTTTTTGATTGATAGTGGTGCCGAAATTTCAGTGCTTCCAGCTTCGAAATTCTCGTGTACAAAAAATCATCAGATATTATCTTAACAGCAGCTAATGGTTCAACGATTTTTACACATGGAAAAAAATTGTAAATGTTAATTTAGGTTTGAGGCGGGAATTTCCTTTTGTGTTTTTGCTTGCTGATATAGCGAAACCGATTATAGGTGCAGATTTTTTATGCAAATACGGACTTCTTATTGATATTAAAAACAAATGTTTAATAGATCCGTTAACAAATTTATCAGTTAACACAATTTCGTACTATTGTAACATCTCTCTCCCAAAAATTTTTTCAATAGAAAATCAATACACAAAATTGTTTAAAGAATTTCCTTCTCTTATAGGGCCAAATTATTCCAAACCATTTAAACATACCACATTTCATAGACTAGTTACAGAAGGTAATCTTCCTTTCTCAAAGCCCAGACGTTTAAACCCAATCAAATTTAAGGTAGCTAAAACTGAATTTGATTTTCTTGTAAAAACTGGAATTTGTAGACAAAGTTAACGCAAATGTATCAGTTTCGCATAATTTGAAAAAAGGTGTTAACGTAGTTGCTGGTGGTTGTGCTGCTCTTTCCAATACATTTGCTACATTAAAATAAACACGTTGGCCATTCTCAAGATGTACAGCCAAGTGAACAACCGCAAGATGTCTTTCGTGCATTGGAAACGACATAATCCTCCAGACAGCTTCGTTGCTACTAATATAGCGCCCCATTTGATACTGAGTATTTTTATCATTTATATTATCACTAGCAACACCGAAAATTGCCATATCGCTCCCTTTATTTACATAGTTGCAAACATATTTGATGGATTTGACAGAATTACAATATTCCACATTTATATGAGCATTGAATATTTTCGATAATAATGGACAATACGGAACCACCCAACGATTATCAACTTCAACTTCCTGGTTATGCATTCTAATGGTTGCCGTTTTGCCATTATCATTAGGTGATCTACGTCGATACAACGGATATGCGTCATTGCCCGTTATTGTGTCGGAAGTAAATTGTCTTGGGTATCGTTTCGAACACTTTTCATCAATCATACATGGTGAATTCACATTTAGTTCACCGCACGGTCCATGTATCATGTTTTTAACGACAACTTTAAATAACTCAGGATCAGCAGTGTGATCAGGAATTTCAGTTGATATAAGGTTATCGATTTGATCCGGAGTTATTTTATGTACCAGCCAAATTAGTATATGTGCGTGCGGCAATCCCCTTTTCTGCCATTCGATGGAGTACATATGGCAACGCACCTCCCCAAAAACATATAATTTCACAGCTAAATCCATAATCCGCAAAACACGCGCAGTAATGTCATGACGATCGGTTGTCGACTGTCCTGCAAATAAATTGTTTTTGATGTCATTCCAATGCGGATTACATGTAAATGTAATGAACAGATCCGGTCGACCGTATTTTCGTACATAACACATTGCGTCTTTTGCATATTCGTTAATATTCCGTGGGCTACCAATATATGTACGAAGATGGCAATATAGTTAAACGTCCGATGTGATTAATATTAGTATCATTCGCTATCCCATCTTGCAAATGAGTATATTGTTTAGATCTTAATTTTGCTTGGTTGAAATGAATAAAATTAAGACGTTCTGTTTCTATTTTGGCTTACATATCAACGATGTACTTATGATATAGTTTACCACATCTCAAGATATAATTTTGTTCTTGTGGACGAACCATCAATCGATATGAATAAAAATTCATGGCACTAACTTTTTTCTGTACATGTAGACCTGAAAATAAGTGCAAAATTTGACTTAAGAAATTTATACAAATGATGCCATCGTCACCTTTCCAATGCAATATTGGGTATTGTAATGCGTCGTAACTACGATGAAGTTCCGAAATACGTTGCAATTGCTCATTTCTGCGATGAAGTATAATATCACGAGATTGAAACTGATCGGCATAAAATTATCTCTAATAATGTTAGTAGCACCAAAAGAAGTCATTTGAAATGCCGAATTGTATTGTTGAATATGACTTAAAAAGTGCTTCGAATTTTCAGAAGTCCCAAAAATTAATGAAGACAATGGTTCGGGTGGAGTTTTAATGCTGGCAATCTCACTTTGCCATTAGCACAACACATGCCGGGCGTTTCACCTGGAAATTTAGCCGCATCACAGTGTGGACATATTGCGTTCATTATTCCAATATATTCGTACATACTGTAATCAATCTGATTGTTGTAATTAAAAGCAGCATAATTTCAGGTACAACAGATCTATTTCGTGCATTACGTTCACGCTGCGATGCATTAGCTTGTGATCGTTCAGTCTGTGATCGCCTTTGTAATACCGCAGCATTTGCATGACGCGTTCGGCGACCTATATTTTCCTCGTGTGGGTCGTGGCATTTTTGTTTCAATTAAAAAAGAATAAATTAAATTAAAAAAATGTCTACAATAATAGTGGTACACCATATGTTTTTTCAAATAAGGAAACACACATGCATTCGTGTAATTCACTTCAACAGTTCAAAACTCACCGTTTTTTGCTCGGAAATCCGCTTTGCGCTATATTTCTTCTTTTCACAAATTCACACAAACTTCAATAATTATTAAACAAAAACACTATTTGCATTTTTATGTAATAATTTGCACCGCGGTAATTTCGGACACTACTGAATGTATTGGGCTGCTTCGTTTATTCTGCTAAAGAATGGTGTTGAGGCCAAAGAAAACGCTCCAGCGATGTTTACACTCCAATGTCATTTATTCTCCTAATTTGAATTTTCTTAATGGTAAGAGCCAAAGCTATATATACCTACCTATACAAAATATTCATGTATTTCTCTATGCAAAAAAGATGCACCGTAATATTGTTCGATGTCTTTTCAAATCCTGCTACATACATACATGTTGATATAAATATAATGCAAGTAAGTTTGTAGGTGGGAATATTAAGTAAGCTAGTTAAGACGAAAGTACATAAATTTTGAGAGCGAAAGAGCGTAGCTAAGTAGGTAACAAATCGTTTAGTAAATGATTAAACTATTATTGATGTATGTATGTTAGTATGAAAACGTATAATCCGCTGGCTAAGTGGGATGAATCTGATCAAACAAATGGGGTTTTGGTGTGTTTTTCAAAATAATTTTACCATACATTGAGCGCTTTTCAGCGCCTTCAGGTAAAAAGATTATATTGTTATGTGATTGAATATACCATTTTAAATGGTTGTAGTACATAAGAATGCAATCTCTTAAGCTGAAGGCGAGTTCCCAATTGGTCTATATCTCGAGTCCATAGTTACCCAGCGAAAAGAAAAGCCCTCTTTTCATTAGCATTTATCAACAACTTAGAATGGATACTCATGTAGTTCAAACACATCCTAGGGTTATCCGGGTCCACGTTTTGGTCTATATCTCGAGTCCTTAGTTACCCGGCGAAAAGAAAAGCCCTCTTTTCATTAGCATTTATCAACAACTTACAATGGATACTCATGTGGTTCAAACACATCCTAGGGTTATCCGGGTCCACGTTTTGGTCTATATCTCGAGACCCTAGTCACGGAGGGGCATGAAAAATAATCTATACTATAGCAATCATCAACAGCTTCCATTTGATACCCATATTGTACAAACACATCCTAGGGCTACCCGGGTCCACGTTTTGGCCTATATCTCGAGACCGTGGTATCCGATTCTTAAAATTTCAAAACACAAACCATCTACTGAATAGTCAGAACAAAGCCTAAAAATTTGGTTTGGATAGGTGAGTTCTTGAGTTATAAAATCACAACCGAAAATGGCATTCATTTTTATATTGTTAAGAATATTAGCAAAACTAAGGGGTGCTGCTATCTCTAAGCCGATGCTAAGCAGTGACGTGAATTCACATCAATAATTCAATCATTATGTATTTACATAAACGAAACAATAATTGCGTCTACACATATGTACCATGTACGTATACGAGCAGCGGAGAGTCAATACACAAACACATGCATATCTGAGATACTCCTGAAAGTGTACAATAAGAGAAGCTATAAAATCGTACGATTGTAGTTACAGCTGAGAAGATTGAGAGCTAATGGACTAGAAGATTTTGGAAATGGAAGCGCCTAGAAGATTAAAAAACCCCGCTTTTATAGCAAACTGAACTAAATATATAATAGTTTAAAAAAATTAAAAAAACACGGTTTTATAGCAAACCGAACTAAAAAATAGAAAATAATTTTCAAATTAAAAAGAGTTTATATAACAGTAGTAGAAGGTCAAACAATCGTTTATAGTTAATCACCTCAAAATAAAATTATAATAAAATTTAAGTTATTAACAGAATAATTTAATTCACAGTAAAAAGCGTGGGGTGCTTGATATTGAATGTTACAATCGTTCTATTGGCAACTATCTGAGAGGAAAGATATGAAATGTAGTCAAATGCACCCCACGCTTTTTAATCTGAATTAAATTATTCTGTTAATAACTTAAATTTTATTATAATTTTATTTTGAGGTGATTAACTATAAACGATTGTTTGACCTTCTACTACTGTAATATAAACTCTTTTTAATTTGAAAATTATTTTCTATTTTTTAGTTCGGTTTGCTATAAAAGCGTGGTTTTTAGTTTTTTTTAAACTCTTATTTATTTAGTTCAGTTTGCTAGACGCAGGGAGGCTGGACGCGGTCTTTTGCCGAAATCGCCAAGGGTCGGCAGATCATTGGCATTATACACGAGAGCAGCGAAGATGGCAGGATCTCGAAAGAACAGTGGAAGTGGATCGGGCCGCGCACAATACAGTGGCCGTTAAAGTTAAAAAGACAACCCTGGTCCACCGCCATATTACACCGATGCAGGGTGGTTGCAGGGCAATTTCAAGCTAATTGCCTGTGACGACGCCAGGTCGGTCAACCTCTATAGGGCCGCCGTCACGCTGATAGGGGTGGTATATCCGGGAGCGCGCCTCCAGGTAGTGGAGGCGCGTGATATCCCCTCACGACCAAGGGCTAGAGCCTGTGTTCAAGTGACGGCAACGGACCCAGCTGACATCCTGGAGCCGCTCCATGAGTACAACCCGCCACAGGTTTGGAAGCCAACCCGGATAAAACCGAGCTTGTTCTCTTCGCGAGGAGGTACAAAGTACCAAATCTTACGCCACAAAGAATTGGGGGTACTTTCTTAGTGTTTAGCGATCAGTCAAGTATTTGGGAGTCATCCCGCATAGGAAGCTATTATGGAGTGACCATATAGTTGAGCGATCCAAGAAGGCAGCAGCGGAGCTGTTCACCTGTAAGAGGGCAATTGGCACCTCCTTGGGATTCTCCCCTAAGGTGACCTACTGGATTTACACAGCCATTGTGCACCCGATTCTTCTTTATGGTGCCAAGATCTGGTGGCCTGCACTAGCTAAAAGTACCTATCTTAAAATGCTTCAAAAGTTGCAACGGAGTTTGGAGCTCTGCATTACCGGGGCTCTCGGCTCCACTCCAGATTCCGTTACATACATACATGGATACATAGATACATAGATAGATACAGATTAAGCTAATAAAAGCGTATAAAAAAGGGCTCCAGTATCCTCTTTCGTAGATGTGCCATGCATCCACTTCTATCATTAATAAAGGAATGCGTTTTTCGCATTATGTGCAAGGTTTCAAATCTATGGCCATTTGGGGTGGTCATAAGTTCAATTGACCTTATATCCGTTAACCTTATGTCACCCCACCATCACATTATTGCATTGTCATCGAGCCTTGATACGTGTGCAAAGTTTCAATCAAACTTGTGGCCATTCAAAGTAGCAATAAGGCCAATTGACCTTATGGCAATTGACGTTATGTTACCACACAATCACATTAATGCATTGTCATCGACCCTTGATACGTGTGCAAAGTTTCAATCAAACTTATGGCCATTCAAAGTGGTAATAAGGCCAATTGACCTTATGGCCGTTGACCTTATGTCAACACACCATCATATTAATGCATTGTCATCGAGCCTTGATATGCGTGCAAAGTTTCAATCAAACTTATGGCCATTCAAAGTGGTAATAAGGCCAATTGACCTTATGGCCGTTGACCTTATGTCACCACACCATCCCACTATTGCATTGTCATCGGTCCTTGATACGTATGCAAAGTTTCAAATTAATCGGACTTCTAGAAACCGGTGAAGATTAAGCTCAAAGATTCCGCTACATACAGGCCAAGCTAATAAAAGCGTGTTAATAAAAGGGGCTCCAGTATTCTCTTTCGTAGATGTGCCATGCATTCACTTCTATCATTAATAAAGGAATGCATTTTTCGCATTATGTGCAAGGTTTCAAATCTATGGCCATTTGGGGTGGTCATAAGTTCAATTGACCTTATGTCAACCCACCATCACATTGTTGCATTGTCATCGAGCCTTGATACGTGTGCGAAGTTTCAATCAAACTTATGGCCATTCGAAGTGGTAATAAGGCCAATTGACCTTATGGCCGTTGACCTTATGCTACCACACCATCACATTAATGCATTGTCATCGAACCTTGATACGTGTGCAAAGTTTCAATCAAACTTATGGCCATTCAAAGTGGTAATAACGCCAATTGACCTTATGGACGTTGACCTTATGTCAACACACCATCATATTAATGCATTGTCATCGAGCCTTGATATTGTGCAAAGTTTCAATCAAACTTATGGCCATTCAAAGTGGTAATAAGGCCAATTGACTTTATGGCCGTTGACCTTATGTCACCACACCATCACATTAATGCATTGTCATCGGTCCTTGATACGTATGCAAAGTTTCAAATTAATCAGACTTCTAGAAACCGGTGAAAATTAAGCTCAAAGATTCCGCTACCTACAGGCCAAGCTAATAAAAGCGTGTTAATAAAAAGGGCTCCAGTATGCTCTTTCGTAGATGTGCCATGCAAGCCAACCCGGATAAAACCGAGCTTGTTCTCTTCACGAGGAGGTACAAAGTACCAAATCTTACGCCACAAAGAATTGGGGGTACTTTCTTAGTGTTTAGCGATCAAGCCAAGTATTTGGGAGTCATCCTACATAGGAAGCTATTATGGAGTGACCATATAGTTGAGCGATCCAAGAAGGCAGCAGCGGAGCTGTTCACCTGCAAGAGGGCAATTAGCACCTCCTTGGGATTCTCCCCTAAGGTGACCTACTGGATTTACACAGCCATTGTGCACCCGATTCTTCTTTATGGTGCCATGATCTGGTGGCCTGCACTAGCTAAAAGTACCTATCTTAAAATGCTTCAAAAGTTTCAACGGAGTTTGGAGCTCTACATTACCGGGGCTCTCGGCTCCACTCCAGATTCCGTTACATACATACATGGATACATAGACACATAGATAGATACAGGTTAAGCTAATAAAAGCGTATAAAAAAGGGCTCTAGTATGCTCTTTCGTAGATGTGCCATGCATCCACTTCTATCATTAATAAAGGAATACGTTTTTCGCATTATGTGCAAGGTTTCAAATCTATGGCCATTTGGGGTGGTCATAAGTTCAATCGACCTTATGTCCGTTAACCTTATGTCACCCCACCATCCCATCATTGCATTGTCATCGAGCCTTGATACGTGTGCAAAGTTTCAATCAAACTTATGGCCATTCAAAGTGGTAATAAGGCCAATTGACCTTATGGCCGTTGACATTATGTTACCACACAATCACATTAATGCATTGTCATCGATCCTTGATACGTGTGCAAAGTTTCAATCAAACTTATGGCCATTCAAAGTGGTAATAAGGCCAATTGACCTTATGGCCGTTGACCTTATGTCAACACACCATCATATTAATGCATTGTCATCGAGGCTTGATATGCGTGCAAAGTTTCATTCAAACTTATGGCGATTCAAAGTGGTAATAAGGCTAATTGACCTTATGGCCGTTGACCGTATGTCACCACACCATCACATTAATGCATTGTCATCGATCCTTGATACGTATGCAAAGTTTCAAATTAATCGGACTCCTAGAAACCGGTGAAAATTAAGCTCAAAAATTCCGCTACATACAGGCCAAGCTAATAAAAGCGTGGTAATAAAAAGGGCTCCAGTATGCTCTTTCGTAGATGTGCCATGCATCCACTTCTATCATTAATAAAGGAATGCGTTTTTCGCATTATGTGCAAGGTTTCAAATCTATGGCCATTTGGGGTGGTCATAAGTTCAATTGACCTTATGTCTGTTAACCTTATGTCAACCCACCATCACATTATTGCATTGTCATCGAGCCTTGATACGTGTGCGAAGTTTCAATCAAACTTATGGCCACTCAAAGTGGTAATAATGCCAATTGACCTTATGGCCGTTGACCTTATGTTACCACAGCATCACATTAATGCATTGTCATCGACACTTGATACGTGTGCAAAGTTTCAATCAAACTTATGGCCATTCAAACTGGTAATAACGCCAATTGACCTTATGGCCGTTGCCCTTATGTCAACACACCATTATATTAATGCATTGTCATCGGTCCTTGATACGTATGCAAAGTTTCAAATTAATCGGACTTCTAGAAAGCGGTGAAAATTAAGCTCAAAGATTCCGCTACATACAGGCCAAGCTAATAAAAGCGTGTTAAAAAGAAGGTAGTTCCACTCTAATTTTTTTGACGTATTTGGGGATTTTTGAACTTTCATAATGTTTGTTGTTTTGCCAGAAGCGTTGCCATACCGTTTCTGTTTAAGGCGAAATTGTAGTTTTCGGGATGGAAATTTCCTTTAGGAAACGCAATGGTCATCTGAGACAATATGTGAGGACCCCAAAGCCGAGGACTTTGTATCCTCACAACATACACATATCAATACATTTTTCTAAAGAATATACATTTTGAAATAACTTGCAATTTATAATAATATTTGAATTTATCACTTATATATTTTATATGAAGCACCAGAAATATACATATGTATACCTTTAAGAATTATACCATAAATACATATATTCTGTTGTACATTGAATGGATAATTACTAAATTGAAGGACAAATTAGACTTGCGCACTTTTGCACGCAAGCAAAATATTTACATTTTCGTAAACATAAATTTTAAATATAGGATCACCCTAACACGCATTTAATATTTGGAAGGGAGGTAGATACGCACAAAACATAAAAATGCAGCGGTCAATCAACCCTTTGCACACTCAAAATCCAATACACCCAGCTACAAATACAACATACCTAATACCTTAAGTGAACGGAGATCAGCAGCAAGTCGTCAACATATGCGGCAGTTACTACCCACCGACGTGTGCCGTACGTAAGGACGTTTGTCGTACGAAGCACGTTTGACCGAACTCTCAAGCGCGTAGGAATCAATGGGTGCGTCTGTGTACATGTACATAACATATTTGTGTGTGTATTGTTTACAGATAAGCACTGTTGCCATTGACCATTTTGCATGTATGCTTATGGAAACATCAACTTTTTCCAATTTAATTTTTGATATTGTAAAAGGCCGGAATACATATTAAATAAGTATAAATAGATTAAATATTTATAATCAGCACTTTTACAAAATTATTTCGAATTATTTCCACAATTTTTCAAACTTTAATTAGACGTTTTTGCATAAAATTGCAAACGGTCAAAAATTAACGCACAAAAGTTTACTAGGCAACTCTGTTTAGTGAGAGAGCGATCAGCTGACACGTTCTTACGGAAAAAATCAAAATTGTTTTGATTTCTACGTTCCGGGCTACGTACGTACGGGCGTTGCACGTCGGTGAGTTTTCGTTTACATTGCACACTCATAAGATAGGTCGTGTCAGCTGACACGTTTTTTCTACGTACGTTCGTGGGTAACTGCCGCAAAAAGCGCCGCTACTAATTGAAATTTCGCTATACATACTTACACGCGTATAACAAACCAACGCATGCCATACAACAGAAGGCAGAAGCATTGGGAACACAACGTTAAGCCGTGGTTATGCGACAGTTATGCGGCAGTTACCCACCGACGTGTGCCGTACGTACGGACGTTTGTCGTACGAAGACGTTTGACCGAACTCTCAAGCCCGTAGGAATCAATGTGTGCGTCTGTGTACATGTACATAACATATTTGTGTGTGTATTGTTTACAACAAAGCACTGTTGCCATTGGCCAGTTTGCATGCATGCTTATGGAAACATCAACTTTTTCCAATTTAATTTTTGATATTGTAAAAGGCCGGAATACATATTAAATAAGTATAAATAGATTACATATTTATAATCAGCACTTTTACATAATTATTTCGAATTATTTTCACAATTTTTCAAACTTTAATTAGGTGTTTTTGCATAAAATTGCAAACGGTCAAAAATTAGCGCACAAAAGTTTATTAGGCAACTCTGTCTAGTGAGAGAGCGATAAGCTGACACGTTCTTACGGAAAAAATCAAAATTGTTTTGATTTCTACGTTCCGGGCTACGTACGTACGGGCGTTGCACGTCGGTAACTGCCGCATTACTGCCGCATTACTCACGAACGTACGTACCAAAAACGTGTCAGCTGACACGACCTATCTTATGAGTGTGCAATGTGAACGAAAACTCACCGACGTGCAACGCCCGTACGTACGTAGCCCGGAACGTAGAAATCAAAACAATTTTGATTTTTTCCGTAAGAACGTGTCAGCTGATCGCTCTCTCACTAGACAGAGTTGCCTAGTAAACTTTTGTGCGCTAATTTTTGACCATTTGCAGTTTCATGCAAAAACACCTAATTACATTTTGAAAAATTGTGAAAATAATTCGAAATAATTATGTAAAAGTGCAGATTATAAATATGTAATCTATTTATATTTATTTAATATTAATTCCAGCCTTTTACAACATCAAAAATTAAATTGGAAAAAGTTGATGTTTGCATAAGCATGCATGTAAAATGTACGTAGCCCGGAACGTAGAAATCAAAACAATTTTGATTTTTTCCGTATGAACGTGTCAGCTGATCGCTCTCTCACTAGACAGAGTTGCCTAGTAAACATTTGTGCGCTAATTTTTGACCGTTTGCAGTTTGATGCAAAAACACCTATTTAAAGTTTGAAAAATTGTGAAAATAATTCGAAATAATTATGTATGTAAAAGTGCAGATTATATATATGTAATCTATTTATTTTTATTTTTATATTAAAAAATTAGTATATACGGGCGACGAATTCGCATTAAAATTCAGAGATTAGGAGACAGGCATACGAGTCGGTAGGTTTTATGACTACCGACCAAGAGTACACCTGAAGGTTTTTGACTTCATTTGTACTAAAGTATATTCATCTGGAGGCTTTATTACTCCATTCGACCGCTGAGGTTGGCCGAGGGCTTTATTACCTCAGTCACCTATTACAAAGTAAGGGAATAAGCTAGGAGTAGAAGTAGATTTGATGAAATAAATATTTATAACGTTTTTACATGGAATCAACAGGGTTATTCATTTAGAACGACCGGTAGGAATTTTTGCTTTCAGGAACCCTGGACGGACTAAGGCCAACCCCGGCAAAGTCAAAGGAAAAGTCCGTCACAAATAATAATATGCTTTGACACGATTTATGTGCATACATATCGATTAAGAATGCAGTAAAACATGCCATTTTATTGAAAAATAGTGGATAATGACTCATACATTGGTTTATGACTCATATCTTTATGGCAACTTGACCCCTAGATAGAAAAAAATATTATCATGCCCCTACTGTGAATATTTAAGGCATGTTGAGAAAAACCGTTCCTCCAAAGTCTGCACATCTATGTCAATGCTAAAAGGGCACAGAATGTGTATAGGCGGGGCTGCCCCAAGGTGACCCCTGGTACAACGGACAAAAACATTCTCATAACTAGTGGCTAACCTGCAGAGCTACAGGGTAATGTTCTCCCTAAAAAATAGTTTAACAATTCCCTCCTAAAGTGCAACGCTTGAATAATACAATAAATAAACAAAAAAAAAAAAAAATGTGGATCTGTAGCCAATTTATCAAGAAATTGCGGTGTCGATTTATAAGGACCTCCTTTGAGCAAGCAATTGACAAACGTGTATGTTTTGTCAAAATGTTCTGAGAAAACGTACGGGCTATATTCCCTTGCTTTTCATACTTCGATCCATGTTTCTTCCACCAAAACAATTTTCGGGAGCTCGAAAAACTTATTAAAACCTTCTTTTCTAGGCTGATATTTTGTATTAAAATATGTCCAAGGCATGAGCTCGTTGTTTTTCTTTTTATTTAAAATAACCATGAAAGTAATTTAGTCTTATTCGTTAATATGAAATCCATCAAAATTAGAAAAATTCGTAACATTTTTCAATCTGGTACCTTGTTTTGATGAAATTGTAGTTGTCCTCGCAAAAGTCAAGTGGCTAACATCACACTAAATGGAACTACTTCCATTTTTTTGTATCGTGTATCTTTCTCCTTTCTCTCGAAAACACCAACACAATAAGGCTAAATTTATAAACACAAATATTACAGAATATGTATTTCCTCAAGCATCCGTAAAGTAGATAGTGATGAGAACTTCGATGCCTAAAGAATCGAATGATTTAAAAAAAATCGGTTCCATTAAGAATCGAATCGAAATCCAGCTCTACATAGAACCGCACTTTTTATATTGCCCTACAATATTCTTTATTGCCAATGAAACACAAGTCGACAGGTTACAAGTTATGCAAAACAAAGCTATGAGATTTATATTGAAAATGAGGCACGACACTTCCATAAAGAGTATGATCGATGCATTAATCTGGTTGAGTGTGAAACAGCTGATATTTTACCATAGTATGAAACTTGTATTTAATATCAAGCATGGTAAATTACCAGTCTGCCTAAGTGAAAAGCTTGTGTATATGAATGAAACCCACTCTTACGTAATTAGGGAAAATAAAAATTTTAGATTTCCTCTTTTCAAAACAGAAATGGACAAGCACAATATATTTTACAAATGCCTGAAATGCTTTAATGAACTTCCCAATCATGTTAAAAATTGTGAAAACTTAAACACTTTCAAAAAAAGTTTATTAGAATATTGCAAAACCCTTCCAATAAGATAAAATATTTTGTATCTGTATTTCATATTACTGATCCTTGAGTGGACATGGGCAATGCAAATAGACACAGAGGAACCTTATCCGCCAGGTCAAATATATTGCTCGCATTTAAATTGGGGAAGAGTTCCCGAAAACATTGTCTCAGACAAACAGTTGAGAGTCACGTCTATTCCAACAAAAATAATAAAACAATAATATATTATGATTAATTATGTTTATATAAAAGCTGGTGCAGGGAGGATTGGAAACACGTCCTTTCCAACCATCCGATAAAAGTGGCTCATTCTACTGAGCTACTAGATTTTGTGTTGATCGGAATCAAATGCATTCCGACAGCATAAATAACAAAACTGTGTAATCTTAAGTTTTGGAACAGGACAGGATTGGGAATACGTTCTTTCTAACCTCCCAATAAAAGTGCCTAATAACTCTGAGATCCGAGTAAATGTGTTGATCGGAATCTATTGCATTCCGACAATATAAATAATTAAACTATGTATTCATAAGTCTTGGAGTAGGGCAGGATTGCGAACACGTTCTTTCGAACCTCCCAATAGGTCAATACCAAAAATGTGTCGATAGCCGTCAATAGTTATCGAAAACGGCGATGGCAATACCGAATTTAACACATCGTCACTGAAAGACAATGACAATAAAAGCGGATTCATTGGTGCCGTTTGTCATATCGCTGTAGTCGTATCCCTAACGTAACCCTATACGCACATTGTTATCGAATAATGGTGCCTTAACCTAAAAATCGTGAAAATTTTATAAAAATGAAGAAAACGCAAAAAATTACAAACATATTCCACAAAAAATAAGTCTCCTAGTCATAACGTATCCAAAACAATGAATAAAATCTACAAAAAGTTATAAAATTCACCAACCCAAATATTTTGTATATATATATTTTCATGAAGGAAAATCGACACTGATGATTCCCATAATGTTGATCGAATCAGCTGTTATAAGGTTGCCTATACGGCTACCGATAACGTATGTCGTATCGCTGTAGTCGTATCTCTAACGTAGTCAGCTGTTTATCGTTACGACGGTAAACCAAAAACCAATTGGTTGGCTACGATACGGTTACGACCTTAGCGGCACCAATAATCGATTGCATTGATTCCCATAAGTTTGGTCGAATTAGCTGTTATAAGGTTACCGATATAGCACCAATGTCTGCAGCTTAAGGGTGATTGATTCAACTGTCAATAAGGCTAGAAGTGTTTTGGCATTCGTAAAGTGATGGTAAAAAGAATTTAGCGATCCTTATGCAACGATAACCCTTTTTACAACATTTGTTAGACCGATAATAGAATATTGATCGATAGTCTAGAATCCGCGTTATCAAGTTTATGCAGATTGGTTAGAAAGAAATCAAAACAGTTTTCACTCTTTACCTTAAGATATTTTAAATGGGATTCCTTGTGTAATCTACTTTCTTATACTAATCGGCTGAAACTTATTAATCTTCATAGGCTTGCCATTCATAGAGAGGTGCTTTGTAGAGGTTTATGCCGATCACTTTATCGGCGGCGGCGGCGTAGGCTCTATTATATACCGGCGGCGGCGGCGTGGGCGGCGCGCCGGCATACGCCGGTGTTCTGACTTTAAAAAGCTTGATTTTTCAATTTAAAAAAATAATATTTAGGAAAGGTTTTGGGTAAAAGTCTAGTTGAGGGGTCGACTGCTAATATGCTACCAGAAATATCGAGAGGTGTGTCAAAAGACGCGTATTGACCTCGGCAATAATAATCCGAAGGCGGAAAAGAAAAATTATATCTCTGTTCGGAGATATTTGCATTTGAAGTTGGCGATTTTCATGTGGTTGTTGTAATGTTGTGGTAACCACAAAAAAAATTGTGAACAGAAGTGTTTTGCGCGGATATAGTTTTGGTCTCCAAACCGGTGTTGGATTCACCCAGGGTAATTTTTTATAAGCGCGGCCGAAGGGCCGAAGGTGTTCTGCACAAAAATACTATGGATCCCACCCCCGGTTTCGGAGGGACTCGCGGGTCATTTGTCGGTTTTTCGTTAATATCTTTTGAACAAGTCGTTTAACACCTCTCTCGATATTTTTGGCTCCGAAGACTTTCTAATGGAACGTTAGTGAGTGTTTATTCGGCCAAGGATGCCGTCCTCCAAATCATAAGCAGTCTAAGTGGATGTCATTGCGTAACTCATGGGTGAAAATCGCGAAGGACAAAGCCTCACCTGGTATATATATGTGCCTACGTATTCACATTTGTAAAAGAAGCCGTAACGTTTAGGTGATATTTAAACTTGGTTGATACTATAATCAATGTGATTCACTCTAAGGACTAGTTTTAGCTAGGGCCGCCAATTTTAGGAAATGTCAAACCGGGAGACTTGGGTGTTGAAGGATGAAGTGTGAAGATCAAAATTAACATTTCAGAAGCTATTGTATAGTTTCGCATATAAACAAAA
This sequence comes from Eurosta solidaginis, assembly GCF_040869045.1. Taxonomy (NCBI): domain Eukaryota; kingdom Metazoa; phylum Arthropoda; class Insecta; order Diptera; family Tephritidae; genus Eurosta; species Eurosta solidaginis. The sequence goes on along the minus strand of NW_027136927.1, from coordinate 501,497 downwards.
TATGCTTGAATGCAAGCCCAAGTATTTTTCAAACCCTTCTCATACGTATATATATCCTCAACTTAAGTATGAGGTAAGAAACATTTCAAATTTCAAAGGAGTGTTTATGCCCCTAGAACCTACTAAAGGATTTTGCATCACTGATTTCGCTTATTCTTTCAGCCAATCGCAATATAAAATTCTTTAAAAAATTGGCTCCTTTTTTGGGTAACTTGCTTTTTTTTAACAACTTGAGGACAATTTGAAAATATGTTCGCCTTGGGTCATTTTATTTGAATTCATTGTTCATTATTAATTTTATTGAAAAAAATATGCAAAGTGAGCATATAAATTTATTATATAACTTTTCTTTTAGTGTTTTGTTTTAATAACTTGGTGAATTGGGTGATGCAAAGCCCGTGTTAAGCTGACATCGAAACGTCTGTTTTTTTTTTTTTTTTTGAATAACTTATGAACAGTTAGAAAGAGTTAAATTTCGCAATTAGTTTTTATAACTGGCAGTGATGCGCATCCGTTGATAGTACTTTTGACCATATCCGACCAATGTTCTATCTCTAGTGCTTTGATAGTTAGGACAAAACAAAATATTTTTTTTTATTATCTCAATAATTATCAATCTGATGAGTTTTCTTTACAAACTATTCGCTATTTAAAAACTATTTCTATGTCACTAGTACTTAATCCAACCTTATTAGTGTATGACTTAGCTGAGCAGTTTTAGATCTCGACGCTAAACAAATCCCTGCCTTTCAAAGACTCGGCAAACAAAAATGCGCGCAGTCTGCGAATGTGCTTCTCGTGTCGGTTAGGCGGGCTTTGGAGGGTTAAAACCGTTGGGAATTCGTTATTAAATAGAACATGCAGCAAAAAATAAGCACGTGATGATTTGTATTACTGTTATCTCCCTGAAGGGAAGTTAGTAACTAGTGATACAAATTTCTGGTTCGGAAGTAGAACTAAAGTGCCAAAAAGTACTAGTTCATTAGTAGCTAGATTTTTTCCTGTTATAAAATCGACAGTTTGGATTTTTATATGTATATCATATTTCACATATTTGTATTTGAGAAAAAGGCCAACAACACGAAAACTGCTACCAGCTTTGAGAAGCTTCGACTAAAGGTTTACCTTTCTTCCCCACAGTTTGCCACCAGTTCGGAGGTTTCGAAAAAGGGAATAAGGAGCAACATGTAGAGTTTTGGTCCGGTTCGGAGCCAACGAAATAGTGCCAAGAAAAGAACTAGGTCTTAGCTGTGAATTTTTACACTAGTAGTGCCAATAAAAAACTAGTTCTAAAGTGGCAATTTGTATCTAGCTCGGAACTAGTGAAATGATAATGAGCGGGGACAGTTTCCACCGCCTAAGACAGCATGTAAAAGAGATAGATAGATGAATTCACTAGAAGCGCACTATTCTCCATTCACAACGCCCGGTGTTCCAGTAACTGCCCGACACGTATCATATCCAGCACAAATCATTGTTAATGTTAAAGTTCTCTTTGCCAACTTATACTTACGAACACAAACCGGCGTTGCTACTATAGGCTGGAGAGCAGTTCGAGGAAAGTGCAAAGTGTCAAATACACTTACCCGAATTTCTTTGCCTGCCTATAATTTAGCAGTGCAAATATCAGTTGGGTTTACTGTAAGACTCGGTTTAAAGGGACCATCCACTCGAATGCCAGCCCGATTAGACATTTGTCGGAACCGGTCGGATCAGACCATTACAGCATATATCCCCCATACAACCGATTTTTCAGAAAAGAGAATTTTTGCCATATCGTCCTCAATTTATCAAATTGAAGCATCAAATTTCACCATATGCTTTCGTATATTGCACATAATAATATGTCTGAAAAAAATGGAGGAGATCGGTCGTATATATAGCTTATATCAATACAACCGATTGTTCACATTAGAACTTTTCGTAATTACTGCCCCATTTTAACAGCTAGAAGCTTTAAATTTCACCAAATGATTACGTATATAGCATATATTGTTGTCTGAAAAAATCATAGAGATCGGTATATATAGTATATACCACATATAAACTGTAATGTCTGCCCGCTTTTTAGGAAGCGAAGTTTGCGCTTATATTTCCTTGGAGGTATGTTAGGTTAGGCTGAAATGGCCGGTCCGTGAGGACTTCACATAGACTGACTGAGTCCGTAGTGTTAGCAGAAGTTTGTTTTAAGGACCAAACTGAAAAACCCTATCAAAAACCAGGACCTATGTTATAAAATAACTCCGTCCTCTTGGCAAATACTAGAAGCTTCCTAGGACTTAAGCCACTTGCTGCTTCTAGATCTGACAGCTGTATCACTCCTAATAGCTGGAGTCTTAGCCTGTCAAGTGCAGGGCACGAGCATAGAACGTGATCGATCGTTTCCTCCTCCAACCCGCACTTCCACCATCTGCTATCACTGACCAAGCCTAATTTAAAGGCATGTGACGCCAGAAGGCAGTGTCCAGTCAGAATACCCGTCATGAGTCTACAGTCCTCTCTTTTTAATGATAGAAGCAACTTTTTTAGTGTAAGGTTGTAAGACCTACACATAATCTTCGACACTTTACAGCCCCGCGCTTGAACCCACGCCTTTCCTGCTTGGTCGATCATGTGCACCTCTCGCCTTCGCTTAATCTCGCCCAGTCTAATTGGGACATCTACGGAGCAAGCTTGAAGGGATGCGCCCTTTTTAGCTAGTTCATCCGCTTTTTCATTCCCATCTATTCCCATGCTGTGCTATGCGAGATTATTGCCTTAATCGCTGCTTGACTGTCAATATAAAAGTTTACGCGGTTGCAGCTTAAGCTATTCTCTTCCAATGTTTCTACAGCTTTGGTTTCGGCTAACATTTCCACGTGGAAAACGCTACAGTAATCCGGCAGCCTGTAGGATCTGCTTATTTCCCGATCAGCACAGTATACCACAGACCCTACTCCTTCCACTACTTTGGAACCATCTGTGCACAAATGTATCGCCTCGTCCGCCATTTGCGCACCCTTGCGCCAACCGTCCACCTCTATTGTGGCCTTAAGATGCCCCTCCAAGCGCAAATAGGGAATCAGGTAGTCTGTTCGTCTTGTGATTGATGACGCTATACTACTATGGCAAAATGGTCTGCGCTCAGGCTGCCCCGAGGCACCGAGCCTGGTTGCAGTTGTTAATGCTATGTTCTTTGCTACCAGATCTTCAGGTGGAATGTGCAGAATGGCATACAGTGCAGCCGTCGGGGTTGGTTTCAGGGCTCCCGTAATGCTAAGCATCGATAGTCTGCATACCCCCTCTAATTTTTTGAGGTACGTTGTTTTTTGTGTGGCTTTCTACCAAACAAGAACACCATAGTATAGAATAGGACTTACAATCGCTGTAAAAACCCAATGAGAAAGAGAGGGCGATAGGCCCCACGTACACCCCAGCATTCTTTTACATGCATAAAGTGCCGTTGAGGCCTTCTTCACCCTCTCCTCCAAGTTGAGCTTCCATGACAGCTTACTGTCTAGGATGATGCCTAGATATTTTGTACAAGGTTTCTCCTGTAAGGTCACCCCTCCTAACTTAGGCCTGGTCCAATTTGGGACCTTGTGCCTCTTTGCATACAAGGCCATATCCGCCTTCTCCGCATTGACTTTCAACCCGACATTAAATGCCCAGGTATGAATATCCCGAAGCGCGCGATCCATCAAAGAACTAATCGTTGGAAGGCACTTTCCTCTTATGACAATTGCAACGTCATCTGCGTAAGCCGTAAGTTTTACGGGTCCCTCATCGAATCGCCTGAGCAGTTGGTTGATAACTAGCGTCCACAGCAGAGTTGATAGCACCCCTCCCTGCGGCGTACTCCTGTCCACTGATTTCGTGGCCTCGTACAATCCCCATTGTGATGTAATTTTCCTGCAATTTAACATGCAGCCGTTCCATCTGGTTAAGGCTGGATGTACTTTAATGTAATAAAGACCATCCATAATCGCCCATTTAAAAACATTATTGAAAGCCCCGACAATGTCCAAGAAGACTTCTAGAGCATATTCCTTATATTCCAGGGATTTCTCTATGCTTATTACCACCCTGTGAAATGCGGTGTCTACCGACTTGCCTTTGGTGTACGCATGCTGTGTTGTGGAGAGCTGCGTTTCATCCACGTTGGACTTTATGTACACATCTATCAGCCTCTCAAAGGTCTTGAGCAGAAATGATGTTAAGCTAATTGGTCTATATTCTTTGGGATACACGTGACCGATCTTCCCCGCCTTTGGTAGGAAAGCTACACGAGCAGTTCTCCAAGAGTGCGGTACATGATTCAGCCTTATGCACCCATCGAATATTATTTTATGCCATTCCACGACCGCCATACTTGAAACTTGTAGCATGGCCGGGAATATACCATCTGGGCCCGGCGATTTAAACTTAGAAAACGACTTCACTGCCCATTCGATCTTGGTACCGGTCAGCTAGCCCAGTACTACCCGCTCCGTGATTGAAGTGTGAGTGATGTCTGCTGGCTCTTCTAAACCATCGCCCAATGGGAAATGTGTGTCGAAAAGCGCCTCAAGGGATTCCTCACTATTACGTAACCATGCCATGTTCTCTTTCTTTACTAGTCCCTGGACTATGTTTCCCCTTTCTAGGACTTTTTTCAACCGTGCTGTTTCGCTGGAGCACTCTATGTCCGTACAGAAACTTTTCCATAAAATTCTCTTCGCCCTGGAAATTTCAACCTTGTAGATCCTCAGTAGATCCCTGCACTCGTCCCGACTCGCTTCGCTTTCCGCGGTCTTTGAGAGCTTAAACATTTCTTTTACCTGTCTTCATAGAAGACTCAGCTCATTGCTCCACCATGACGGCTTTCCTTTTCCTCTAAATCTTCTTTCTGCAGGCTTTGTTATACGCAGTCATAAGCGTCTTTGTTAGGAATTCATTCGACTCCCCCAGTTCCTCCACATTGGCAATCTCTTTGGGTTGTCCCAGTTTTGTTTCTACCTGTTTCTGAAATTTAGTCCAGTTCGTTGCCCTAGGGTTTCTAAAGGTTCCTCCCTTCTATACCCTCTTTAGGGGGATGCTGAAGCTGATATATCAAGAACCATCCATTCATACCTTGATATATTACGCTCGGAGCTCTATGTAATATCCAGAACATTGCTGGATGTTGGACCAATGTATGTAGGGACATTTCCCCTGTTTGCTATCTGCAAATTGGTTTGCTGGATGTAACAAAATAGAGATTCGCCTCGCTCGTTCGTATCTGCCCCTCCCCACGCATTGTGGTGCGCATTTGCATGTGCGCCTATGACCAATCACCCTTTGCGCCCTTCCTCCTGCACTAGCCTTTTGCACTCCATCGGTGGAATCTCCGCATATGGGCCATGTAGCAGGATGCCAGGATAAAAAGCTGCTTATTCTTTTGCTCAACGGCCACCACTACGAGGTCCTCAGTAGTGTAATTAGGCAGCATACGTAAATGAATGCAGCTGTTTCTTTACCATTACTGCAGCTCGCACCCGTCCTGCCGTTGGCGCCTAGTAAATGCCAAACCCGCGCGCGCTAAGAGTCCAAAACCTTTCCTCCCGATAACAGCCACGGCTCCTGGATCAGCGCCACGTCACACGAACCCTCCTCAGGGGTTGGGGGAGTTCGCTCGACGCCACTTTACTGTATTGGAGGTTTATCTGTAGGTCTCGCAGCACCATTGGGCTGTTTGTCCCCCTCAAGCACTTTCGTCGTGACGTCGTCGTCCTCCCCTTGCCGTTTTGGTTTAGAGTATTCGAGGTCCCCTTCAGCCTCTCGTAACTGTTGTGCCGGGTGTCCTCTGTGCGAGTCACAGCACCATTTGGCGGTTTGTCCTCTTCTAACACCTTCGTGGTGACGTCGGCTACCCCCCAATCCTGTGTCGGTATGATCGGATTCTGATTCTGCAGAAGTCGCAGTGTATCCTCCGACTTCATCACGCATGGTATCCATACCTTAACTTTTTGTACCGTGGGGATTTGCGCTTTATCCACCACCTCAAACCGCGCGTTCGTGCCTTGCCTTTGGAAGTTTGGAACCACTTTGTCCAGCCACCGCCACCTCGCGATGTTGTCGCACGCTATCATATTCACACCATTATACCATCCCCCCGAATCAAAGGTTGGAAGGGACTTACTTGGTTGTTCCCGCATCATCTTAAGCATTAAGATAATAATAAGGACTGCTACGATCAGTCAGCGCCACAGTCAGTGACCACATTACTCATCTTCTCGGGAAAAGTCGGAGTTTTAGTGTTATCTTCCTTTGGTACCTCCGAGAAACCCGGATTCTTAGCATTAACTCCCTTTAGCACCTCCGTAGTTGGAACTTCCCTCTGACTCGCAGCTTTCAAGGTATTTGCTACCTCGCTATTGGGGCCCATCTGTATTACAGCTTTGGGCCTATTTGTCTTATCTATGCGACTGGGACTGGGTCCTTTCTGCCTCTTGAAGGCAGGCTTGTCCCCTTCCGCCGAAGGTTGCCCCTTCATTCTGCCATTCGACGCTCCTGCCTCCACGAACCGGTTATGGAACAGAGGGTTTCTCGTAGCAAACCTTTCTAAATGCCCTCGACCTACTTCTACCGCCTCATGGGCCCATTCTAAGCTTTCGATCTCCACTTCTTTTGGGTCGACCGCTGCTCTCAAGCGTTGTACAATTCTTAGTGCTGCTCGGTACTGCAAGAGAGAGCTCTTTTACTTCCTCTGCTCCGTACCCTTCTCCACTCTTCTACTCCGTTTTCATTTGTGTGCTTCTCTAACACGGGGTTCATTGAATCAGCACTACTCTCGCTCCCCGAGTCCGACGCATCGATTAATGCGTATTTGTCGTCCTTGGCTTGCGACTCAGTCCTCCTCTTATCATCATCCTTATTACAATTAGGTAATGAGTCGTTCATCTTGGTCGTACGACCACCTGCCCGACAAGGCGGGCTCAGCGGTCCAGTATAAAATACGGGAAAAGAACCGTCAGCCACAGCAGCGCCCCTTACTGTGGTAAGGCTATCAATACTTCCCCAGGTGGCCAGGTATCGGGAAGGCTCCGTTCGAATACAGCCGAATTTATCCACTGGCTGTAAATCGTCCAATAGTCACGGTCCGCATAACACCCTGGATTAGGGGGCTGGAAGTTCTTGGTCACCGATATCCCACCGCCCGCCTATGAGGCGAAACGGCGTAGATGTCAGTCCTAAACAGCTCCGCCTCATTGTCGGGCGCTATGGAGTTCGGCTAAGTCCTCATACCAACGACAAGGTGCCTAACCTAGTGAGGGTTCCTTGGAGGTAAAACGCGCCAAATGTTTTTTTAATAGTGGCACCGCTTTCCGAGAGTTTTCTAAAAAGCCCGACCAGTGCGACATCCAGCGAAAACTATTTCCAAAGTAAACTCCTATTTTGGTAAAATATCGCCTCTTTAAAGACCCTGGAAAACTTGCCATACTCATAACGGCCAATTCGTAACCATATTTTCACTTAATCATAGATAAATTTATATTGGCTCAACGGCACTCTATTCATGTAAAAGAATGCTGGGGTGTACGTGGTGCTTATCGCCCTCTCTTTCTCATTGGGTTTTTACAGCGATCGTAAGCCCTATTCTATACTATGGAGTTCTTGTTTGGTGGAAATGCACACAAAAACCAACATACCTCAAAAAATTAGAAGGGGTATGCAGACTATCGATGCTTAGCTTTACGGGAGCCCTGAAGACAACCCCGACGGCTGCACTGTATGCCATTCTGCACATTGTACCTGTAGACCTGGTAGCAAAGAACAAAACATCAACAACCGCAACCAGGCTCGGTGCCTCGGGGCAGCTTGAGCGCCGACCATATGGCCATAGTAGTATAGCGTCATCAATCACAAGACGAACAGGCTACCTGATTCCCTATATGCGCTTCGAGGGAGATTTTAAGGCCACAATAGAAGTGGACGGTTGGCGCAAGGGTGCACAAATGCCGGACGAGGCGATACATGTGTACACAGATGGTTGCAAAGTAGTGGAAGGAGTAGGGTCTGCGGTATACTGTGCTGATCCGGAAATAAACCTAAAAAATGTCATAACTTCATAAAATAGAAAAAACGAAAAATTTCAAAACAAAAAATACAATCCCCAAAATCTGAATAAATTCGCCAACACAAAAGTGTATAGATTATGAATATGTCGGAAAACCAAAAACTAATTGGTGGGCTTTGGTGTCGTTATACTTACTTACTTATTAGATTGACTTCCATAGAATTCGTTTGAGCAGCTGTTTTACACGGAGTTTGTCAGGGAATGATCACCGCAATTTCGTTTTCATCTGATGATCTATTCATACACGAGGGAACTTTAAAGTTGTGATCAAAGTTTGCTCTCACAACTTAATTCATTTACATGCGTCACACTTTCATTGCATACAATAAAAATTATTTATTTACAGACAATTATAACTCTTTATTGATACATGTTACAAGGAAAATATATCATCATTTCGACTGCTGAGCGGAATATCACCATATTTCAACTGCTGTTTCGAAAACGCCTAATCTCAAAATGCTTCGAAATTCGGCGCTCAGTCGTGTTAGGGTGATATTCCAATCAACAGTCAATGTAAAATAACAGCGCTCAGTTACATTTTGGATATTATGAATTCTTTAACGCTTGGATTTGTTACATCTATATATATATCCGGAGAACCGTACTTGAAACCTTGTGCGACCGCACAAAGTCGATTATTGAAGACGCCTCCTGCTCCAGTAGCTCCAAACGACAAACATTCTTCAGCAGACAAGGTTGTTCCTGCATATTGATATATTTCCACCCAATGAGTTCGGAGAATAGGATGAGGATCTACGCTGCTTCTAGATGATGAACCCCATCCACTAATCTGAAGAAATTTTCTCCGTGGTGTTTGATCCTGGCAAAGTTCTATTATCTTTGCTCTAGCATTGTCTTCAAAGGATGGAGTCACTTTAACCACTGCTATATCCACAGAAGGATGAGCATGTATTTCCTCCACACAGTGTTGGAGCGCTACATGTGATTTCAAATTGGTTATACCGGCTAGTACGATGATATCCTCAGGATTATACCTTACGCAATGCGCTACTGTAACTACCGATTTAATACTGATTATGGACCCAACGCAGTTATAGGTACTTCCTTTGAATATTGCCACTGTATGTAGGCTGTCCCTTATATCTATCTCCATGCCATGTATCATGCGATATTCCGCATTCGTATAGCTTAAAATGCAGCAAAGCAGATTAAACAGCACCACAAATTTATTTCGTAGATTCATTATATTTTAAAACCTTTTCTACCACTTTTTAACTATAAAGTACACCGAGTTTATTTTGAGACGGAGACGTGTAAAGAGAGATTCCAGGAATTTGAAATAACAAAAATACATCTAAATTTAAATTAAAGCTACTCAAGGTCAATCTTGATATACTCAGGGTTCTTTGCACACAGACTGTATTAACTTTGGTAGCAGCGTTGACAGATTGACGACGCCGTAGTCATTTTGACGATTTTCAACTAGAATGACGCTTGGACGGATTTGTAATGAAAAATGACGATTTAAGCCTGCCTTCTATGTAAGATTTATTTTAAATATTCAAACACCAAGAAATTACATATATTTAAAATTGAAATACAAGCTTTATTGAACATTGTATACCTTATACTAAAAATATGCTAACTTTTGCTGCAGACGGAGCTAATAACATGACCAGCTCGAAGCATTCGGTCGCCCGAATTTTGAAAAATAAATTCCTAACTTAATTACTTTTAAATGTATATGTCATTCTTTGGCGCTTTGCTATTCGTATGCCTGCTTAATGCTACCCAGCAGTGTAGAAACATTGGTGCGCAATGTATATAATAACGTTTCCAATAGTTCGCAGAGAATTACCTACTCAATTGAAAAATATAATTGCGCTATTGGAATTGCAGCCAAAAAAGATGCTACATCCATGCCAAACTCAGAGCCATTAAAAATATTTTTTAACTTCGCTGTTAATGTTGCCAAAATAGACAGTGCAAAATTGTTGTGAACAGAGTCTTAGCTATTATATGTACAATACTTCTTACTTCCACCAGCTGTCGAAATGTATGCCACCTATCTTTTTGTTTTTACTTCTTCTGGGATATAATAAAAACTTTCTTCCGTTTTTGGACTTGAAGATCTCGCACGCCTTTTTATTTCAACAAAAAACCATTATTGATTACTTGGATGATATGAATGAAATTTATATCTCCTTCATGAAGTATATCCTTCAAAATATTAATAAAGTTAATAAAATTTGCCAGAGTGAGGGACTTCAAGTACATAATATGTATTCAAATATATAAAGACTTTTTTTGATTTTAACAATGTTGTTCTACAAAACTTAAGTTTCATGGATCCCAAAAAAGTTGCTGGAAAAAAATTGATTCTTTGCATATGGTCTTGCCACGTTTTTCGCACACAATCGATCAGAAAATTGTGCAGGATATTGATAGCGAGTATAGGAAATTATAGTTTTTAGAATTTAATTTATGTGCATTCGTTGCAGATCTAATGTGCTTGCCACACTCTTCAGCGAATGTAGAACGATTTTTTTCTAAAATAAATTTAAACAAAACAAAAACTCGAAACCATTTGGAAACTGATACATTAAAAGGAATATTGCTAACCCAAATTTAAAATTGAATAACTTTTCCTGTCATAATATTGAACCGCAAATAAATATGCTAAAAAAATGAACACGAAAATGTATAACTAAGAAACTAAAATGATATGAGAGTTTATGCGAGGTTCAATTTGAGCTCAAAAAAAACAAAAGCAAAATAATTGTGAAAACAACTACCTTTTGTATGTAATACAAAATTTATCTTTTAAGACGTTTTTGTTATTTATAAAAGAAAACGAAATTAATTAAAAATGATTTTATATGTTGTACTAGCAGATCCGGCAGACGTTGTTCTGCCCTAAATTTGGCCTATCTGGATACATTTTAATAAGATTTTTCCGTCTAACTCTGCCCTAACCCTCTACACTTTTTCCTAATCTTTTTATTCACTCCTCCCTCTGTCTTTTTCGCTTCATCTCCATCTTCGTCTCATTCTATCTCTTTCTCAGTCTCCTTCTCTCTTTTCTCTTCTCTCAAGTTTTTCTCCTTCTTCTTCATCTCTTATTGCCAGTCCCAGAGGGTGGTATGTATTTTGTTCAACTCCCATTCCGAGTCTCAGTCCCAGTTCCACTCCGAGTCTCAGTCTCAGTCCCAGTCCCAGTCCTAATCCCAGTCCCAGTCCGTCTCTGGTATACCTCCCGGAAAAAAGCATCGTAAATACTAATATAGGCAAATTTATATACGAAATTTCAGGCAAATCAAATAGGACGTATGTAAATAGGTATGTGGGTATTATTAATTCTTGTCTTTATTTTGGCTTCGCATGCATATTTATCAGTTTTGCCAGGTTGATGCGACTAAATCGGATATCATAATGAGTTTTAGAGCTCTCAGCAACAGCTTTCATTTGATATCCATAATACACACATATCCATTTTGTATAAACACATTCTAGGGGTACCCGGGTCCACGTTCTATGCTATATCTCGAGACCCTAGCCCCCAGTTGTATGAAAATTATCCTGTACTATAGCACTCATATACAGCTTTCATTTGATATCCATACTGTATAAACACATTCTAGGGGTACCCGGGTCCACGTTTGGGCTATATCTCGAGACCCTAGCCTCCCAGTTGTCTGAAAATTATCCTATACTATAGAACTCATCAACAGTTTTCATTTGATATCCATATTGTATAAACACATTCTAGGGGTACCCGGGTCCACGTTTTGGGCTATATCTTGAGACCCTAGCGTCCCAGTTGTATGAAAATTATCCTGTACTATAGCACTCATCAACAGCTTTCATTTGATATCCATATTCTATAAACACATTCTAGGGGTACCCGGGTCCACGTTTTGGGCTATATCTCGAGACCCTAGCCTCCCAGTTGTATGAAAATTATCCTGTACTATAGCATTCATCAACAGTTTTCATTTTATATCCATATTGTATAAACATATTCTAGGGGTACCCGGGTCCACGTTTTGGGATATATCTCGAGACCCTAGCCTCCCAGTTGTATGAAAATGATCCTGTACTATAGCACTCATCAACAGCTTTCATTTGATATCCATATTGAATAAACACATTCTAGGGGTACCCGGGTCCACGTTTTGGGCTATATCTCGAGACCCTAGCCTACCAGTTGTATGAAAATTATCCTGTACTGAATCACTCATCAACAGCTTTCATTTGATATCCATATTGTATAAACATATTCTAGGGGTACCAGGGTCCACGTTTTGATCTCAAGACCCTAGGCACGTAGCGAAAAAAAAGGTAGACTTTGGCCGATTCTCAGACCTACCCAATATGCTCACTATATGCTCATGAGAATCGGTTCAGCCGTTTCGGAGGAGTTAAGCCTCTAAAACCGTGACAGAAGAATTTTATATATTAGATGTGGCAACAAAAAATAACAAAGGCAATTTTCAGAAAAGCGCTTTTAAAGTTAATATTGTTGAATGAAATCCGGCGATCTCATTTTGATTTCCGACGAATACAATCGTACGTCCCCTGGTAATAACCCAACTTCGTCCTAACTCAACTTTGGTTGTTACTGGTTGTTGCCATAGATATGACGATTTTTGTCGTTTTTTTGGGCGGCATCTGACGACTCGGAAAAAAAAATATATGGCAACGCTGTTTGGTAGCATAACGGGCTTAAACGAATTGAGATAAATATAGACTTCCATACATCAAAATGCTGAGGATGAAAAAAGGGATTGATTTAGCCATTTCAGTTCATCCTTCCGTCTCTCTGTCGGTGCACACGATAACTTGAGTAAATATTGAGAATAAAATATTGACATTTGGTATAAGGATTTCTTGTCGCTCATTTCACATCGCTATTAAAAATAAGGGCAATCGGATGGTAACCACGCCAACTTCTTATATATTTAACGTTTTGGAAAACACATTAAAACTGATTATTGGAATGATATTAAGACTCTTGAATTTTTTTTGAAAATGGGCGTGGCACCGCCCGTGGACGAATAAAATAAGTTATATCTTTGCAAAAAGAGCTTTATATCAATGGTGTTAGTTTTCCAAGTAAAATTATAACGAGAAAAATGAAAACATTTTAGTTTTTGAAAATGTTCGTGGCGGGAGCCATATAACTCGAAGAAAAATTAAAGGATCGTAATAACATTGTGTACTTATGATTTCTTTATAGCAGGAAATATTTCTACAACAAATGGATACGCCCACTTTAATATAAAATATGTTTAAAAGGGTCGTAGACTATAATAATAAGCTATATCTTAGCGATAAAATAGTTTTGTATCAATGATATTTCACTTATCAAGTTTTATTGTACGAGGAAATTAAGAGAATTTTTTTAGCTGGCGGTGCCACGCCCCTATTCCGATCAAACATTACAAAATATTTCTAGATCTACGCTGAGTATATAATATTCGGCTACTTCCAAACTTAGACATCCTTACTTGTTTTTTGTTTGTTTTAATTAGCTGAACAAACATATTTTGCTCTATCAAAATAACAAATCAACCGTATTTATTGATATTCTAGCAAATGAAATGACGCACTTTGCTATACATTTTCAAAACAACATTTCTTTGCAATTGTTTGTTTATTTATACGTGGACGAATCCCAAATAAGGTCGATAACGTACCGAAAATCAAAAGTGGTCAGAATTTATTTCTATCACTTGGGATTACAGGTCAAATACGATGTGGAAATCAAATAGTTTATTCTTTCCCCTCATCCTGGACAGAGAAACATAATTTCAAAGAAAGGCTTCATTGGTTTTGCAAATTTGGATGTTTTACTAAAAAAATATAACGCCCTTTCTTTATATTGTTGCGCTGTTTTTTTACCATAAAAAAACTTTAGAAGAAGGCTTTATAAATTGATCCTGCCCCTATCCTTATTATTTTCCTAGTAAGCAAACGTCGACTCGAATTTAGAAAAGCTTTCGGATGTTAAATAGCTCTGTTTACTAAAATTCTTCCGGGAAGTTCGGGTAACATTTATATTGGTGTCTAATAGCGTTTTATTTTCTGAAATAAATTGTTGCCTAAGTAAATAATAATAAATAAATATAAATGTAAAACGCGATAAGAGATCTAAGGCCGACCTTCTCTTCCAATTTGCGTCATGCTCCTCTTGATTTTCCCTGCAAATTGGCCGGACGGGACCTACATGTTTTATGCCGACTCCGAACGGCATCTGCAAGGCAAATGAGTTTTCACTGAGAGCTTTTCATCGCAGAAATACACCCGGAGCACTTGTCAAACACTGGCGAGGGGCGACCCCGCTTAGAAAAAATTTCTTCTAATTGAAACCCCTTATTTCTAAAATTTTGATGTTGCTTTGCCCGGGGTGTGAACCCAGGGCATACAGTGTGGTAGGCGGAGCACTCTACCATAACACCACGGTGGCCGCCTAAGTAAATGGTAAAGCCTTAATACAGTTACTCCTATCCCAGCAAATCTTGAACATTTATAGTGCATGCATAGAACATAAAGGGCTACCCCGTGTGTTAGCTGATTTTCACAAACGCACTGTCAATGATAATAAAAATTCATTAGGAATTATTTCCTTCATTTCAATTTGCTTCGACTAAAAATATGTGAAGTTACGAAAATAAATTGTCACGATCAGCTAGTTTAGCAGAGTTGCAATGCCACACCGCCGTTTTATGTAGGGTAAAAGTGTAACGGTTTTGCGTTGCGAGCAGGCAACAATTTTCAAAAAAGAACGAAATACCTCGTCAAGGCGTTATCTGCTTTTTAGAATATAACTTTTGCCAAAAAATAAAACGCTATACAATTTGTCAAGTCCATTGATTGATCCATATATTGGCCTATAACTTTATTTCCGTTTAGCCAACGAAACTTTTATGTTGTCAGAAAGAGGGCATTTTGCGATTTCCGCAGTGTATTAACTGTTAATTGATTCTTGGAGATGTTAGAGAAATCTTAGAAAACACGACGAAAATTTAAATTGTATCTCTTTTTTATTTTATATATACAAAGGATTATCTGAGGAAAATCTAAAATCAGTTCTGATTTCAACGAGATATAAATTTTAAAGATTTATGTAGGGTTTATTGGTGTATTCAACAATTTCATATGAAGACACAAAAAAGGAAGCAGTACAAACTAGCTTGTAATTTTCTTGTGAATATTATCTACTTGAAATATATATATATATATATTTTTCGACTAGAAGTGGTTATATGAGGATATCTTCCCATCCTATCCAAATTCAATGGATTTATTATATTAGTGAGTTTTTGAACGCAAACTTATATTGGCCTCTTTAAAGTTTTGATTTATTTTGTACTTTTGTTCTATTTCTTCTATAAAACTTTACATATGTACATCTTTAGAAGCACAAGAACGTGCTCTATTGAATGACCTAAAAATTTATCGAAGAATAAACAGAGGGAAAGTTACATACCAGTATACGTCTCCTCTAATGAAAAGGGGCTTTTGCGGCCGCGTGGTGTGATGGTAGCGTGCTCCGCCTACCACACCGAAGGTCCTCGGTTCACGCCCCGGGAAAAGCAACATCAACATTTTAGAAACAAAATTTTTCAATTAGAAGAAAATTTGTCTAAGCGGGGTCGCCCCTTGGCAGTGTTTGGCAAGCACTCCCAGTGTATTTCTGCCACGAAAAGCTCACAGTGAAAACTCATCTGCCCTGCAGATGCCGTTCGGAGTCGGCATAAAACAAGTAGGTGCCGTCCCGCCAATTTGTAGGAAAAACTAAAAGAAGCACCACGCAAATTGGAAGAGAAGCTCGCCGTAACCGTACTTAAGTTTATATCCAGCGTTTTAAAAAGATATATTAGATTTCGAAAAATTAGGGGCATTGGGTCTTTATTTCACGTCCGAACCTCTTCATATATTGTCATATATATGTACGTACATATTTGAGTTACCCACAATTGTTGCTTGAAATATTGTAATATCCGCTCAGTCCGCTGCTCATATTCTATTTTAGGCAGGTTGTAATCATAATCGAATGAGCTAAGATCCCGCATTCCGGAATTGCTGTATTTGTAATCGAATGAAAAAAAAGTTTGATGACGTAGCGCTTTTGAAATTTTTCGATTTATTATATTTGTCTTATGTTACGCTACCAGTGTTCGGAGTATTTAAAACTGTTACCTGAGTAAACGACTACGCCGTAGTAAAAATTAAATTTTCGGAGTATATTTTTTCTTCCTGTTGAAAGCGGGCGAACAACTAACATCAAATTGATTCGGTGGCTTGGCAAACTTTTCGATTGTGTTTTTGCCATGAAATATATCTCAGCAAAAAAGTTATCTACCTTATCAGATGCACATGGAGTCGGCCTAAAACGTGTAGGATGACCAATTAATGATCCCATTAACACACCACATTCAACCCCCACCCCCCCCCCCCCCCCCCCCCGATATTTATCGCGAAAAAATATTATTATTATTATTTTCGGTTTACCATACATATTTCATGCTCTTTTAATGACCTAGGGTTTGAAGACCGGGACAGATCCCTGTAGGAACGACAATGGTGACCTGGTAACTGACGTACAGAGTGCGGGGGAAGACGAACCCGATACCGCGATCGCCGATGATGAAAGCACTCCCCGGCACCTATATTTAACGGCTAAAAAATCACAAGGTGCCAAGTTATGGCAGGATACCCGCCGGGCTGTTCAAACAGGGAGGCGAAGAGTTGATATAAAATAAAGAAGCAAAAAAAAGTGGGTCTTGCAGTAAATTTGGACAAGATGAAGTACTTGCTGTCATTGCGGCCTTTGTAGCTCACTGTTGACCGATATAAATTCGAGATTGTGAAGGATTTCGTTCATTTTTGAAGCAGCATTAAAAGCAAAAACAATGTCGGCCTAGAAATCAAGTGGAGAATAACTCTTGCCAACAAGTGCTTCTTTAGGCAATTGAAAAGTAAAGCCCTCTCTCGACGAACAAAATTCTCGCTCTACAAGTCACTCATCATACCTGTCCTGATGTATGGTTCGGAATAATGGAAGGTGTCGAGAGAAGATGAAATGGCTCTTGGTGTATACGAGAGAAAAGTTGTCCTGAAGGTTTATAGTCCTATGCGTGATGTCGACGGCGAGTATCGAAGGAGTTATAATGATGAGCTATATGATCTCTACGCAGACATGACGATAGTGCAGCGATTGAAAATCCAAAGGCTTCGTTAGGTGGGGCATGTTATGTGGATGAACGAACACGCTCCGGCAGTTTGTAAACAGAGGAAAGAGAAGACCTTCACTGAGTTGGGAGAAAGAGTTGGAGGAAGATTTGACCGCGCTTGGTGCCCCCAATTGGCGACTGTTAACGCAAAACTGGGTTAGCTGGCCTCACCGACCCAACGTACTTAATTTTTATATCAAACTTCAAGAACATACAGCACGTTGAATTTTGGCAGGATTTACAGATCGCGCCCGGACACATTTTTGCTTACATTTTACTCCTTCTATTCTCATGCCGTACGAAAAAAGTACAAAAACTGTGAGTAGAATATGAAAAAACATGTCTTAAGACACGGAAAATGAATTCACGTCATTTCATCCAATCGTCACTTGTAAACAATCAGCCTTTCATACGTATATAATAAAAACTTCAACCAAAAGATATTAGGTAGAAATACTATTTAGTTTTCAACTCGACTCAAATAAACCTTTGAGATAAAAAATGTAGTAGGAGGTAAGAGGAATAAAGTCTGAACACTGGGTCAGCAATAAAACATGTTGTCAAAAGCGTGACGTCCCGACGAGAAAATTTATTTCACAGCTAACTATGATTTTGTGCTCTCTCATTTTTAATGCGGGATCTGTTTATTGGTTCATGGGTTGTAATGCTTGCGAATGTCCCGTCCATTACTAAGGACTTGCCCCTATTTATTTGAAAAGTTTAATTGTGTTATTAAGTCGACACGTGTACAATTATTCAATATTGGAGTTATTTATTCAACAGTTTAGCGATTCGAACGTTGGCAGAAGATTGCAAATAAGGGGAATTGCAGTAAATTCGTTACAGTTGGTGTCAGAAGAGGAATTGTTGAATAAATTCCGAGGACTTCGAATACAACTTGGACATGCCAAAGTAAAGTGAATTGAGGATCCAGCAACTGAAGAAGGAGTTGGAGGGCCGTAGATTGAATACAACAGGCATTAAACTAGAACTTCAGCAACGACTATGACAGGCAATGGAATTAGAATTGACGTGGAAGAGTATGACTTTCATCTTGATGGCGAGGAAACAACAAAAATGGAAGCGACAGTTACGCAGACAGTTACGAGCACAGACTTGAACATGATTTTGGATGCAATATCTGCTCAAACATCGACAGTGGCTGCTCAACTGGAATCGCAAAAGACGGATATAACATCTCAACTGGCATCTCAACTGGAAGAGCAAAAGACAGATATAACATCTCAACTAGAAGAACAAAAGACAAGTATAGCATCCCAACTGGAATCGCAGGAGATACGTATAACATCTAAGATGGAAACACAGTTAGAACAACAAAAGACATATATGGCTGAGCAGTTGAAATCACAAGAATCTCGCATATCTTCGCAACTGTCAGAACAGGAAGCAAGGGTATCATCAAAACTGGAAGCGCAGGATGCAAAAACCGCTCAATTTCAGGCAGAAGTCGATGATTTGAAAGGTCGTATGGAGCAGTTACAATTAAATCGCCCAGCTGTTTCAGCAAGCAAGCCGAAGGTAAAGACACCATCCTTTGACGGTTCTGTTCCTTTCCAGGTCTTCAAGCTACAGTTTGAGAAGACCGCAGCAGTGACCAACTGGAATGCGGAAGATAAAGTTTCTGCACTGTTCGTGGCATTGAAGGGGCCAGCACCCGAAATCCTACAGACGATTCTCGAAGGAGAGCGGAACAACTATGAAGCATTGATGGCTGCTGTAGAATTCAGCTGTAGATATTCAAAATTGAGTTGCAAAACCGCTACCAAAAAGCAAATGAGACATTGCAGGAGTTTGCTTCAGATATTGAAAGATTGGCTCATCTTGCAAATGCGGACGCACCCGTGGAATACACTGAAAGGTTAAAAATCCAGAGTTTCATAAATGGCATACGAGATGTGGAAACGAAGCGGGCTACATATGCGAATCCAAAACTAACATTTGCTGAAACGGTATCACATGCACTAACTCAGGAAGCAGCCTCACTTTTGAGTAAGCCAGCGTACAAAACTCGCCGTGTGGAAGTAGAAAGGCCTGAGTGGGTAGACGATATATTCGAGGCGCTGAAAGGATCGCAAAAGCGGAGTGGAAGGGTTATCAAATGCGAGAAGCTCGGTCACATTGCACGTCATTGCGATCTTGGTCTTAATAGTTCCAACAATGTGGGTGGCCGTAAACGCAAAGCTGGAGGAGATGAGAAAGAGCGAGTAAGATGTAGAGATCGAGAGTTAGATCCAGCTATTGAATGCCCTGTGATATCTGTGTTGCCAATTGGTAGAAAATCGAGCAGTCTTACCGTCAGAGGGAATGCGAATGGTAAAGAATGTGTACTGACTCGAGCAAAGGTTGATGGATCGAATGTGCCAAATAAAGCGAAATCAAAGGTACCTGCGAGAAAAACACTGGCATTGACAAACCCCAATGGACGCACTAAAACGACTGAAAGAATTTTCCAGAAAGAATGCAAGCCATCGTGTACTGTTGTGAAACCTCAAGACGATACTGATGATGCAAAGCCAGTCCGTCAAGATCAAGCTCTGCGAAGTAGTTCTTCATTGGCCAAGCAACAGAGTGTGAGGGAACGGCCCAGGGTAATGAGAAATAAGATGAAACACAGGTATGACAAGAACTTTAATTCGGAAGGTTTCTTGGAGGGAGATTTGGTACTGCTATACAACCCTCACCGGCGGAAAGGTGTTCTATCCAAATATCGGTGCAGCTTGGGAAACCACGAAGTAGAAGGGTGGTTCATTTGGAAATGCTTTTAGATCGAGAGATTTGGGTTTAGATCGAGAGATTTGTCTGATCGGGACGATTAGACTTAGGTGGAAGGCAGTGTTACGAATGTTGGTGGCACTAAGGGGTACTGCCATCTCTAGGCCGATGCTAAGCAGTGGCATGAATTCACATCAATAATTCAATCATTATGTCTACACATACGCTAGCACGCGGCGGAGAAGCAACGCACAAGCACATGCAGATATCTTATCTGAAATGCTCCTAAAGGTATGCAATTGTGATTGTGGAAATGTCGCTCATACATACAAGCGCATAGCGTATGAGAGAATCTATAAAAATTAGACATCTGTAGTAGTAGCTGAGAAATATATAACTAACTAGTAAGTTCTGGAATTAGAAAAGCCTAGAAATATGCAACTGTAACGATTGTGTCCACAGCAGAACAATTATAGCAACGATCGACACATACAATTGCACATGTGTTACAGAGCTAACACTTTCAACCTAAAAGTCGACTACGATTTATCTTGACGATGTTAACCCATTAACGTTATCTGTTTTTATAATGTTAAATGTTCTTATTGTTGTTAAACTCAGTTATCTATAAATGATGGTAGAGAGATCACTCTAAATTTATCTGATATATGTAAGTAATATGTAGATATTGTTAATAATGCTAATTTTAGGGTTACGAAAATATTCTCAATCTCTCAATTTTACGATTGTACATAACTGTAATCCTTTTCATTTCTATACATTTAACTTATGATATTTATAGACCTACTCAAATGTAATTTCGATTATTAGTATAGCGACTATTAAAGAGAACACATCGCCCTAAAAACATTTAATGCGTTTTACTTTTTTTGCTTGCCGAGTTTGGTTTGACTTAGACACAAGTATACAGTACTGACTCTTGTGGCTAGTTTTTCTAAGCACGGATGTACTAATCACAGAAGGAAGACCCTCTTCCCACAATTGGCGCCCATCTAAAATTAAAAAAAAAAACAAATATTTTGTAACCAAACCTCGCGTATAAATAAAAAAAATATATATATATATATAAAAAAATAAAAATTTTGAAAATTACTGCGAGAAAATCATTAAGACGCTTGTAGACATTTTTAACTCCTGCGGCTAATGGTTATAACAAAAAAAAAAACATACGTTGGAAATCGGCAATAAACATACAAGAGATTTTGGTATTGTGTTATAAGTGTTGTGAGACGTACATATATAATTTGGGTATTGAATTGGTTCAAAGGCTCTAAAACTGTGTTCGTTTTTTGGTTTCTTCACCGAAGAAAAGATAAATAAACTTCGTTGCATACTTTTAGGCATAAGTGTTCCGCTGCTAGATTTTTTTTTTTGATATTTTCGCTTCTATATTCGTTCGGCTAGAACTGACTTATCTGCCGTATATTGAATACAAAAAGGTGAATTCCATCTGGCATTAGACGTTCAATATATTTAAGAATAGAAAAAGTCCGAGGCTAAACCCAGATTTGATAGAAGGAGAAATGGAGACAGGGAGGAATGCGACCCCTAATGTTAACAGCAACACTAACATAGAGCATAGAGACACAAAAACAATCTGTTAGCGTCACTAAACAGAGCTCAAATCAAGCAAGCGCACTTGCAACTGCCAGTGTAACTGACACCTAACGACAACGCAAATGTTAATACAAATGTTACCCGTGCAACAAACCAACAGACAATCAATTTAAGCAATTGCTAGGGAACTTTCACGTTAACCAGGATACTAGGGCTACTTTCAGTAAGTGTAGCGTTCGTTTTAATGGCGGAAGGAACACCAGCAAGATCGAAGATTTCATAGCAACCATTTTAGTTTACAAAGATACGGAGAATATTTCAGACCACCGAGCACTTGTCAGCTTACCACTTCTGTTAGATGGCTACGGATCGTCATGGTGGCAGGGTGTAAAAAAGGGTGCACAAACTTTTAATGATGCCATCGAATTGCTTCGCAAAGCATTCCTCCCCCCCCCCCCCCTCCCCCCCACCGCCCCCGGGATTTTTTCTGATATAAGCCAAGAAAAACAAAAGTTTTCCGAGCCCACTGACTTATTTATATGCAGAAAGCACCAATTATTCGCACAGCTTTCAGAAAAACTAAGCGAAAAAACTATGATAGACATGATATTTTCCCAATTACTGTTAAAAATACGTGAAAAAGTTCCTCGCGAAGCGGTTCGAAATTTTAGCGAGTTGTTGGAAGAAGCTCGTGAGGTCGAGTTGGTTCTCGTGGAGAACAAAGAGGTTTATAAAACCAACGAAGCACCAGCAAAACTCCGCTCCGCTGCTCGTATTGTAGAAAGAAAAATCACTCTTCTGAAAACTGCTACAAATAGATGGAAAATAAGAAAAAGACGACAGGAAAAATGAAAGAAGAGACTATGAACTGTTATGGTTGTGGTGCATCAGGATACTACAGGTCGAATTGTCCAAAATGAAATCAGAAGGACAGTTACGTGGTCCCGAAAAACTGGACTTCAACGCCATACAAACCACAGTTATAGGGCGTGACGTGCCAACAATAGACATAAATATTAACGGTTTGAAAGGTGAAGCCTACTTGGACACAGCTGCTAGAACATGCGTGGCAAGTCGTCAACTGTATGAAAAGCTGAAAAGTAAAGGCGTTGAATTTCAGAAAGTCTTTGCGCAAATTAAATTAGCTGATGGCATTACTCGCCATGAAATGGATTACTCCACGATCGTCCATATCGTAATTGGCAAACGATATAAACGTATACACTTTATATGCTTGTCAAGGTCAGAAAACAATCGAACACTTCTAGGTATAGATTTTCTTGAGCAGGCAAATATAGCAATGGATTTATCACAGCGAACGTGGCATTTCAAAGATGACCCTAGTAGCATATTTGAATTTAAAATGCAAAAAGTACAGCCGAATAATTCTTTATCGTTAACTAAAGCAGAGATTCAAACACAGAAAGTTGAAACCAATAAAATTGATAGTTTTATGTCTTGGTTCGAAAACACAAATAATATTGCGGGGGTACCGAACATTAACTCCCAGTCGTCAAATGAATATTCGCCAGGAGGTATACTTGAAATTTTAAAGGGCAGTATTCCAACAGACTTTGAGTTACCGGAAGGAAAAAATTTATTTCCACCAATGAAAAAACTGAAACCGAATAACAAAGCTGAAGGGAGAGTAAGCTGCTCGGTTGGAATAAATTCAATTGAAATAAATCTGCGTCATAATGAAGGTGTACTTTTGGATGAAGATGAAAAAACGACCTTGAAAAATCTAATAAAAGAATATTCAAAAATTTTTGAAGAAACGGCAGTTCCAGTACCGCATTTTGAACATTATATAAAGACTACGGTACAAACGCCCATTTCTTCACAACCTTATCGTATGTCACCTGCAATGAAGCAAAAACTTAAGATCGAACTAGACGACATGTTGTAGAAAGGTATAATCGAAGAGAGTAAATCGCCGTGGTCCTTTCCCGTTGTGTTAATTCCCAAAAAAGATGGAGGAGTCAGGTTTTGCGTTGATTATACACAACAGATACTTACCCCTTGCCTAGAATGGACGATTTATTAAACGCCGCTAAGGCAACACCTTACATGTCTACTATCGATTTAAAAGCCGGATATTGGCAAACAAAAATGGCACCTGCAGATAAGCCGAAAACTACATTTACAACACCTTTTGGAATTTTTGTTTTCAACCGGATGCCGTTCGGTCTGAAAAACGCACCGGCGATGTTTCAGCGTTTGATCGACCAAGTTAAATCTGAATTGCCACATATCTTAATTTTGGCATACATAGAGGATATTATCATATGCTTCAATGATTTTAAGGCTCATATAAAAGACTTCGACATACTTTTTCAAAACTTAATGAATATGGGTTTCAGCTGAATAGAGAAAAAAGCGTTTTCTGTCGAGAAGAGATAAAGTACCTTGGTCATATTTACTACAGAAGGTCTTAAAGTTTATTGCGAAAAGACAGATGCTATCCTCAGGCGCCCGAACCCGAAAAATTTAAAACAACTCGTATCGTTTCTTCAAACTTGTTCGTGGTATAGACGGTTCATCCCACATTTCGCAGATGTAGCAAAACCATTGTCCAAGCTAACGAAGAAAAACACGCAATGGAAATTGTCGCCAGAGGAACAAAGTGCGTTCGATAATTTAAAAAGACTGCTTTCATCTCCGCCAATACTACAACAAGTGGATGAAACAATACCTTTCGTCTTAAAAACGGATGCCAGCGATTATGAGCTCGGAGCTGTTCTGCTGCAGGGGGAGAATGAGGAAGAACACCCCATAGAATATGCGAGCCGCCTATTGCTTCCAGCAGAAAGGAACTATTCTACGACAGAAAGAGAAGCACTCGCGGTAGTTTGGGCTCTACAGAAATTTCGTGGCTATATAGAAGGTGCAGAAATTAAAGTTTTAACAGACCATCAGCCACTCAAATGGCTATTGACCTTAAAAACTCCTACAGAACGGCTTGCGAGATGGGCTCTACAACTCCAGATGTATAATTTAAAACTGGAATATACGGCAGGAAAACAAAACGTTGTGGCGAATATGCTGTCACGTCCATCCTGTCCCCACGAAAACAGCACTAACTTTAATTCATTTGAAATCGATTTTCCTAGAAAAGGCGCTGAAGAGTTTAGAAAGGAGCAGCTAAAAGATGAGGATTTGAAAGAGATTATTCAATCATTTGAAAACGATGACGAGAACGTAAGTAGACATACAAAACGAGGATATATAATGGTAAACGGTGTGCTTCATAGATTCTGCTCAGAAGAAGACCCTGAAAACGGTCAACTTGTGGTACCAAAAAATCTACGGGAGACAATTTTAATGAAGTTTCATGCTGATCCAACTGCAGGACATTATGGTATTGATCGTACAACAAATCGGATAACTCGACACAATTTTTGGCCAGGTATGCGTACACAAATCACACAGTATGTAAAGTCGTGTATTGAATGCAAGAAATATAAACCTACAAATTTGAAACCACCTGGATTGCTCCAAACGGTTTCGAGTAACCAGAGATTCGAAATCATTGCCTTGGATTTATTCGGTCCTTTACCTCCTACTGCGAAAGGTAAATGCTGTATCCTCGTCGCTGAAGACTTGTGTAGTCGTTGGGTGGAACTATTTGCATTGAGAGAAGCCACAGCAGAAGCTTGCGCTACAACTATGTTAAATGAAATTATAACGAGATTTGGTGTACCAAGGCGCATACATGCCGATAATGGAAGTCAATTTATTTCAGCTGTAATGCAAAAATTATCATATTGCCTAGGGATACAGCAAACATTTACTCCCCTGTACCATCCAGAAGCTAATCCTGTTGAACGAAAAAACAGGGACCTGAAAACTCAACTGTCAATCTACGTCGGAAAAGAGCATACTACTTGGGACGGATGTTTACCATCAATACGGTTCGTCATGAACACGGTTAAATGTGAAAGCACTGGTTTCTCAGCAACATACCTTATGTTTGGAAGAGAGCTAAGAAGCCCACTCGAAGCATATTATGACTTGAAACGAGTACTTTATTCAGAAAACTCCGTGCCACAAATAACGCCACATTTAACGAAATGGGCTAACACACTAAAACTAGCAGTGGAAGCACAAGAAAAGCTGCAAGATAGAAATAAACAATATATTTATACTAAGCGCCGATCACAACTATCATTTAATGTTGGAGATATGGTGCTCGTTAAAACCCACATACACAGCAAAGCAAGTTAAAAAGTAACGTCGAAATTCGCCACACGTATAGATGGACCATATCGTATCATAGCCGAGAAAGGATCGATCTGCTACGTTATTGCAACAAATGATAACCCAAATGACCCAATTGGAACGCATCATGCAACAGCACTGACTCCATATGAAGGTCCAAATGTAAACCCGAAATACATTCATAGAAAACGTGGCCGTCCACAAACAACACATATACCTGAACACAATACAACAAGCATGGAAACACAACTGCCTATGCGATACAACAACAATGCATCCGATACCTACAGTAACAATGCCAATGCACCAACAAGAGTTCTGCGTCCACGTAAATGATACCGTAAATGCTGGGCTCGAATCGTAACATCCGTGATCGTACAACTCGTCACGTAAAAACATGATTTTCGGATTATGACATACGTGAACGTACGACTTCGATCGTAATTTTTGATCGCAACATACGTGACGAGTGACTGAACGTACACGTTACGTTCAAATTTCATTCGATCACAAACCGGCATTCGTATACATACAAATTTCATGAAAAATGTAAGTAAATTGTTGAAATATATGAATAAATAAAATATAATAACACATTTCAAACTCTTATTATTAACAAATGTCGAATTCAAAAAAAACTAAATCCAATCCAATAGGAAATAATGGCGGATTTCATGGCGAGACACCCAGGGCTGGTGAAGAATAATCTTCAAAACTCTGGAAATGGCAGAATTACCTCCAATAGACTTTGGGAGGAACTTTCTAATAGATTAAATGCTGAAGGGCCACCAGTTAAGGATGCAAAGATGTGGAGGAAGGTATATACAGCCGTTATTATATCTTTTGATGCTTGAAAGTAATACACTTGTATTTATTTCATTGCAGGATTTTGCTGATCAGAAGTATCAAGCAAAAAGAAGCTTTCCTTCAACAAACAGTCAAATAAAAAGACTGGTGGGGGACCATATAAGGAAAAAACAATAACTGCCACCGAGGAGGCTATCATTGAGGCGGCTAGCCTTGAGGTTTTTGTAGCAGGTGATGAAAATACAATTGCGTATGGCAGAGCTCGAGCAACGCTGACTTCATCAAAAAACATCGAGAGCTATAGTGCAAGCAGCGATGACGAATCATCGCAGGCAAAAAGAGGCAAGTCAGATCGACCTGCAAATAAAGAGGCTGGAATTGGAGACGCTGCAAATTAAAGCGAGAAGACCTCATTAATTTTTTTTAGAATATTTATTATTATATGCATATTTAGATATAAGAAACTGACTGTGAATTCTCTTTCTTTTTTAGTTTTTAAGATAGAAAATTAATTGATATATGTTTTACAAAGATTACCGGAAGAATGACAAAGCTTTTTATACATGTCTGCCTTTAATTGGAGTATTATTGAATATTTATATATGTATGTACATTTGTACTTTTTTGCTTTGGTTTGTATTTTCATACATATGCATATATTCAATGATACAATGCTCAACATCTGATCAACAGGCATATGTCTTTTGTGTATTGTTGGTCTTATTTACATATTTAAGGGTTGATTTGAGGCAGGTCAAATGTATTTAATATATAATTTTCTTCCGATCTGTTTGGATAATATTTATGTATATTTTAAGCTACGCAGCCAGCTGACTTGGCTTATCAAACCTGCCTTTGAAAATATTCAAGTACATAGGTACTTACATCATTGTACTGAATAACACATATAAAATGCTGTAGGAAATTTCTTTATAGGTACCTCCCCTCCCACCCATAGTCCAAATAATAACTAAATATTTTTTTATTTATTCAATTGTTATCAAATATTTTATTTATTTCAATTTTTCAATTTATTAATAATTCATACTTCATGGTTAATATGCATACATTTTATGCAAATTAACGTTTTATAAATATGCAATGGATTTCGTGTGCACAGAAATTCCAAGTGTGCAAATGCCGTCGGCAAAACACTATTTGCATGCATATTTCAATTTGCATACATTTTCCTAACATTTTAATTTATTAACAAAAAGGGATGGGATAATTCATAAATGTATGATTAATTTACATACATTTCATGAAAGGGCATATTTTGGGTATATGAATAGGTTTTTGTTTGTAAAGAAATAAGCAAAATTTCTGCAATTTGCATCAACATAAAACAAGCAAATATATTGCTATTATTATATTAATTAAGTTCAAATTCATATTAAATCATAAAACAAGCAAATATATTGCTACAAGTAATAAAATTTAAATTTAATTAATCCTACTAAATACCTATATTCCCACAAAGAAATCATATTAAGAGAAAATCCAGAGAATTTATACACTAGCTGAAACTGTTGACAGAGAATTTTTTGCTGTTAACTGGTTAACATTGAAATTGGATTGTGTGTGGTGAAGTGCAAGACGTGTTCAAATGCAAAAAAGTTGGAATCTAGCAAAAACGCCTTCTCATTGTGTTTAAATTCTCTGGTATCAGTAATGGGCCCTTAACTGTTTGTGCACACGTTTGTATCGTTTTTATTTACATATGAAATCAATAAGTGGGTGGGTGTAGGCCAAAAATTGAGTGGGTGTTTTCGTAGGGAGTAAGTGGCATGTCTTTCGAAATTAAAATGACGTTTTGACTAAAATTACGCTATAATCTGAAATCGTAGAATACAAAAGATAGCTGCTTAATGCAAGAAAAAACTATAAAGAAAATATTCAATCGATGGGTTAAATATGGCAAATATTAGAGCTCGTGATATTCGATTAATCGCATATTCGAACTATTCGATTACTCTAATATTGAATTTTCAGAATTCGATTGTTTAAATCTACATCGCACATCGTCGATAATTCGAATTATTGCTTGTTATCGATTATTCGATAATCGCTGCTGAACAATTATTCGAATATTAAAATATACATCGTTGAGTTGCGGTTATTTGAATTATCTAAATAAATCACCTATTCGAATGGCGAATTTCTATTAATAAATGTACAAAAATCTAAAATCGAATAACCGGATACTCGATTAATCGAGTTATTTGAATATTTTTAAGTGCGCTAGTAATTAGTATAAAATACGCATACATTTTAATCTAATATTTTTTGATTTGATATATAATGGAAACAAAAAATTTTGTATGTACAAATTTATAGAAAGAAAGGCATACATGTTAGAGAAACAATGTAAGATAAATAACATAAATATAGTTTAAACAAGTAAAGGAGCACACATACTTAGATACTCATATATTTATGTATATCCTTTTGTGACTGCATGCACTGTGCTAACATCAATCGATTGATTTATAACTAGGTTTATTGCCTTTTGTATGTGTCGAATACTTGAAGTATATCTTTTATGCGATACTTGTAGAGTGTTAATACCAGCTTTGCGTGTTTCGTGCACACATTCGCATGTTTATGGCGTTTGCCACACCACCGAAATGTTAGTTGAAATTGATTTGCGAGGTCATTGGAAGGTGTTTTTTTTCATAACACTCTGCACTTGACATTCTAAGGAGAAATACGGTTTTATTAAAGAGAAGTTTAGTGGTGTGTTGGTAGCGTGCTCCGTCTACCACACCAAGGATCCTGGGTTCAAGACCCGGACAAAGTAGTAACATCGAAAATTTAGAAACAAGTTTTTTCAATTAAAAAAAAAGTTTTTCTAAACGGAGTCAACCCTTGGCAGTGATTTGGCAAGCATTCCGAGTATACTTCTGCCATGAAAAGCAAAAGGTATGTGCCTTGCAGATATCGTTCGGAGTCGGCATTAAACATGTAGGTCCAGTCCCCCCAATTTGTAGGAGCACCTTGCATCTATTTTTTTTTTTTTGTACTTATTCAAAAACAACTGCAACTATAGGCGTATAATTTCAAATTATAACATCATGATTGTGATCAGAAATGGCGCTTAACCTTTCGATCAGGATCAATCGGATCTCAGAATAATTTCCGGCAGTTTCTGGATGAATTCGGTACAATTTTAGGATTGTTTGACGGTGCATAACGGGCTGATTTCGAATTAATTTTCGCATCGTTCATTTCCGATCTATTCAGCACGATTTTTGAGATATATTTTGGCATGCTATGATGTCTTTTTAGTGCATGCCGAATTCACGTCCAATATGTTAGTCCAATATGGAGTCGCCGTGGTGTAATGGTAGCGTGCTCTGCCTGCCCACCAAAGATCCTGGGTTCAAGCCCCGGACAAAGTAACATCGAAAATTTAGAAAACAAATTTTCAAATAAAAAATAAATTTTTCTAAGCGGGGTCGGTCCTCGGCAGTGATTTGGCAAACACTCCCAGTGTATTTCTGCCCTGAAAAGCTACTCAGTGAAAATTCATGTGCCTTGCGGATGCCGTAGTCGGTATCAAGCACGTAAGCCACATCCCGCCAATTTTTACGGAAAATTAAAATGATCATGACGCAAATTGAAATAGAAGCGCGACAAACCATCCTACACCTAAATATCTAACCACTTCTTTGTGGCTATATTTTCAAAGCACGTTTCGCAACCAACCGAACATACGCAAAATTACTAATTATTTTTTTTTTTTTTTGTTTTGTTTGTACTCTAATTATTTTCTCATATATCAACATCTTAATATACATATTTGCTTTATTTTTTGTACTCCAATTCACTTGATAATAAATGAATTGTGGTTTTAGTTCTTACGTCTCTTGATATATCCATTACAAAAGTACATACATACATATTGTTACGAATATTAGCAAAACTAAGGGGTGCTGCTATCTCTAGGCCGATGCTAAGCAGTGACGTGAATTCACATCAATAATTCAATCATTATGTATCTACATAAACGAAACAATAATTGCGTCTACACATATGTACCATGTACGTATACGATATGCGGAGAAAAATTATGCGCTATAAGAAATTGTTACGAATTTACTGCAAATCCTCTTATTTGCCCTTTTGCTAAGTTCGTATCGCTACACTGTTGAATAAATAACTCCAACATTGAATAATGGGAAAATTGCCTTTATTAAAGTACTTCACAATAACACTTATACTTTGCAACTAGCTTGCTTAACAACCAAATTGATTGATAGTTCAAATGAAAATCTACTATTGCCCGCCAGATTGCGTACTTAATCAATAACTGCTTGATAGCTCAACTCAAAATGAATTCCAGCGCCTCTTCATTTGCTGCCTTTTATACTCTCTGATTTCAACGTTCGCATCTTCTAGACGCTTCCATTTCCAGAATCTTCTAGTCCATCAGCTCTCAAACTTCTCAGCTGTAACTACAATTGCACGATTTTATAGCTTCTCTCATTGCATACTTTCAGGAGTATCTCAGATATATGCATGTGTTTGTGCATTGACTCTCCGCTGCTCGTATACGTACATGGTACATATGTGTAGACGCAATTATTGTTTCGTTTATGTAGATACATAATGGTTGAATTATTGATGTGAATTCACGTCACTGCTTAGCATCGGCCTAGAGATAGCAGCACCCCTTAAATTTGCTAATATTCGTAACACTGCCCTCCACCTAAATCTGATCGTCCCGATCAGACAAATCTCCCGATCTAAACGCTGCTAGCATCGCCAAGTGTACCACTCTTCTATTTCGTGATTTCCCAATTGCTTGTATGCGGTAGATGACATCACTATCGCCTTCACAATTCTGTACGGGCCTTCCCAACTGCACCGATATTGGGATGGAACACCTTTCCGCCGGTGAGGGTTGTATAGCAGTACCAAATCTCCTTCCCGGAAACCTTCCGAATTATTTGCCTTGTCGTACCTGTGTTTCATCTTACTACTCATTATCCTGGATCGTCCCCTCGCACTCTGTTGCTTGGCCAATGAACTACTTCGTAGAGCTTGCGCTTGACGGATTGGCTTCGCATAATCAGTGTCGTTCCCACGTTTCACAACAGTAGTGCGCTCCGGCTTGAAACTACCCTCGCATTCTTTCTCGGAAATTCGTTGCTTCGTTTTCCTGCGTCTTTTAAGTTTTGTCAATGCCAGTGTTTCTCTCGCAGGTACTTTTGATTTTGCTTTATTTGGCCCATTCGACCTATTAACCTTTGCCTTTGACTTCCGTGGTTTTTGTCGAGTCTTCTCCACCAGTACTCGATTACTACTGAATCCTTTCTGCAAACTGAAGTTAAGTGGTATATCCTGGTTCCTGTACCGCATCACCCTTTCCTGCATATCGATCTTGATGTCATGGTCAACCAAGAAGTCCACTACCAATATGACTTCATCAACGATCTCCGCCACAACGAATTTGTGTAAAACCATGACCTTCCAAATTAAGACTTCACAGATCACTTCTCCCCGGACTTGGTTTTACTCGCCAGTGACCGTACGCAACCTCGCTCCAGGTAATGACTTTACTCTCCTGTAGACCAAATCAGATCGAATCAAGGAATGAGATGCGCCCGTATCGACAGTCCGTACACGTTCTTTGCCATCCACATTTCCTCTGACGTTAAGACTACTCGATTTTCTTCCAATTTGCGAGACAGATATCACAGGACATTCAACAGCTGGAGCTAGCTCTCAATTTTTACATCTGGCACGCTGTTGCTCATCTCCTCCAATTTTGCGTTTACGGCCAGCCAAGTTGGAACTACCAGCACCGGTGTTGCAATGACGTGAAATGTGACTTGGGTTACCGCACTTGAAACATTTCATAACTCCGACATTTTTCTGTTGTAACCCCTTCAGTGCTTAAAAAATTGTGTCTACCCAATCTGGCCTTTCCACTTCCACGCGATGAGCTTTGTATGCGCGCTTACTCAAAAGTGACGCTGTTCCCTGAGTCAGTGCATGGGATACCGTTTCTGCAAATGTGGGTTTTGGGTTTGCATATGTCGCTCGCTTCGTTTCTACGTCCCGTATGCCATTTATAAAACTCTGGATTTTTACCCTCTCGGTGTACTCCACGGGTGCGTCCGCATTTGCCTAATGAGCCAACCTTTCAACATCCGAAGCAAACTCCTGTAATGTCTCATTTGCTTTTTGGTAACGGTTTTGCAATTCTATTTGGTAGATCTGTTTCCTGTGTTCGCTTCCGTATCTTCGTTCTACAGCAGCCATCAATGCTTCGTAACTGTTACGTTCGTACTCTGGGATGGTCTGTAGGATCTCAGCAGCTGGTCCTTTTAAAGCCACGAACAATGCTGCAACTTTATCTTCGGCATTCCAGTTGTTCGCTGCTGACGTCTTCTCAAATTGAAGCTTAAATACCTGGAAAGGAACAGAACCCTCAAATGTTGGTGATTTTACCTTCAGAGTAGACGCTGAAGTGATTGGACGGTTCAATTGTAACTCCTGAATCCGATCTTTCAAAGCATCCATCTCAGCCTCCATTTTATCTTGTCGTTCACTAAAACCCTCCAACTGCGATGATATGCGATCCTCTGGCGCTTTCAACTGCTGAGCCAACTGAAATATCATATATGTCTTCTGTTCTTCCAGTTAAGATGCCATATTTGTGGATATTTGTAATGAAATTTCTGTTATACGTGTTTCTTGTGCTTCAATCTTGGGTGTTATACGGTTCTCCTGCGACTCTAGTTGCGATGCCATATATGTTTTCTGTTCTTCCAGTTGAGATAACATTTGCGACGACATTTCTGAAATACGCGTTTCTTGTGCATCAATCTTCGATGTAATCTGTGTCGACATTTCTAAAATACGCGTTTCTTGTGATTTCATTTGAGATGCCATATATGCCTTCTGTTCTGCCAGTTGAGATGACACTGTCGATGTTTGAGCAGATATTGCCGCCAAAATCATGTTCAAGTCTGTGCTCGTAACTGTCTGCGATGTTTCGGTTTTCTCCTCAATTTTTGTTGTTGTCTCGTCGCCATCAGGATGAAAGACATCATCGTCACATTAATTCCCTCCGACTCCATTACCTCTCGTAGCCGTGCTTGAAGTTCGACCTTATTGGCGGTTGTATTCAATCCACGGTTCTCCGTTGATGGATCCTTAATTCACTTAACTTTGCCGTGTCCAAGATGTATTCGCAATCTTCGGAATTTATTCAACAATTCCTCTTCTGACACCAATTGTAACGAATTTACAGCAAATCCTCTTATTTGCCCTTTTGCTAAGTTCGTATCGCTAAACTGTTGAATAAATAACTCCAATATTGAATAACGGAAAAATAGCCTTTATTAAAGTACTTCACAATAACACTATTACTAGCTTGCTTAACAACCAAACTGATTGATAGTTCAAATGAAACTCTACTATTAACCGCCAGATTGCGTGCTTAATCAATAACTGCTTGATAGCTCAACTAAAACTGAATTCCAGCGCCTCTACATTTGCTGCCTTTTATACTCTCTGATTTCAACGTTCGCATCTTCTAGGCGCTTCCATTTCCAGAATCTTCTAGTCCATCAGCTCTCAAACTTCTCAGCTGTAACTACAATTGCACGATTTTATAGCTTCTCTCATTGCATACCTTCAGGAGTATCTCAGATATATGCATGTGTTTGTGCATTGACTCTCCGCTGCTCGTATACGTACATGGTACATATGTGTAGACGCAATTATTGTTTCGTTTATGTAGATACATAATGATTGAATTATTGATGTGAATTCGCGTCACTGCTTAGCATCGGCCTAGAGATAGCAGCGCCCCTTAGTTTTGCTAATATTCGTAACAATTTGTATGAAACCGATAGATAAACTTGTCATGTGGGATGCCAAAACAAATAGCAGGGCACTTCAAAACTCCACTCATTTACTCACAGATCCGTACTTATTCCTTTGTACTTTTATATATTTAAGGGCCCGTTAATGATACTTAGCATAGACTTGACTTGACTTGAGAACTGTCACTTACAGTTATGTTAAATGAACATTGCATATTACTGATTACTCAAAACTTAGCAACACTTTACTTGACTTAGAAGTCTGTTGAATTGAGTTTCTATGTAAGTTCTAAATGACGTTTACATTTTGAACTGCCATTTGTTTGCACTTCATTTTGACATTTTGTCATACAAATTGACATTTATTGATTATGATGCCAGATTGTATGCGCTAAGTGGAGTATAATCGTGGCTAAGTTGCCAAGTTTATGCCAAGTCAAGTCAAGTCTATGCTAAGTATCAGTAATGGGCCCTTTATTGTCAAAATTGCCTCAAATATCGAACAGTCACATTGCTATTTTATATACTCCGGGCTTTGTTATTGTACTGGCACAGCCAAAGTATTAAGACAAATATTTACGTTTTACCCCTTACATAAACTTCGTTCACCATGTAATATGAACTTTTCAAGTGTGTTATGCTTTTCGCCGGTCATCAAGCAAGGAGCTACTTAAGAGAACGCTGTCAACACTGCCGTTCTAGCCAAGTGCGCAAGAAAATAGCCAAGATAACATATTAAACAATACCAGACGGTCAAAAAAGTAGTAATATCATGACAACGGCAAAAGGCAGAGGTGTGCGCTCGATGGTGATGTGTGATTTCAAATATTCACCCCTATTATGGTTGTCAACGTGAGAAAATTAGTGTCGACGCTCATGAATTGGTATCGGCGTTGTCAAAGTCGATAACTATTGACGGGTGTTGATGCTTTTTTGGTATCGGCTAAAACAATATTGAAGTTGTGTTGAAGTGACGTGGCACAAAATTTGTCAACATAGTTTTTGGAGACGACAAGCGCCGCAATACGAAATTCGGCTATTAAAAATCGGTAAAATTATTTATTTATTTTTAATTAAACTTCAGAAAAAGGCAAAAATAACCAATAAAAACCAATTCACGGAGCTTGTTGCAGAAGTTTCAACAAATTTTAAGTCGCAATGGCAAGGTATTGGAAACCAAATTAGAATGAGGTCTCCTAAGCTAGCCCAAACTTTTCAGCCCAATCAACAAAACGAGACCGTACTATATTGCACAATATTTAATGCTAACTTAATAAGGGTCAATTAAATTTATTACACTTGTTTTTTAAAAAATAATCCGGATTAAATTAGCATTAAATATGCTGTAATTAAATACGGTCTCGTTTTTTGATTGTGCTGAAAAGGTTGGGCTAGCTTAAGAGACCTATTGGAATGCTCCCGGACCACCGCTCAAAAATGCTGAAGGTTGGCAAAAGGTGAAAAACTATTTATTTTACTACGTATATACATACATAGTTTAACTTTTTTTGAAATTCAAAGTTTGGAGAGACCTTAAATGCAAGGTCAAAAGAAAACTTTTCCACAATAAACAAGAGTGCCGTGCCACGCGAGGAGGAGAATACAGGCAATTGGTGTTAAGCCCACTGGAGGAGCAGGTTACGAATTTAGTACATTGTTAAAAAAACGTTTTAAATCACACTAAAAATCAAATAGCATCTTAACAAATTGTAAATAAACAATTGTCAAAAGTATAGGGATCATAGTTTTTCTATAAAATTATCGATAACACGTCAACGTCAATACATTGTTTTAGGAAATACCCATTCTGCATTGACATGACGTTGATGTGCCGATACGACATGATGGCGATGACAATACGAAGTGATGGTTGACATTGACAACCATAATAGGAGTGATTTAAAGAGAAACGGGTTTGTTGCGTTATGTTGTGATAGGAACTTAAATATTAATATTTCCTCCTCAAATAATTAACCCTTCGACTAAGTTTTTCTTTTGTAGGGACCGCTTTTGTCTATTTTTGAAAGAGTTTCGATTCTTCACGAACCAGTTTCCAGTTCTTTCAGATATTTATTTCGGATCTGATTAGGTTTAGGGTTTAGGTTCAAGTTTAGCTGTAGTCTTGGTCTCTTTACATCCAATTTCAGTTCTCGTAAGTCAAGGAACTGTCTATAAGACTTTAAAGTACCCAGTTATTTGTTTCGGTGCATTACTTGTGGGCACGTGTATATAATTTTATTCTACGAGGTTTGTTCGGTAAATCTTATAAGCCATATTCGACTTATTAAAAAAAACAAAAACTATGCATAAGCAGAATCATAAGTTTTCTAGGCTATAGCGTCTCGATGTTTCGCAGTCTCAGCATTGCGTAATATTGTGACATCGATGGGGGGAACAAGGGAGTGCTAAACGAGCATCCTATGGAAAATCGTTAATTTTCGAATTGCTGTGCCAATGTCTTTCAAATATATCACACTTTGACGTACCAAGGACGAAGAATTTAGCAGTAGTATCAAAAAAAGGTTTCCTCCTCTTTGTCTACAAGGAAGACTAAGACTAAGTCCTACTACAAGGAAGACTAAGA
This sequence comes from Eurosta solidaginis, assembly GCF_040869045.1. Classification (NCBI taxonomy): domain Eukaryota; kingdom Metazoa; phylum Arthropoda; class Insecta; order Diptera; family Tephritidae; genus Eurosta; species Eurosta solidaginis. Next base: position 464,453 of record NW_027136927.1, on the reverse strand, counting down.
CTAAGTCCACTGCTACAACAACAACTAAGTCCTACCTTACTTACATCATTAGCACTAACTGTTTAATGGATTATGGCCGTCCAACAAGGCACGCTAGTCCCAACTTCGATCTGCTAACTGGCGCCAATTGGTCACACCAAGGTAGTTTAAATCGTTTTTCCTCTGCTTCCATATGTGGTTCCGATAAAAATATATTCTTAACCGTATTATCATCATTCATTCGCATAACAGCGTAGCCGCTGCATTTTAATTCGCTGGACTATGTTGATATCCACGGAAAGCTCATCACTAAATCTTCTTCGGTACTCGCCATCGCCAACGCGTAGAGGTCCGTAAATCTTTCGGAGAACTTTTCTCTTGAACACTTCCAGAGCCCCTTCATCTGATGTTGTTATGGACCATTTTTCTGCACCATATAGCAGTATGGGTACGATTAGTAACTTGTAGAGTATGATTTTCGTTTGCCGAGAGAGGACTTTACTTTTAAATAGCTAACCTAGTCAGAATTGGAAAGCGTGATTTTGATGATGTTGTTATTTGTGTTGATGCTGGTTCTCAAATAAACGAAGTCTTCCACTATTTCTAAATTATTGCTGCCAACAGTGGCGTGGTTTCCAATGTGCAAATGCGGTGACTTATTGCGTGATGACAGCAGATACTTCCTCAACCACCATCAAACCCATTTTTTCAGCTTCTTTTTCCAGATTGGAGTAAGCAAACCTAAAGGGCCGGTGTTCAGGCCGATGATATCAATGTCGTCAGCAAACGCCAGTAGTTGCACGCTGTTATAGAATATTGTTCCAGATCGGTCAAATTCTGCAGCTTGTATTATTTTTTCCAGCATTAAATTGAAGAAAACGTAAATTAGGGGGCCACCCTGGTTAGTTTCAAACGGCTCGGTTAGGTCCTTCCCAATTCAGACTGGGCTGATGGTGCTTCTCAACGTCATTCCAACCAAACTCAGACATAGTGGAATAAAGGCAGTTCCTTTTTGTGCTCTCGAAGGCGGCTTTATAGTCGGCGAAGAGGTGATGTGTGTCAATAATTTTTTCGCGGATCTGTTCGATGTTAGATTTCCGAGGTCTGTAGCTTGGGTCCAATCAGCCGCTCGACGGTGGGCTTCAATATTTCGCACAAATCCAGTTCCACGCAAACCCAATTCCGCGCACTCATTTTTATTTGGCCATGTATGTAGTACAAACTAGTTTCAGAATTATGTTCAAACTTTTAAACGAATACCTTTTTAGAATAAAAATATCTCTATGTACTGAAATATCCAGTAACTTAATTAGCAACCCTCGGGGCTGTTTACTTTCAAAAATGTTTATTTATTTATGTAAAGTGTTGGCAAAAGGTGTTGCTGCCGTTTTGTTTATTCCTTCTGTTGCGTTATATTTTTGTGTGAGAACTGGCAGCGAAATTAAAAGGCAAATGAACTTTACCATGGTATAAATATTACAAGGTAAAACCGGTGAGAGCCGAAATGATGTTTAAAAAAATTTTTTATTCTCACTGCTCTCACATTTTAATTTTTTTATTTTGGTTTTGTTTTCATAACAGAAATATAACAAACTGTAATATATTTGGTAATTCTATACGACAGCAAGACACTCTTAAAACACTTCAAGAGGGGTTTCAAAAGACACGTCTTGGATCCAGGATCTCGAATCCAAAAGCGAAGGTGAAAAAGTTTGGGTCTGTCAAGAGATATTTGCAAAAGAAATTTTGAAAAATTTCATGTGGTTGTTGTAATTTTGATGATTTTGTGGTCCCCACAAAAAATTGTGAACATAATAGTTTTGCTCGGATATAGTTTTAGTCTTCAAACCGGTGGTGGACCCACCCAAGTTAATTTTTTATAAGCGCGGTCAAAGGCCGCCAATGCAGTAAGGTGTTCTGCATAAAAATACTATGGGTTCCACCCTCGGTTTCGTAGCACTCCGGGGTCATTTTTCGTTAATATCTTTACTTTTTTTTTGGTGGGAATGAAATCTCAACGGTCAACCACATTCCAGAATTTTCAATTAAGAATTGTATTGTGGTTTCCCACAAAAAGAAGCATCAGGCCACTATCCTCTTCTGAGGAATTTTCTTCAACAAATTGTTGTGTCAAAGTTTACGTAAGAGATACATACCTACTAATAATAACAATTTGGTATGACATATATCCGAGGAGATTAAGGTCTAGCTTTCCATCCAATTTGAAGGCTACGTATCATGCATTAATTTTTCTACGAACTGGCTTGCCTAAATACATGTATTATGCCGAGCCAAAACTTTATCTACTAAGGCAGACGAACTTTTGATGCCAAGGTAATGCCGAGGGAAAAACGATACCATTTATACACATTTTCCTTATATTTTTGATGGATAGGCCAACACACCAGCTCTAGACCACGGCGGCAGACTTTGGCCGTTCAGCTTTTTTGCGGGCGTGGGCAAGTTATGGGAAGATCTCCGATGAGTTCGGAGAAGCAGGTGGAATAAGACTTTGATCTCTCTTGGTGCCCCCTGTTGGCGTCAGTTATCTCGAAACAGGGTTAGCTGGAGTGACTTGTTACGCAACGACCAGCATTTCCTAAACGGTTAAACGCCAATTAACGAATTTAACTTCCAACCACGAGGAACATTTGAGACTGCTGATCTCTTATGAAGTGAAGTTTCAGCATATTTAAGGGTTAAAGACGTATCAACCAAGTGAAGAAGGATGAATGAAAAATCAATAGGGGTGGTCTCCAACATTCGCTTCTTAATTAGAAGAGGTTAAGAAGTAAGGTATTTTCTTTTGTCCCTTTGCAAAAATAGGACGTGTTGAGGCATACACTATATTGGCAATTAATTTGTTTGCAATATACATAAAAACGAATTTCAAAACTTTTCGAAATATTTTTTTTACTTATTTTATAAGCATTTTATTTTTTGGCATTAAAAAAAGTGAAAAATGTCATACCAACAATTTTTTGTGTTTTCTTTGCTTTGGCATTTCCACAAAGTTTAAGAGAGTGATTTTAAATTTGGGGGTATACTTCTGCCTGCTATATGGTGTTTCAAATTGTATTGTCACGAATATTAGCAAAACTAAGGAGTGCTGCCGTCTCTAAGCCGATGCTAAGCAGTGACGTGAATGCACATCAATAATTCAACCATTATGTATCTACATAAACGAAACAATAACTGCGTCTACATATATGTACCATGTACGTATACGAGCAGCGGAGAGTCAATGCACTAACACATGCATATATCTGAGATACTCCTATAAGTATGAAATGAGAAAAACTATAAAATTGTGCAATTGTAGTTACCGCCGAGAAGTTTGAGAGCTACTGGACTAGTAGATTCTGGAAGCGCCTAGAAGATGTATAAAATTGTGCAATTTTAGTTATACCTGAGAAGTTTGAGAGCTCATGGACAGTGCTAGTAGATTCTAGAAAATGCGAACGAGGAAACCAAAGAGTATAAAAGGCGACAGATGTAGAAGCGTTGAATTCAGTTTGATTTGAGTTGTCAAGCAGTTACGACTAAGACGATATGTAGCGAGCAATAGCAGTATTATTTTGAATAGTGGAACTTCATTTGAGCTATCAGTTTGGTTATTAAGCTATTCGTTGCACAGTTTGAGTGTTATTGTGAAGTATTTTAATGAAGGCCATTTTTCCATTATTCAATATTGGAGTTATTTATTCAACAGTTTAGCGATACGAACTTAGCAAAAGGGCAAATAAGAGGAATTGCAAGTAAATTCGTAACAATTGGTGTCAGAAGAGGAATTGTTGAATAAATTCCAGAGGACAACAAGGACATGGCAAAGTTCAGTGAATTGAAGATCCAGCAACTGAAGAAGGAGTTGGAGAGCCGTGGATTGAATACAACCGGCATTAAACTCGAACTTCAGGCACGACTACGAGAGGCAATGGAAGCAGAAGGAATTAACGGGGAAGAGTATGTCTTTCATCTTGATGTCGACGAGACAACAAAAATTGAAGAGAAAAACGAAACATCGCAGACAGTTACGAGCACAGACTTGAACGTGATATTGGCTGCAATATCTGCTCAAACATCGATAGTAACATCCAAGATGGAAGCACAAGAGACGCGTATTTCAGAAATGTCGACACAGATAACATCCAAGATGGAAACACACACAGAAGACATATATGGCATCCCAACTGGAAGAGCAGAAGGCATATATGGCATCCCAACTGGAATCACAGGAGGCACGTATTTCAGAAATGACGTCGCAAGTGTCATCTCAACTGGAAGACTAAAAGACATATATGGCATCTCAATTGGAAGCGCAAGAGGCGCGTATATCTGAAATGTCGGCAGAAATTTTGGAACAGGTATCATCAAAACTGGAAGCGCAGGATGCAAAAATGGCTCAATTTCAGGCAGAAGTAGATGATTTAAAAGGTCGTATGGAGCAGTTACAACTAAATCGCCCAGCTGTTTCAGCGAGTAATCCAAAGGTAAATACACCATCCTTTGACGGTTCTGTTCCTTTTCCGGTCTTTAAGCTACAGTTTGAGAAGACCGCAGCAGTGAACCAATGTAATGCTGAAGATAAAGTTGCAGCTCTGTTCGTGGCACTGAAAGGGCCTGCCGCGAAAATCTTACATACCATCCCAGAGTACGTGCGGAACCATTACGAAACATTGATGGGCGCTTTAGAGAGACGTTACGGAAGCGAGCATAGGAAACAGATATTCCAAATTGAGTTGCAAAACCGCCACCAAAAAGCAAATGAGACATTGCGGGAGTTTGCTTCAGATATTGAAAGATTGGCTCATCTTGCAAATGCGGACGCACCCGTGGAATACACTGAAAGGGTAAAAATCCAGAGCTTCATAAATGGCATACGAGATGTGGAAACGAAGCGGGCTACATATGCGAATCCAAAACTAACGTTTGCTGAAACGGTATCGCATGCACTGACTCAGGAAACAGCCTCACTTTTGAGTAAGCCAGCGTACAAAGCTCATCGCGTGGAAGTGGAAAAGCCAGACTGGGTAGGCGCAATTTTGGAAGCATTGAAGGGTACGCAGCAGAAGAATAATGATGCAGTCAAATGCTTTAAGTGTGGAAAGCCAGGGCATATTGCGCGTTATTGCAACACCAACCCTAACAGTTCCAACAATGTGGGTGGTCGTAAACGCAGAGCAGAAGGAGATGAGCAAATCTCCAAGACAAATCAATCGTTAAACTAAAGCGAGTCAGCAGCAAGGCGCGACAGCTGACTCCCTCAATTGAATGCCCCATAATCTCTATCTCACAAATTGGAAGAAGGTCGAGCAATCTTACTGTCGGAGGACATGTGGATGGAAAGGAACGTTTACTAACTGTAGATACGGGTGCATCTCATTCCATCATTCGAGCGGATTTAGTCAACAAGAAGATAAGACCATTGCATGGAGCAATATTGCGTACAGCCACTGGAGAAGACATCCAGGTAATTGGAGAAGTAGAATGTGAAGTAGCAATTGGGAACGTCACGGTACTACACAATTTTATAGTGGCAGGTATTGTTGATGAAATCATAATTGGAGTGGACTTCTTAATCAACCAAGGCATCAAAATCGATATGCAAAGCAAGACGATGCGATATAAGAACATGGATGTGCCACATACTTTCGGCTACGAGAGAGGCTACAGCAGTAAACGAGTGCTGGTGGAAGAGAGTCAGCAAATACCACCAAAATCAGAAGCAGTCATCTGGGCAAAGGTTGGTGGAGATTGTGGGACAAACAAATTGTGGGTTGTCGAAGCAGCAAATAAATCAGCACTGAACATACTAGTAGGAAAAACCCTGGCTATGACAAAACAAGATGGACGTATTCCGGTAAGAGTACTCAATGAGTTCAAGTCACCATTCAATTTGACCAAAGGAGCTATTTTGGAAAGATACCAAGAGGCCGAAGTAGTTATTAACTGTGAACAGCTCCAGGAACACGTTTCATCTAGTAATACTGATCTTTCAAATAATATCACGGCATGGACGCATGGGCTAGAGGAAGCCTATCAGAGTAAGGCAAAACAACTGCTCCTAAAATACGCGAACATATTTGACCAGGATAGTTCCAAACCAGGCCGCACCAATGTTGTGAAACATCAAATTGACACGGGAGATGCGAGGCCGATCCGTCAAGCTCCACGTAGTGTTCCACTGGCGAAGCGGGAAGTTGTGAGTCAAATCATACAAGAAATGAGTGACAGCGGCGTCATCGAACCATCAGCTAGTCCATGGAGCCCACCGGTAGTACTTGTAAAGAAGAATGATGGAAAAATGAGGTTTTGCGTGGACTACCGGAAGTTGAATGACGTTACGAAAAAGGATAGCTACCCGTTGCCAAGAATTGACGACACTCTGGACTCGCTATCTGGTACGAAATGGTTTTCCACACTGGACTTGAAAAGCGGCTACTGGCAAGTTGAGTTGAAGGAGGAAGATAAAGAGAAAACAGCCTTCAGTGTCAGTGATGGTCTTTGGCAATTTACAGTGATGCCTTTTGGACTTTGTAATGCACCAGCTACTTTTGAAAGACTCATGGACCAGGTACTGAAAAGACTACATTGGAAAACATGCTTGGTGTACCTGGACGACATCATCGTATTGGGCAAGAGTTTAGATGAACATCTTAAGAACTTGGAGGAAGTTTTCCAGAGAGTAGCTGGCGCTGGTCTGAAGTTAAGTCCCAAAAAGTGTACGCTGTTTAAAAAGGAAGTAAATTATTTGGGCCACAAGGTAACGACAGAAGGTGTCTGTACAGCGAATGAAAAGATAGAGGCAGTAAAGGATTTGCCAAGATTACAGAATCTGCATGAATTGAGAAGTTTCCTTGGGCTGTGCACATATTACCGCCGATTTGTACCAAATTTTGACAGCGTAGCCCATAGTCTCCACGAGCTAACAAGAAAAAATAAAGCTTTTGAATGGAAGAAGGAGCAAGAAGTAGCTTTCCAAACATTGAAAGAGCGGTTGTGCACTGCCCCAATGTTGGCATACCCGATTCCAGGAGCAACGTTTATTCTAGATACAGATGTGAGCGGATATCCTATAGGAAGCCTTTTATCACAACTGGTCGATGGACAAGAGAAGGTAGTTGCATATTACAGCCGTTCAATTGGAAAACCAGAGAGAAACTATTGCGTTACATGGAGAGAGCTGTTGGCATTGGTAGAGTGCATTAAACATTTTCACAAATAACTCTACGGCCAGCGATTCCGTGTCAGGGCAGATCACGCAGCGTTGAAATGGCTTCTGCAGTTCCGTAATCCGGAAGGACAATTGGCACGGTGGATCGAGCGACTACAAAGCTATGACTTTTCCATTGAGCATCGAAAAGGTAGTACCCATGGAAATGCTGATGCAATGTCACGAAGACCATGTAGTCTGGAATGCAAGCACTGTTCAAAGGCCGAGGCTAAAGAAGACATTATAGATGTCCGGCTAATGACTATAACGTGTACGGATGAATGGGACAAGGAACAACTAAGAAAGTGTCAGCTAGAAGATACAGATCTCTCACATGTTATGCAAGGGCTCGAACGAAACGAAGACCAAGCAGAGAGGAGATGTCAGCAGAGAGCCCCATTGCGAAGTCATATTGGGCACAGTGGAACAGTTTAGAATTGATATCCGGTTGCTTGCATCGAGTATGGGAGAGTGAGGATGGTCAATGCAAGAAGAAACTGATAGTCGTTCCCAGGAAGAGGATTCCTTAGGTGCTCAGCGAGCTGCACAATGGTCCAAGTGGAGGTCATCTTGGAATCACGAAGACACCCGAGAAAATTAAGCAGATATTCTATTGGGTTGGTTGCCGTCAGTCGGTCACCGAGTGGATTGCCAACTGCGAGGTATGCAACAGAGCGAAAGGGCCCAAAACCCGAAAGGATCGCCATGGATGTCGCAGTTCCATTTCCTACTAGCAACCGCGGAAACAAATACGTACTGGTGGTTATGGATTATTTCAGTAAATGGCCAGAGGTATACCCAATCCCAAACCAAGAAGCAGAAACAGTAGCAGAAGTGGTTAAAAACGAATGGGTTGCAAGGTATGGTGTACCAATGGAGTTACACTTGGGTATTCGAAAAACACGGACAACTGCATTGCATCCTCAGTCCGATGGTATGGTGGAACGCTTCAATAGAACATTGGAGGAGCATTTAAGGAAAGTAGTACACAAGTACCATAAGGACTGGGATACACACATATCATTATTCTTGATGGCCTACCGATCGGCAGTACAGTACGCAACGGGCCAAACTCCCGCAAAGGTAATTTTTGGCAATGACCTTCGACTCTCAGCTGATTTGAAGTATGGGATAGATGCCGATGCGGAGAGGAATGTCAAGAAATCCACTGGTGTCTTGGAAGAAGAGCTGAGAGAGATACACGATCTGGTAAGGCAACGAGTAAAGATTATTAGTGACAAGATGAAAGCGAGGTACGATAAAGCAATTAATTTGGAAGGGTTTCAGGAAGGAGATTTGGTGCTGCTATACAACCCACAACGAAAAAAAGGTTTGTCCCCGAAATTGCAGTGTAACTGGGAAGGCCCATACAAAGTTGTAAAACGGATCAACGATGTAGTGTACCGCATACAAACCATTGGCAAACCACGAAACAAAATGAAAGTGGTTCATTTGGAGAAGCTAGCAGCGGTTAAACGGAGAGATTTGTCTAATCGGGACGATCAGACTTAGGTGGCGGGCAGTGTCACGAATATTAGCAAAATTAAGGAGTGCTGCCGTTTCTAAGCCGATGCTAAGCAGTGACGTGAATGCACATCAATAATTCAATCATTATGTGTCTACATAAACGAAACAATAACTGCATCTACATATATGTATCATGTACGTATACGAGCAGCGGAGAGTCAATGCACTAACACATGCATATATCTGAGATACTCCTATAAGTATGCAATGAGAAAATCTATAAAATTGTGCAATTGTAGTTACAGCTGAGGAGTTTGAGAGCTACTGGACTAGTAGATTCTGGAAGCGCCTAGAAGATGTATAAAATTGTGCAATTTTAGTTATAGCTGAGAAGTTTGAGAGCTCATGGACAATGCTAGTAGATTCTAGAAAATGCGAACGAGGAAACCAAAGAGTATAAAAGGCGACAGATGTAGAGGCGCTGAATTCAGTTTGATTTGAGTTGTCAAGCAGTTACGACTAAGACGATATCTAGCGAGCAATAGCAGTATTATTTTGAATAGTGGAGTTTCATTTGAGCTATCAGTTTGGTTATTAAGCTATTCGTTGCACAGTTTGAGTGTTATTGTGAAGTATTTTAATAAAGGCCATTTTTCCATTATTCAATATTGGAGTTATTTATTCAACAGTTTAGCGATACGAACCTAGCAAAAGGGCAAATAAGAGGAATTGTAAGTAAATTCGTAACAGTATATTGTACAATAAAAAGTAGTTCCCGTTTGATTACATATCCACGCCTAAGTCGATGAGTGCCATATCTGTAAACAGATTTTTGGAATGGGTTGGTGTTTGGTAGACTTGCCGGAGAAAAAAGATTCCTAAATATCAACCTCAATTAATAAGATTTTTTGGAATGGAAAAAAATCCCTAATTTTAAAGATTCATTTGTTTTACTGATTTTCGGTCAGGGTAGCCAATTGATGCAAAAAAGAAATCTTAAATAATAAGCTGGGCAAAAAGCCATCTTTATAACAGATTGCAAGCAAATCAGTCAATAAAGATCATATTGTCGAATACTTCGGTCACTGGTCCACGGCCCGGAAACCATTTTCCAAAAATTTTAACCTCAACAATTATCTACGTAGGTTTATTTATGTCACCGTTATCTGTATCAAAATTCATGTTGCTCAAGTGAGCTTCCCCTGCCGTTTTTGGAATAGGTCGGCCCCTGGCCCATTAGCATTTTGATGCATGGAAGTCTATATTTAACTCGATTCGTTTAAGCCCGTTATGATACCAAAGTTAATACACTCTGTGCGCAAAGCACGTTGAGTATATTTCAAATTCCGGAAATCTTATTTTTTTAATTACACATCTCAAACTAGATAAAACTAATTAAGTGTAACCACTGTACTTTTCATTAAAAATACATTCATTGTACAAGTGTCAACTTGATAACACAATTAAACTTTTCAAATAAATAAGGGCAAGTCCTTGGTAATGGACGCGACATTCGTAAGCATTACAACCTGCTTAAAATAGAATATGAGCAGCGGACTGAGCGGATATTACAATATTTGAAGTAACAATTGTGGGTAACTCAAATATGTAAGTACATATTGTAACGAATTTGTTTGCAAACACTGCCGAGGGGCGACCCCGCTTAGAAAAATTTCCTTCTAATTGAAAAATCTTGGATCTAAAAATTTGATGTTGCTTTGCCCGTGGCGTGAACCCAGGACCTTCGGTGTGGTAGGCAGAGCACGCTACCATCACACCACGGCGGCCGCAAAAGCCCCTTTTCATAAGCGGATACGTATACTGGTATGTAACTTTTCCTCTGTTTAAAGTACAAAATAAATCAAAACTTTGAGAGGACATATATTATTTTAGGTTCAAAAACTCACGAATATAATAAATCCATTGAAATTTGGATAGGATGGAAAGATATTCCCATTTCACCATTTCTAGTCGACAAATATATATATATTATTTTTTCGAGCACATAATATTCACAAGAGAAATGCAAGCTAGTTTGTACTGCTTTCTGTTGTGTCTTCATATGAAATTTTTGAATACACCAATAAAACCTACATTAATCTTTCAAATTCATATCTTGTTGAAATCAGAACTGATTTTAGATTTTCCTCAGATAATCCTTTGTATATATAAATTAAAAAAGAGATACAACAATTTAAATTTTCGTCTTATTTTGTAAGATTTCTCTAATATCTCCAAGAATCAATTAGCGGTTAATACACTGCGGAAAGCGCAAAATGCCCTCTTTGTGACAACATACAAGTTTCGTTGGCTAAACAGAAGTAAAGTTATAGGCCAATATATGAATCAACTAATGAAAGAGATGTAAAGGACTTGACAAATTTTATAGAGTTTTCTTTTCTGGGAAAAGTGTTACGCTTTGTACGCCGCGCAAGGGTTGTAACTATATTTTGTTCTATTCTAAAAAGCAGGTAAGCCTGTACGGGGCATTTCGATCTTTTTTGAAAATTGTTGCCTGCCGCAATGCAAAAGCGTTACAATTTTACTCTGAATAAAACGGCGGTGTGGCAGTGCAACTCTGCTAAACTAGCTGATCGTGACAATTTATTTTCGTAACTTCACATATTTTTAGTTGAAGAAAATTGAAATGAAGGTAATAATTGCTAATGAATTTTTATTATCATTGACAGCGCGTTTGTGAAAATCAGCTAATACACGGGGTGGTCATTTATGTTCTTTCCATGCACTAAAAATGTTGAAAATTTTTTGGGGTAGGAGTAACTCTATTAAGGCTTTACCATTTACTTAGGCAACGATTTATTTCAGAAAAGAAACGAACTTTCGTAAACAGACCTATTTAACATCTGAAAGCTTTTTTAATTTCGAGTCGAAGTTTACTTACTAGGAAAATAATAAGGATTGGGGCAGGATCAATTTATAAAATCTCCGTTTTCTAAAAATTTTATTATAAGCAAAAATATAGATCTGTGTTTAACAGCACAACAATATAAAGAAAGGGCGTTATATTTTTTTAGTAAAACATTCAAATTTGCAAAAACGATGCAGCCTTTCTTTGAAATTATGTTTCTCTGTCCAGGATGAGGGGAAAGAATAAACTGTTTGATTTCCACAACATACACGTATTTGACCTGTAATCCCAAGTGATAGAAATAAATTCTGACCACTTTTGATTTTCGCTACGTTATGGACCTTATTTGGGATTGATCCACGTATAAATAAACAAATATGTAATTGCAAAGAAATGTTGTTTTGAAAAAGTATAGCAAAGTGCGTCATTTCATTTCGCTAGAATATCAAAAAATACGGTTGATTTGTTATTTTGATATAGCAAAATATGTTTGTTCAGCTAATTAAAACAAACAAAAAACAAGTAAGGGTGTCTAAGTTTGGAGGTAGCCGAATTTATATACTCAGCGTGGATCGAGGAATGTTTTTTAATGCTTGATCGGAATAGAGGCGTGGCCCCGCTAATTAAAAAAAAAATGTCTCGTAAATTCCTTTTGTAACAAAACTTGATAAGCGAAATATCACTGATACAAAACTATTTTTCGCTAAGATGTAGCTTATTATTATAGTCTTCGACCTTTTAAAAAATATTGTATATAAAAGTGGGCGTGTTTTTAACCGATCACGTACATTTGACCTAGAAATATTTCCTGCTGGAAAGAAATAATATCTACACATTCTTATTACGATCCTTTAATTTTTCTTCGAGTTATGGCTTCCAATACGCCCATTTTCAAAAATTAAAATGTTTTTCTTTTTCTTGTTAAATAACTCACTTGCAAAATTAAACACCATTGAAATTTTTTGCAAAGATATAGCTTATTTTATTCGTCCACGGGCGGTGCCACACCCACTTTCAAAAAAAATCAAGGGTCTTAATATCAGTCCAATAATCAGGTTTTATGTGTTTTCCAAAACGTTATATATTGTAACGAATTTTGGGGAATTCCGCTTATTCCAAACCTGCTACCGTTCGAATCGCTAAACTGTTGAATATGCAAAATTGTCTTTATTAGACTACTTCACAATAACACTTATACTTCGCAACCAATAGCGTGCTTAAATCAAAACTGATTAGACATGTCTCAGCTTGCGCTGCTTTTATACTCTCGTTTTCCTCGTTCACCCATTTCTCCTAAGGTCTAGTAATTTCGCGAACTTTATGCTTGGAAAAGTCATAGCTTTGTATTCGCTTGATCCACCGTGCCAATTGACCTTCTGGATTACGGAACTGCAGAAGCCATTTCAACGCTGCGTAATCTGTCCTGATGCGGAATCGCTGTCCGAAGAGGTATTTGTGAAAATATTTAATGCACTCGACCAACGCCAACAGCTCTCTCCGTGTAACGCAATAGTTCCTCTCAGGTTTTCCAATTGATCGGCTGTAATATGCAACTATCTTCTCCTGTCCATCGACCAGTTTCGATAAAACTCCTCCTATAGCATATCCACTCGCATCTGTATCTAGAATAAACTTTGCTCCTGGAATTGGATATGCCATCATTGGGGCAGTGCACAAACGCTCTTTCGATGTTTGAAAAGCCACTTCCTGCTGCTTCTTCCATTCAAATGCTTTATTTTTTTGTAAGCTTGTGGAGGCTATGGGCTACGCTGGCAAAATTTGGTACAAATCGACGGTAATATCTGCACAGCCCAAGGAATCTTCTTAACTCATGCAAGTTCTGTGGTCTTGGCCAATCCTTTACAGCTTATATCTTTTCATTCAAAGTGAAGATGCCCTCTGTCGTTACCTTGTGACCCAAATAATTTACTTCCTTTTTAAACAGCGAACACTTTTTGGAACTTGGTTTCAGACCAGCACCAGCTATTCTCTGGAAAACTTCCTCCAAGTTCTTAAGATGTTCATCAAAGTTCTTGCCCAAACGATGATGTCGTCCAGGTACACAAAGCATGTTTTCCAGTGTAGTCCTTTCAATACATGATCCATGAGTATCTCAAAAGTAGCTGGTGCGTTACAAAGTCCAAAACGCACCACTGTCAATTGCCAAAGACCATATCCGACACTGAATGCTGTTTTCTGCTTGTCTTCCTCCTTCACCTCCACTTACCAGTAGCCGCTTTTCAAGTCCAGTGTGAAAAACCATTTCGTACAAGATAGCGAGTCCAGGGTGTCGTCAATTTTTGGCAATGGGTAGTTATCCTTTTTCGTAACGTCGTTCCACTTGCGGTAGTCCACGCAAAATCTCATGTTCCATCTTTCTTCTTCACAAGTACCACCAGCGAGCTCCTTGGACTAGCTGATGGTTCGATGACGCCGCTGTCGCTCATTTATTGTATGATTTGACTCACAACTTCACGCTTCGCCAGTGGAACAGTACGAGAAACTTGACGGATTAGCCTCGCATCTCCAGTGTCAATTTGATGTTTCACAACGTTGGTGCGGCCTGGGTTGGAACCAACCTGGTCAAATATGTTTCCGTACTTTAGGAGCAGGTGGCTTGCCTTACCCTTATAGTCTTCCCCTAGTCCCTTCGTCCATTCCATGATGTCATCTGAAAGATCAATCTTGCTAGTTAAAATGTTTTCCTGGAGCTGTTCACAATTGATTACTACTTCAGCCTCTTGGAATCTTCCCAAAATAGCCCTTTTGGTCAGTTTGAGTGGTGACTTGAACTCATTGAGTACTCTTACTGGAATACGTCCATCTTGTTTTGTCATAGCCAGGGTTTTTCGTACAAGTACATTCGGTGTTGATTTGTCTGCTGCCTCGACAACCCATAATTTGTTTGTCCCACAATCTCCATCAATCTTTGCCCAGATTACTGCCTCCGATTTTGGGAGTATTTGCTGATTCTCCTCCACCAGCACTCGATTACTGCTGTAGCCTTTCTCGTAGTCGAAATTAAGTGGTACATCCATATTTTTATATCGCATCGTCTTGCTTTACATGTCGACCTTGATGTCTTGGTTGATTAAGAAGTCCACTCCAATTATGATTTCATCAACAATCTCTGCCACTATAAAATTGTGTACTACCGTGACTTTCCCAATTGCGACTTCAAATGCTACTTCTCCTATAACCGTGGTGTTTTCTCCAGTAGCTGTACGCAATCTTGCTCCAAGCAATGGTCTTATCTTCTTGTTGACGTTCCTTTCCATCCACATGTTCTACGACAGTAACATTGCTTGACCTTCTTCCAATTTGCGAGACAGAGATTATGGGGCATTCAATTGAGATGTCGCCCCTTGCAGCTGACTCGCTTTAACGACTGAGTGGACTTGGAGATTTGCTCATCTCCTTCAGATATGCGCTTACGGCCACCCTCATTGTTGGAATTATAAGGACCGATGCTGCAATGACGTGCGATATGACTAGGGTGCCGCACTTAAAACATCTGCTTAAAACACTGCTTCCAAAATTGTGTCTACCCAATATGGCTTTTCGACTTCCACACGATGGGTTTTGTACGCTGGTTTCCTCAACAGTGAGGCAGTCTCCGGAGTCCGGGCATGGGATACTGTTTCAGCAAATGTTATCTTTGGGTTTGCGTATGTAACTCGCTTCGTTTCCACGTCCCGTATGCCATTTACAAAGCACTGGATTTTTATCATTCTCGGTGTATTCCACGGGTGCGAGCGCATTTGCTAGATGAGCCAATCTTTCGACATCCGAGGCAAACTCCTGCAAAGTCTCGTTAACTTTTTGTAGCGGTTTTGCAATTCTATTTGGTAGATCTGTTTCCTGTGTTCAATTCCGTACCGTCGTTCTACAGCAGCCATCAATGATACATAACTGTTACGCTCGTACTCGGGGTGGTCTGTAAGATCTCAGCAGCTGGTCCTTTTAAAGCCACGAACAATGCAGCAATTTTATCTTCAGCATTCCAATTGTTTACTGTTGCGGATTTTTCGAACTGTAGCTTAAAGACCTGGAAAGGGACAGAACCGTCAAAGGATGGGTTTTTACATTTGGATTACTCACTGAAACTGCTGGGCGAGCAACTGCTCCATACGACCTTTTAAATCATTGACTTCTGCCTGAAATTGGGCGATTTTTGCATCCTGCGCTTCCAGCTTTGATGTTACCCTTGCTTCCAGTGTTTCTAACTGCGAAGACATTTGTGCCACCTGCAATGATAAGCACTCCTCTTGTTCTTCCATCTTGGATGTTATGCGTGTCTCCTGCGATTCCATCTTGGATGTAATCTGTGTCGACATTTCTGGAATATGTGTTTCTTCGATGTTATACGGTTCTCCTGTGATTCCAGTTGAGATAACATTTGCGACGACATTTCTGAAATGCGTGCCTCCTGTGCTTCCATCTTGGATGTTATACTCTCTGTTATACGTGGTTCCTGAGTTTCCATTTTTGTCGATATATGTGATAACAAAACCAATATCGCATTATTCTCGCCACTTGCGACCAGACTCGAACTTCCGTTCTTCTCTTCCAAATTTGTTATTGTCTCGTCCCATCAGGACGAAATACATACTGGTCCAACATTAATTCCTTGCGACTCCATTACCTCTCGTAGCCGTGCTTGAAGTTCGATCTTATTGCCGGTTGTATTGAATCCACGGTTCTCCAACTCCTTTTTCAGTTGCTGGATCTTTAATTCAATCAACTTTGCGATGTTGCGATGTCCAAGCTGTATTCAAAATCTTCTGAATTTATTCAACAATTCCTCTTCTGACACCAATTGTAACGAATTTTGGGGAATTCCGGTTATTCCAAACCTTCTGCTAACGTTCGAATCGATAAACTGTTGAATAAATAACTCCAATATTGAATAATGAAAAATTGTCTTTATTACACTACTTTGAGAGTACGTCACAATAACACTTATACTTCACAACCAATAGCGTGCTTAAATCAAAACTGATTAGTCATACCTCACCTTGCGCTAGTTTTATACTCTCGGTTTCCTCACTTCTCCTAAGGTCTAGTAATTTCGCGAACTTCATGCTTGGTTACTAGTCATATATGTACATGTATATTTGTAGTTTGTAGCCATATGCATGTGTATATGTGAGTACTACTTCGGCTGATGATTACATGTGTTTGTGCGTATCTCTCCGTTGCATTGCATGTGTGTATGTGTATAAATGATGATTGATTTGTTCACGTCCCCAAGAGTGGCAGCTTGCTTTATTTTTGTGCCTTTATTTAATAACAGTTTAGTGATGTTAAAATTCGCAACAATATATAAAAAGTGGGCTTGGTTACCATCCTATTTCCCTCATTTTTAATAGCGATGGGAGGTGAGCGCCACGGAACCCATATATGACCCAGCCTATGAAAAGGTGGCTTATGACGCAAAAAAAATGTTCCACTTTTTTTCTGGTTTCGGTAGTTTTTGAGACGCTCTTTCACGTGGTGCAAACTAGAAAGTCCTAAATTGCTTAGAAGTGTACTAAAAATGTAGAGAAAGAAGAGCACAAATGAAAGAAAAACAGAATTTTATTGAAAATCCAAAATCAAGATATTAAATGAAATTGAAAATTTTAAAAACAAGATTGATAGCTTCAAAAACGATTTTACCAAAAAAAAGGCTGTTTTGCACAAAAAATATTTATTTAGCAGTATTAAGTAGTTTTCTTCGTCGCTATCCTTGATGAAACCTTTGAAGTTGCTCGTTTTTTCGAATCTCTTTTTGGAGATGAGGCCTTACCTTTTCTTGATTTTTTTATTGCAGTTGAAGTCGCAGGTTTCTTCAGTTCTTTCTTTTTTGGATCTTGATTTGAAGATGAAGCTACAGACTTCTTCGGTTTAGGTTTTGACGATGGAGCCTTTGGTTTCTTCGATGCCACTTTGGTGGCTGGTGAAGCATCCTCAGATTTTTTTGATGCCATTTTTTCGATGGCAATGGAGCCAAAATATCTGCATTCGTGGGGCCTGAAACCAAGCTCCTGAGATTCTGATAAATGTACCACCGACGCTGCAGAGATAAATCGACTGGTTGAATAATTTCGGGCATGGCTTCATGTTTTTCTTCACGTTCAAGTTCAGGAACGTTTTTGGCTTGCGTAATTGATATTGAGTTCACTGTTGAAGAAAACGGCAATCTTAATTACAATAGATACAACTTTAAAAGAAGTAAACAATGGCGTACTTACTACGACAGTAATCACAGAGATCATCTGCTGGTTTCATAACTGCCACATATGGTATGTATTTAGCCCATATACGTCGGAAGGAACGAATGCTCATTTCAAGTTCATCATTACCGAGTGAAGAAATTTATTTACGATATACTGAAGCCTTTGTCTCATTAGATGGCAGCTTCATGACGCGATAATCTTTGAATTTGGGTAAACGTTTTGGCAGTGGAGGAGCCAATAGATCGGCTATATACTCAATAAATTTAACAGCTTTTTGGATGTCAGATGGTTGAAACGCTCTCGCATGTGTAGATGGTTTATTTGCTAACCCATGTACCCGTGTTATGGTACCATGTGTATGAAAATGTCGAAGTAAATTTTCAAAACGTTTTCTTCCACACGCATACACAAAAAGGAAAAATGAACGGCAAACAGGTAAGTGATAAAAAGTGAACATCAATTTATGCCTTTCAACATCTTCGTTTTTTGCCTTCCATGTTTCCTCCATTTCGTCATTTCTGTGTAAGCATCTCTAAGTTTGTCCGTGCATATAATTCCTGATTTGATATGGCTCAGTATAACCAAATCAAGTTCAAGTTTTGATAATTCTATATAGTTATTTCTTGCAGTTTCTATAATCTTTCGCGGTATAATTTTTTGGAATTTATTACTACAGCAATCTTGCGAAATAAATTTATTTACCAATTCCTTTTCTTCGTTATCTGTAATAAACAAGTCCACTGTAAAAATATTTTCATCCACTTCCATTTGACCTTCAGCTTGAAATAATGCTTATTCGTCCTCGTAATTGATGCCAACATCATCGAAAGAATCATCATCATTCTCTTCGTTTTCATAGAAATATGTTTGAAAAACCTTGCTAAATTTTTCTTGGACAGACATTATTCACAAGCGACACACGTCCTACTCGTTCAGCATTGCTTTTAAATCTGAGCACTCACACGATTTTTTTTCGGTCAGAAACTGGTTTGTGCTTTGCATTGAAAAAAACATCGCTCTTTTTATACACACACGAACTTATCTCATTTATGCTCTTTGGCCTTTTTGGGTTGCCTTTTGGGCATGACTGTTCATAATGCAAAAGAAAAACTACTAAGAAACTGAAGAAATGCATTGTTTATCTTTAACAGATGTTTCTCACAATTTCTTTTTTGAGTCATAAGCTTTTCATAAGCCGTGTCACATATACTAAATTTCAATATTTTATTTTCAATATTTACTCAAGTTGTGTCCTGTGCACCGACAGAGAGACGAACGGATGAACGGACATGGCTAAATCAATTCCTTTTTTCATCCTCAGCATTTTGATGTATGGAAGTCTATATTTATCTCGATTCGTTTAAGCCCGTTATGCTACAAAAGTTAATACAGTCTGTGCGCAAAGCACGTTGAGTATATTTCAAATTTCGGAAATCTTATTTTTTATTTACACATCTCAAAACAGATAAAGCTAATTAAGTGTACCCATTGTGCCATCATCAGTGTCATTAGTACCCATTGTTCTTTTCATTAAAAATACATTCATTGTACACGTGTCAACTTAACAACACAATTAAACTTTTCAAATAAATATGGGCAACTCCTTGGTAATGTACGCGACATTCGCAAGCATTACAACCTGCATAAGAATATGAGTAGCGGACTGAGCGGATATTACAATATTTGAAACAACAATTGTGGGTAACTCAAATATTTAAGTACATATTTATGACCATATATGACGAGGTTCGGACGTGAAATAAAGACCCAATGCCCGTAATTTCTCGAAATCTGATATATCTTTTTAAAACGCTGGATATAAGCTTGAGTACGGTTACGGCCGAGCTTATCTTCCAATTTGCGTCGTACTACTTTTAATTTTTCCTACAAATTGGCGGGACGGGACCTACTAGTTTTATGCCGACTCCGAACGGCATCTGCAAGGCAGATGAGTTTTCAGTGAGAGCTTTTCATGGCAGAAATACACTGAGAGTGCTTGCCAAACACTGCCGAGGGGCGAACCCTCTTAGAAAAT
Organism: Eurosta solidaginis; assembly: GCF_040869045.1. NCBI lineage: Eukaryota > Metazoa > Arthropoda > Insecta > Diptera > Tephritidae > Eurosta > Eurosta solidaginis. The sequence continues at coordinate 444,669 of NW_027136927.1, read as the reverse complement.
ATTTCTTCTAATTGAGAAATTGTGTTTCTAAAATGTTGATGTTGCTTTGGCCGGGGCGTGAATCCAGGACCTTCGTTGTGGTAGGCGGAGCAAGCTACCATCGCACCACTGCGGCCGCAAAAGCCCCTTTCCATAAGCGGAGACGTATACTGGTATGTAAGTTTCCCTCTGTTTATTCTTCGATAAATGTTTAGGTCATTCAATAGAGCATGTTCTTGTGCTTCTAACGATGTACATATGTAAATTTTTATAGAAGAAATAGAACAAAAGTAAAAAATAAATCAAAACTTTACAGAACAATTTTGCGTTCAAAACTCAAGAATATAATAAATCCATTGAAATTTGGATAGGATGGGAAGATATTCCCATTTAGCCATTTCTAGTCGACAAATAAATATATATATTTTTTTTTTCTAAACAGATAATATTGACAAGAAAAATGCAAGCTAGTTTGTACTGCTTTATTTTTTGTGTCTTCATATGAAATTATTGAATACACCAATAAAACCTACATAAATATTTAAAATTAATATCTCGTTGATATCAGAAATGATTTTAGATTTTCCTCAGATAATCCTTTATATATATAAATTAAAAATGAGATACAACAATTTAAATTTTCGTCGTATTTTGTAAAATTTCTCTAACATCTCCAAGAATCAATTAACGGTTAATACACCGCGGAAAGCGCAAAATGCCCTCTTTCTGACAACATACAATTTTCGTTGGCTAAACAGAAATAATAAAGTTATAGTCCAATATATGGATCAACTAAGAGAAGAGAGGTAATGGACTTGACAAATTTTAGACACCAATAAAACATGTTACCCGAACTTTCTGGAAGAATCTTAGTAAACAGACTATTTAACATCTGAAAGATTTTTTAATTTCGAGTCGACGTTTTCTTACTAGGAAAATAATAAGGATAGGGGCAGGATCAATTTATAAAACCTCCGTTTTCTAAATTTTTTTTTAATGCTAAATAAAAGTGTAGAAAAAATTTTATTAAACGCAAAAATATAGATCTGTGTTTAACAGCGCAACAATATAAAGAAAGGACGTTATATTTATTTAGTAAAACTTGCAAATTTGCAAAACCGATGAAGTCTTTCTTTGAAATTACGTTTCTCTGTCCAGGATTAGGGGAAAGCATAACCTATTTGATTTCCACAACATACACGTATTTGACCTTTAATCCCAAGTGATAGAAATAAAGTCTGACCACTTTTGATTTTCGGTTCGTTATGGACAGTGCTGCTCAAAATTTTTTATATGGAAGTGCAATACATGTACAAAATTGTATGTGCACTTATATTTTTTTGTATTTAAAAAAATTAATTCTAAAAATTTTAATTGTTTGATGTCGGGAAAAGTTGAAGATTTGGTTTCAAGATACACAATTTTTGCTTAAAATATTCCGTAAATAAGTAGGTATATCGTCAACATATAAGAGGCAATACATTTAATTCTGAAAGTTGCGAAAAATCATATTGACCTATAGCCTCAGTTTTTGTAGTAACATATTTTATATATATCGTCGAAATTTGGTTTTCAATTATCATACTAAAAGTAAATGTGGGGAATGTTGCATTAGAAATTGAGTTTGATAACTTTCGAAATGCTTATTTAGAGGTTTGTTTTAAATTTGTGTTACAATTTACATCTATTAGCAACAGCTGAAATTCCACCTGAATTTAATGAAATGTTTAACAAGTAAATGATAGGCATTGTAGCTTAATGGTTCCCCCCATTTTCAGTCAAAAAATTTCTCATAGCCACGAAAAATAATATACCGAAATAAAATACAAAATCACAGAAACTACCCCGTAAGAGAATTTCTAGTTCAAAACTAGTGCACTTCTACTGCATTCTGTACCACTAACAGTTCGCCATCTATCTCTTTTTAACACGCTTTTATTAGCTTGGCCTGTATGTAACGGAACCTTTGAGCTTAATTTTCACCGGTTTCTAGAAGTCTGATTAATTTGAAACTTTGCACACGCATCAAGGACCGATGACAATGCATTAATGTGATGGTGTGGTGACATAAGGTTAACGGACATAAGGTGAATTGAACTTATGACCACCCCAAATGGCCATAGATTTAAAACCCTGCACATAATGCGAAAAACGCATTCCTTTATTAATGATAAAAGTGGATGCATGGCACATATACGAAAGAGCATACTGGAGCCCTTTTTAATACGCTTTTATTAGCTTGGCCTGTATCTATATATGTATCTGTGTATCCATGTATGTATGTAATGGAATCTGGAGTGGAGCCGAGAGCCCCGGTAATGCAGAGCTTCGAACTCCGTTGCACCCTTTGAAGCATTTTAAGATAGGTACTTTTAGCTAGTGCAGGCCACCAGACCAAGGCACCATAAAGAAGAATCGGGCGCACAATGGCTGTGTAAATACAGTAGGTCACCTTATGGGAGAATCCCCAGGAGGTGCCAATTGCCCTCTTGCAGGTGAACAGCTCTGCTGCTGCCTTCTTGGATTGCTCCACTATATGGTCACTCCATAATAGCTTCCTATCCAGAATGACTCCCAAATACTTGACTTGATCGATAAATGCTAAGAACGTACCCCCAATTCTTGGCGGTGTAAGATTTGGTACTTTGTACCTCCTCGTGAAGAGAACAAGCTCGGTTTTATCCGGGTTGACTTCCAAACCTGTGGCGGGGTGTACTCCTGGATCAACTCCAGGATGTCAGCTGTGTCCGTTGGCGTCACTGGAACCCAGGCTCTAGCCCTTGGTCGTGAGGGGATATCACGCGCCTCCACTACCTTGATGCGCGCCCGGATATACCTCCCCTATCAGCGTGACGGCGGCCCTATAGAGGTTTACCAACCTGACGTCGGCACACGCAATTAGCTTGACATTGCCCTGGGATCACCCTGCATCGGTGTAAGATGGCGGTGGACCAGGGTTGTCTTTCTTAACCTTAACGGCCACCGTAGCGAGCGCGGCCTCGATCCACTTCCACTGTTGTTTGGGGATCCTGCCATCTTCGCTGCTCTCGTCTATAATGCCAATGATCTACCGACCCTTGGCAATTTCGGCGAAAGACCGCGTCCAGCCTCCCTGCGTCTAGGCCCTTTTCGTTGCCGTGGGGTTGGATTCATCCATGGACCCTGCCGTTTCGAGGTTTCATCACCCTCGACTAAAACTTTTAAAATTACTTGAACTAAAAAATTAAAAATAAATAATAGTTTAAAAAAACAAAAAAACACGCTTTTATAGCGAACCGAACTAAAAAATAGAAAACATTTTCAATCAAAAAGAATTTATATAACAGTAGTAGAAGGTCAAACAATCGTTTATAGTTAATTGCAACTCTGTTTTTCATTTGCAACTTGTAATCGCATTTTTGCTTTGCGAATTCATTCTTTATATTCGCCATTTTAACTTACGAATAATTCTTTTCTATCTCTGTGTATCTAACCGACGTTGAAGTAAGTCGAAATATACATTCTTTATTGTTCAGAAGAGCGGCTGTTTTTATTTTAAATTAGAGGACCTCCAACAGGTTATGGGCCCAGCCCCTACATAAAGTGCCAAGAAAAATGAACAATTCCTCGTTTTTTAATGTTGAGAAGTTGGATGAGTCCAACTATGACGCATGGTGCGTTCAAGTAAAAAGTATACTTGTGTACAAGGAGCTCTGAGATGTGGTGTCAGGTGCACTTATGCAGCCAGCTACAGAAGCCGAAGACGCTGAACAAAAAGCATGGAAATTGAGTGATGAGAAGGCCATGGCAACAATTGTGTTAAGCCTAACGCCAATACAAATTGCCTGCGTGAAAAAATGCAAAACAGCAAAAGAAGCATGGAGTGTGTTGCAGGATATACATCGACCAAAAGGCCCTGCGCGAAAGGTGTCTTTATTTAAGCAGCTACTGGATATGCAGAAAGTGATCAGGTACAACAATATCTAAGCAATTTTTCGAGTATAGTTGAGAAGCTAGCAGAAATTGGTATAGATCTGCAGGAGCAACGTCGAAAAATGAGTGTGTCGCCTATTGCAGAAAGTAGCGTGCAAGTTTTCTTGGCACATGAAAAGGGTAAAAGCAGTGGCAGCAAGTCATCGCAGCGAAGTAAATGTTCTAGAAATCGATCGAACTTAAAATGTTTTAGTTGTGGACGAACGGGTCATTTTGCTGCACAATGCAACAAAAACCAGGAACAGACAGATAAAACAAACGAGAAACCAAAAGCATTTACTCTGCTCTCAGCGTTTGAGTCAAACAACTTGGAGTCGAACGTGTGGTGTATCGATAGCGAAGCCACGTCGCATATGTGTTGTGACAGAAACATGTTCGATGAGTTGAATGAATACAATGAAAACATTTTGTTAGCTGGTAACAAATGTATAGAAGCAATGGGAAAGGGAACAGTTCGACCAGAGAATTTAAACACAATGAGAAGGCGTTTTTTTGGCATCCACTGCTTACGATCCATTTGCATGTGACACGTCTTGCACTTCACCACTATTCCCCAAATTCATGTTAACTTAACAGGGTGCAAGACGTAACAGAAAATTCTCTTAACGATTTTCTCTGTTCGTATGTTACCAAAAAATTCTCTGATAGGAGCAAGTATATTGCAAATTTAATTCTCTGATTTTTTGTATGATGGTTGGAAGGTTGAAGTCTTCGGCACAGCCGAAGACAGTCCTGTCCTTACTTGTTTTTTTTTTTATATTCAAAGTGTGAATTTGAATCTGTGCCTATGATTCAGGGCAAAACAAAAACAAAAGTGCTACAAGTGTATAGGGGTTGAGCAGCTCCGATGTAAAGAAATATTTTGACAAGTATAAAATACATTATTCAGTCAACAAATATAGTCAAAAAAGATTCAGAAAGCTGAATTAAAAATTATTATAAATTTATGATCTCCTAAAGTAAACACATTTGATTCAAATATGATTCCAAAATGTGGTTGAAAAAATATATTCAGTGTTTGATCATCTAAAGTATTCATATTTGATTATTTCTTTTGTTCAATTGTATGGTGACTCATTATTTTGTCAGAAAGAGTAATCAAATTATATTGATATGTAGGGAAATTGAAAATTTAATCACCTAAATGGTGAGTGGGTATAAACAAATCTAGATTGGTATATATGTACACACATATATTCCTAAACTAAAGATCAGCCTACACCCCCATTTCCCACCCACTTCATTGATACCAATATATCCATGCATAAGCTAACAAATGTTTGTACATTCACATGTTCAAATAAAAGACAAACTGTTTCAATCAACCACTTCCAACAAAAATTATTCTTACGCACAAACATATGTACAAATCTATGTTCATATGTAAGCTAAGAAATATTTTTATATTCGCATGTTGACAAAGAAAACAAAATTCACTTCAACCATCCAACCATACACACAAGCACACATACATATTTACATATGTATGCTCATGTTTTGTATGTAAATCACAAAATCCTGAAAACTAGCTTCCTCTTGATTTTAACTATGACAGCATGCGAATGCTTGTAAGCAAAAATTTAGTGAACGGGCTTCAAGTAAATGTGCCAAAATCTATTCCGTGTGTTGAATGCATGCAGAGTAAATGTGTAACAAAACCTTTTATATCAAGTTCAAATCGAGCAAGCGAATTACTTGAACTAGTACATACAGATGTATTTGGGCCAGTAAAAACATCGGCTGGTGGTTCGAAATACGTATTGACATTTGTAGATGACAAATCAAGATATGGTTTTGTTTATTCAAGGTTTTCGCTGAACGTCAAACTGGGTGTCTAATTAAAGCCATTAGAATTGACAATGGCACTGAATACACAAATAATTTGTTTCAGCAGTATGTAAAAGATTGTGGCGTTTTACATCAGTTCACGGTACCCTACACTCCGCAGCAGAATTGTGTAGCTGAACGCTATAACCGGACATTGGTAGAGATGGCACGGAGCATGCTAATTGGTGCGAACTTGACTGATACATTATGGGCAGAAGCTGTAAATACTGCAGCCTACTTGCGAAATAGGTCACCAACAAAAGCAGTCGATCAAATGACGCCTTATGAGGCATGGTATAAAAGAAACCCAGTTGTGTCACATCTAAGAACATTTGGATCAGTGGCTTACGCCTTAGATAAAAAACCTAAATGTTAATTCAAATGCTATTTGAATCTATGCCTATGATTCAGGGCAAAACAAATACAAAAGTGCTACAAGTGTATAGGGGTTGAGCAGCCCTGATAAGTTATGGAGCTTATTTGGGATTCATCTACGTATAACTAAACAAACAATTGCAAAGAAATGTTGTTTTGAAAAAGTATAGCAAATTGCGTCATTTCATTTCGGTGAATACCACAAAAATACGGTTGATTTGCTATTTTGATAGAGCAGAATATTTTTTTCAGCTAATTAAAACAAACAAAAACAAGTAAGGGTGTCTAAGTTGGGAGCTAACCGAATATTATATACTCAGCGTGGATCTAGAAATATTTTGTAATGCTTGATCGGAATAGGGCCGTGGCACCGCCAATTAACAAAAATGTCTCGTAAATTCCTTTTACAATAAAATTTGATAAGTGAAATATCATTGATACAAAACTATTTTTCGCTAAGATATAGCTTATTATTATAGTCTACACTCAAAAAAAGTTTTCCTAAAAATTAGTAAGCCCATATAAATTTAAGGACAAGAAGGGAACAAAATTGCACTAAAGCATTATCGTCCTCGAATAAAGGATATCATTTACTTAAGCTGAAAAAGCATAGGTCAAGTAAATATATCTTTAACTTTAGTAACAATTGTACTTTAAACAAAGAAATATTTTTCCTCAATTCAAGTACAAGTGATACTTAAAATTTTTGCAATTTTAAAGATATGTTAGCCTCAACACAAGTAGATAAAACTACTTCATTTTAGTACTAATATGAGTCTATATCATACTTACTTTTATGATATTTTTTCCTTTATAGAAGTAAATGTTTTACTCAGTAAAATAATTGTTCATATATATATGTACATTTATTTAAATTGTTATTAATAAAGCTTTTTACAAAATGTTTAGAAATAATATTTAAGTTTCACATACATACATATTCTTATTTAATATATGTGCCTTTATTGGTGGGTACGACATTTTTTTTAAATGAACGACTTTAATAAAAAAAAAATTTTGCTTCTGCTCATAAATATTCGCAAAATCGCTATCAATCTGTAAAAAATTATTATAAAAATAAATTATAGTATAATTTAATATAAATAAAATAAATTGAGAACATTTACCAAGCAGTAGCCAAAGCTTTGTTTCAAGATCGGCCACTCAGCCAAAATATGAGATATAGATGCAACTGATTTGAAAAATTGGGTTCTGCTGATAAAACAATGTTGCAATTTTTGTACAACCTCGTCGTAGGGTGGAATATTGTATAGAAGCCAGAGTTTATTTTCCTCACATTCAACAGTAGCTTGGATGACTGTTTGTGAATTTATTTGGGGTTGTTCATTCTCCTTAAAACTGTCTTTGCGTAACCGATAAAATGCGTTGTGATATTTCGTATATAGGGAGCCTCCTGGCTTTCTCCCCTTTCTATGTAAAAAATAAGTATCCTGAAACAAACGGTTTTTTATTAAGATTTTTGTTTTGGCTAATCAATTGGCTATTATATTTTATAGTAATTTTTTTTTGTATTATTTAGGGTATTCACAGGTTATCTTATTCGTCGTTTGTGCTATGTTATCAAATTTTATATTGGAAATCATAGCAACAGACAGAAACTAAAGACTTTACAACGAATACGACAGCCCAATTATTGTTTTGTAATTAAAACTCTACCTTGGTTTCTGTAGGAAAAATCACAACAAGTCTTTTAGAAATATTTTCGAATAATTTCGGCCGAGCTGCTATCTTATTATAGAGAATGTATGCGCAAATGGAAGAAGTTATAATTTTTCTCTGTGGTTCTGAAAGTTTTTTGTATATTTCGTACGACTTCAATAGTGCTACTCCACCAGAACTAGATTTTAAGACGTCTAAAATTGGAATCTATTAAAATTAATGATATTAAATTAATGATAGTTTCCTGGCTGTTTTTCCAACAATTACCTCATTTACGTCATCAACCGCATCACAAAAACTGTTGGTGATAGATTGTGTTGATCCACTGTGGCACTGGCCTTGTGATATTTACCAAAGACGCAAATCATGTTCAAAAATGATCCTGTTGCCAAACAGAGATTTTGGCACTATCTCACTTAAATGGCTGCCTTTCTATAATTCAAAGCCTCTAACGTTATGTTGTGCTCTAGAAAAAATAGTAATAACAAATAATAACAATTGTAAATATTAACAAACAGTTTTGGATGTCCGATTTGAGATGAACTGTGCACAAATTTGGATAAATGGTTTATACACTCTTAGCAAAAAGTTATCGGCATCTAACTTATCACCATGTATGCAGCTTCTTTGATAAAAGTTTATCAGTATACAGCAAAAATAATTCAAAAGGAATTAAAATATTCCCCTACGTTTATCACATTTATTACACTTTTACACTCTTAACTCACCTTTAAATAAGTCAAAAAACAATTCACCTTTCAAAGAAAATAACAAGTCTAAAAAATCAGCTTCACTCATGCTGCATTACACCGACACTCACAACTTCCAACTTTAAACTGCCAAAACTCTTTTATTTTGACAAAAATAATGAAATCTAACGGGACTTTGCGAAAAACTCCAGCCTGTTGCAAGCGGATGGTATGTATGTGCATGCATATATATCCACATTTATGTGGATTTACATACATATTTACTTATATTCGTATTGCTAGCCCTGTTATGAGATTTTGTTTTTATTTCCTTATTTTGAGGAACGTGTCTTAAACTTAAGTAAAATGTGTACTTGTTTCTGGTTTTAAGCCATTTGTTACTTGATATTCTCGAAATTTACTAAAAATTAGTAAAATTTTATTAAATATCAGGTCAAGGAAATTACTTACTTGTTTTAAGCGCGATTTTTCTTACATTTTAAGAACGAATTTCGTTAAAACCATAAGTTTTTCCTACAAAATTGGAAAATTTCCTAACTTTTGTGCAAAGTAGCATGTTTCCTTAACTTTAGGACAAAAATTTTTTGAGTGTACGACCCTTTTAAACATCTTTTGTATAAAAGTGGACGTGGTATTTAACCGATAACGTCCATTTTTCCTAGAAATGTTACCTGATATAAAGAAATAATATGTACACAGTCTTATTACGATCCTTTAATTTTTCTTCGACTTATGGCTCCCACCACGAACATTTTCAAAAATTTAAATTTTTTCCCTTTTCTCGTTAAAATTTCACTTGGAAAATTAAACACCATTGATTCAAGTTTTGCAAAGATATAGCTTATTTTGTTCGTCCATGGGCGGTGTCACGCCCATTTTCAAAAAAAAATCAAGAGTCTTAATATAAGTCCAATAATCAGGTTTTATGTGTTTTCCAAAACGTTATATATATAAAAAGTCGGCATGGTCACCATCCGATTTCCCTCATTTTTAATAGCGATGGGAGTTGATCGCCAAGGAACCCAAATACCAAATTGCAATACTAATGATAGTATCGATAATATGTCATTCAGTGTAGGCAGTAGGCCAAATATCAATGGCTTCGATTTCCCGGTGGTTACAGGGGCTGAATGTTACACGCTATACTTGCTATTAAGTCGAATGCTGTAGGATTCGATGGAATTAGCATACGATTTATCAAACTAATCCTTCCTTTTGTTATCTCTCCGCTTAATCACATTTAAAATTTTTCTATAACTAGCAGTAGTTTTACTAAAAAATAAATAAATGTAAGACGCGATAACCTCCGAAGAGATCTAAGGCCGAGCTTCCCTTCCAATTTGCGTCGTGCTCCTCTTGATTTTTTCCTACAAATTGGCCGGACGGGACCTACATGTTTTATGCCGACACCGAACGGCATCTGCAAGGCAGATAAGTTTTCACTGAGAGGTTTTCATGGCAGAAATACACTCGGAGCGCTTGCCGAACACTGCCGAGGGGCGACCCCGCTTAGAAAATTTTCTTCTAATTGAAAAACCTTATTTCTAAAATTTTTTGATGTGCTTTGCCCGGGGTGTGAACCCAGTCAATGAAAAATGCCCAAAGTTGTTCCGGTCCCCAAAACTAAGTCTCCGAGTTCCTGCATTGAGTTTAGGCCGATAAGTCTGTTGCCTTCTTTATCGAAGGTATATGAGAAGTTATTGGCAACGCAGATAACTGTCCATATAAATACGAATAATTTGCTAGCGGACGTCCAATTGGGATTCAGAAGAGGGCACAGCTTTGCGTCATCCGTGTTAAAGATTCTTGAAGGTATACGTCCAGCCTATGACAACAATGAACTCACTGTGTTAGTACTACTGGATTTCTCCAAAGCTTTTGATACGGTTGATCTCAAAATTCTTCTTTTCAAGCTCAAAGCCAGCTATAACTTCAGCCCTTTTGCTATCAAGTTAATGAGAAGTTATCACTCCGAGCGATTTCAACAGGTTCAATATGATAACCAAGTCTCTAGTGTACCACAGGGATATCGATTCAAGGCCAATATTGTTTACACTCTTCATCAATGACATAGCTACTTGTTGTCACAATCCCTCCATACATGTATATGCAGACGATACACAAATATACATGTCTCGACCTATCCGTCTTTCCGAAGACTTATTTGCTAGGCTGTATGAAGATTTAAGACGTATAGCAAACGGGGCTAACCTAAATAAACTAACTCTCAATGTAGCTACATCTAAGACGATTGCGTTAGCAAATACATCAAATGGCGTAAACAACCTTCCTGATATTATTCTCAATGGAGATAAAATAATTTTTCATAATGTGATAACTAATTTAGGTTATAAAATCAACTCTAAACTGACTTGTGTTGACCATATCAACCTCGTAAGCAAGCTATTGTAACGAATTTACTGCAATGCCTCTTATTTGCAACCTTCTACTAACGTTCGTATCGCTAAAGTGTTGAGTAAATAACTCCAATATTTAATAATACAAAATGGCCTTTATTAAAATACTTCACAATAACACTGATACTTCACAACCAATAGCTTGCTTAAATGAAACTGATTGTCGCGCCTCTACCGTTGCTGCCTTTTATACTCTGTGATTTCCTCGTTGCATCTTCTAGGCGCTTCCAGAATTTACTTAGTTACTGCTATAAAATTATAACTACAGATGCACGTGTATAGCTTCTCATATGCGCGTGTATTTGTGAGCGACACTTCAACAATTATAATTGCATACTTTTGGGAGCATCTCAGATAAGATATCTGTATTTGTTTGTGCGTCTCTTCTCCGCTGCGTGTACGTACATATGTGTAGACATAATGATTCATCTATTAATGTGGATACAAGTCACTGCTTAGCATCGCTTAGAGATTGCAGTACCCCTTAGTGTTGCTAATATCCATTACAATATATAATACCCTGAGTAATTTATACAGAACTGCTTATTTGTTACAACGAGACACTAAGATGAAACTGGTCAAAGCTCTAATAATACCTCAAGTCTCTTATGATGATATAAGGTAACCTGGACTCAATTTCCCTCAACAAATTGCAGCTGGCCTTTAATAATGTTGTCCGGTTTGTTTTTGTCTAAAAAGAAATTTGATCATATATCTTCATATGCAATGCAGATTCACGGATGCGATATTTATAATTTCCTAAAAATCGGAAATCTCTGTTTTTTGCATAAGCTAATACACTCACAAAAGCCGCTGTACTAACTTAACAAATTGAGTTTCTGCCTATCTACACGCACTTTGAATCTATTAGTACCGAATTTTAAATACACTACGTCATCTAGAATGTTCTTTGTTAGTACAATCCGTTTATGGAACTCACTCCCATAGGCGACTAAAGCTATTAGGAAAGCAGGATGTTTTAAGCAAGCAGTATTATTTTTTCTTAACCCTTAACTTACCTCTTAATCATATATCTTTATCCTTGTCACAAAAATTTGAACTGAGGATGTTTAATTGTTGAAGAAAAAGTTTATATTATATTATATTACTCTACTTTTATTTTTGATAATGTGATCCGATTGATGTACTATCTAAAAGACTATGTCTTACTTGTACAAAACTCAAATAAACAATAATATTTTATTTTCAATATTTACCCAAATTGTGTCGTGTGCACCGACAGAGAGACGGACGGATGAACGGCCATGGCTAAATCAATTCCTTTTTTCATCCTCAGCATTTTGATGTATGGAAGTCTATATTTTTCTCGATTCGTTTAAGCCCGTAATGCTACCAAATTAATACACTCTGTGTGCAAAGCACGTTGAGTATATTTCAAATTCCGGAAATCTTATTTTTTATTTACACATCTCAAAACAGATAAAACTAATTAAGTGTACCCACTGTACTTTTCATTAAAAATACATTCATTGTACATGTGTCGACTTAATAACACAATTAAACTTTTCAAATAAATAGGGGCAAGTCCGTGGAAATGGACGCGACATTCGCAAGCATTACAACCTGCCTAAAATAGAATATGAGCAGCGAACTGAGCGGATATTACAATATTTCAAGCAACAATTGTGGGTAACTCAAATATGTACGTACATATATATGACAATATATGAAGAGGTTCGGACGTGAAATAAAGACCCAATGCCCCTAATTTTTCGAAATCTAATATATCTTTTTAAAACGCTGGATATAAACTTAAGTACGGTTACGGCGAGCTACTCTTCCAATTTGCGTCGTGCTCCTTTTAATTTTTCCTACAAATTGGCGGGACGGGACCTACTTTTTATGCCGACTCCGAACGGCATCTGCAAGGCATATGAGTTTTCACTGAGAGATTTTCATGGCAGAAATACACTGGGAGTGCTTGCCAAACACTGCCGAGGGGCGATCCCGCTTAGAAAAATTCTCTTCTAATTGAAAAATTTTGTTTCTAAAATGTTGATGTTGCTTTGCCCGGGGCGTGAACCCAGGACCTTCGGTGTGGTAGGCGGAGCAAGCTACCATCGCACCGCGGCGGCCGCAAAAGCCCCTTTTCATAAGCGGAGACGTATACTGGTACGTAACTTTCCCTCTGTTTATTCTTCGATAAATGTTTAGGTCATTCAATAGAGCACGTTCTTGTGCTTCTAACGATGTACATATATACATTTTTATAGAAGAAATAGAACAAAAGTACAAAATAAATCAAAACTTTAGAGGCCAAAATAAGTTTGCGTTGAAAAACTCTCTAATATAATAAATCCAATGAAATTTGGATAGGATGGGAAGATTTCCTCATTTAACCACTTCTAGTTGACAAATATATATATATATATATATTGTAACGAATTTACTTGCAAATCCTCTTATTTGCCCTTTTGCTAAGTTCGTATCACTAAATTGTTGAATAAATAACTCCAATATTGAAAAATGGAAAAATGGCCTTTATTAAAGTAGTTCACAATAACACTTATACTTTGCAATTAGCAGGCTTAATAACCAAACTGATAGCTTAAATGAAACTGACTTTCAAAATAATACTGCTATTGCTCGCTAGATATCGTCTTAATCGAAACTGATTATAGCGCCTCTACCGCTGGTGCTTTTATACTCTTTGATTTCCTCGTGGCATCTTCTAGGCGCTTCCAGAATTTACTTAGTTGCCGCCATATAATTATAACTACAGATCCACGTATATAGCTTCTCATATGCGTGTTTTTGTGAGCGACACTTCAACAATTACAATTGCATACTTTTGGGAGCATCTCTTCTCTGCTGCGTGTACGTACATATGTGTAGACATAATATTTTATTCGTTTATGTAGATACAAGTGACTGTCTGCTTTATTGTTGTTGTGACTTCATTTACTTAGCATCAGACTAGGGATGTGAGTATCACCTGGTGTCTCTCATATTCGTCACAATATATTAGGGCGGGTCGATTTAAAAATCGCTCATTGCTCTGGGAAAATCGTATTCTAGGGATCAAAATAAGAAACTTTGCCCATGGAACCATACCTCTAAAACGAATTCTGATGTCCCCCACTTTGGGTCGAACTTTTGGGTAGGGGTAATTTCAATTCTACCTGCTGTGTCTTGTGGTGGCTTAAAAAAAACAACACAAGAAATTTTACGATCTGCAATTGTGTCACAGTGATACCTTAATTTTTTAAAACGGTTGAATAAAAAACCTACACAACTATGTTTACGACATGCAAATGCATCACAGTGATGCCTTGGTTTTAAAAGGGGGTTGTAAAAACGCTAATTTCTATTTTTCTAATTTCTAATTTTTTTTAAATTTCTTTTCTATTACTAAGTTAAATTCATTTTTTCATTTACATATGTTCTGACTAAATAAATTTCTAAAGAGAAAAATAAACTCCAAAAAGAAAAAACATAGGCATTTCAAAGTGGGATTTTTCAAAATTTGCCCCTACGACCCAAAGGGGGGACATCAGAATTCGTTTTAGAGGTATGGTTCCTTCGGCAAAGTTTCTTATTTTGATCCCTAGAATATGATTTTCACAGAGCAATGGGCGATTTTTTTGCCTCCCCACAAATCGACCCGGCCTAATATATATATATTGTTACGATTATTAGCAAAACTGAGGAGTGCTGCCATCTCCAGGCCGATGCTAAGCAGTGACGTGAATTCACATCAATAATTCAATCATTATGTATCTACATAAACGAATCAATACTTGCGTCTATACATATGTACACATTCCGACGAGCAACATTTACATACAAGGCAGCGAGAGATGAGATGTCACACACCGATGAATTTACTTATACGCTTATGTGTGTGCGGGAGACTGTAAACTACAAACACAGGCATATATCTTATGGGTGGTCACAAGAGAGGGCAATAATTTGTGCACGTAGTTGTGGCTGGCGATTTTGTAGCCGAAACAACTAGTAACTTCTGGAAATCGAAGAGCCTAGAAGTATGCAGCGTAAACTATAAAAGCGGTGCAGGCGAGTAAGAAGAATTCAGTTTGATTTGAGTTGATCAGCAGTTACGACTAAGAAGATATCTAGCGAGCAATACCAGTATTATTTTGATTAGTGGAGTTTCATTTGAGCTATCAGTTTGGTTATTAAGCTATTCGTTGCACAGTTTGAGTGTTATTGTGAAGCATTTTAATAAAGGCCATTTTTCCATTATTCAATATTGGAGTTATTTATTCAACAGTTTAGCGATACGAACCTAGCAAAAGGGGCAAATAAGAGGATTTGCAAGCAAATTCGTTACAATTGGTGTCAGAAGAGGAATTGTTGAATAAATTCCGGAGGACAACAAGGACATGGCAAAGTTCAGTGAATTGAAGATCCAGCAACTGAAGAAGGAGTTGGAGAGCCGTGGATTGACTACAGGCGGCGTTAAACTTGAACTTCAGGCACGGCTACGAGAGGCAATGGAAGCGGAAGGAATTGATGTGGAAGAGTATGACTTTCATCTTGATGGCGAGGAAGTAACAAAAATTGAAGAGAAAAACGAAACATCGCAGACAGTTACGAGCACAGACTTGAACATGATTTTGGCTGCAATATCTGCTCAAACATCGACAATGTCATCACAGATGGAATCCCAAGAGACACGAATAACATCGAAAATTGAAGCACAAGAAACGCGTATGGCAGAAATGTCGACACAGATTACATCAAAGATGGAGACACAATTGGAAGAACAGAAGACATATTTGGCATCTCAACTGGAAGCGCAAGAGGCACGTATATCTGAAATGTCGGCACAAATTTCGGAACAGGTATCAGCGCAGCTCTTTGTGAATCTGGAAGAGCAGGATGCAAAAATTTTACAACTCGAGGACAAAATTGATGCCGAAATAGAAGCGTTAAAAGGTCGTATGGAGCAGTTACAACCAAACCGCCCAGCTGTTTCAGCGAGTAATCCAAAGGTAAAGACACCATCCTTTGACGGTTCTGTTCCTTTTCAGGTCTTTAAGCTACAGTTTGAGAAGACCGCAGCAGTGAACCAATGGAATGCTGAAGATAAAGTTGCAGCTCTGTTCGTGGCACTGAAAGGGCCTGCCGCGGAAATCTTACAGACCATCCCAGAGTACGAGCGGAACCACTACGAAACATTGATGAGCGCTTTAGAGAGACGTTACGGAAGCGAGCAAAGGAAACAGATATTCCAAATTGAGTTGCAAAACCGCTACCAAAAAAGCTAACGAGACTTTGCAGGAGTTTGCTTCGGACATTGAAAGATTGGCTCATCTTGCAAATGCGGATGCACCCGTGGAATACACAGAAAGAGTGAAGATTCAGAGCTTTATAAATGGCATAAGGGACGTCGAAACGAAGCGAGCCACATACGCGAACCCAAAGCTAACATTCGCAGAAACGGTGTCACAAGCTCTGATTCAGGAAACGTCGTCGCTTCTGTGTAAGCCAGTTTTCAAAGCACGCCGTGTGGAAGTAGAAAGGCCAGAGTGGGTAGACGCAATATTGGAGGCACTGAAAGGATCGCAAAAGCGAAGTGAAAAAGTTATCAAATGCTTCAAATGCGGGAAGTCCGGTCACATAGCACGTCATTGCGATCTTGGTCTTAATAGTTCCAACAATGTGGGTGGCCGTAAACGCAAAGCTGGAGGAGATGAGCAAGAGCGAGTAAGAGGTAGAGAGCTAGATCCAGCTATTGAATGCCCTGTGATATCTGTGTCGCAAATTGGAAGGAAATCAAGCAGTCTTACCGTCAGAGGGAATGTGGATGGCAAAGAACGAGTACTGACTGTAGATACGGGCGCATCTCATTCCTTGATCCGATCTGACTTGGTCAACAGGAGAGTAAAACCGTTACCTGGAGCAAGGTTGCGTACGGTCACTGGCGAGTATAATCAAGTCCAGGGAGAAGTAATATGTGAAGTCTTAATTGGGAAGGTCATGGTTTTACACAAATTCGTTGTGGCGGAGATTGTCGATGAAGTTATATTGGGAGTGGATTTCTTGGTTGACCATGACATCAAGATCGATATGCGGAGAAGGGCGATGCATTATAAGAACCAGGATGTGCCAATTAACTTCAGTTTGGAAAAAGGTTTCAGCAGTAATAGAGTACTGGTGGAGAAAAGTCGACAAAGGCCACGAAAGTCAAAGGTAAAGGTTGATGAAACGAATGGGCCAAATAAATCAAAATCAAAAGTACCTGCGAGAGAAACACTGGCATTGACGAAACCTAAAAGGCGCAGGAAAACGAAGCAACGAATTTCCGAGAAAGAATGCGAGGGCAGTTTCAAGCCGGAGCGCACTACTGTTGTAAAATGTGGGAACGATACCGATTATGCAAAGAAAATTCGTACAGCGCAAGCTCTACGAAGTGGTTCATTGGCCAAACAACAGAGTGTGAAGGAACGAACCAGGGTATTGAGTGGTACGATGAAACCCAGGTACCATGAGAACAATAATTCGAAAGGTTTCTTGGCGGGAGATTTGGTACTGTTATACAAACCTCACCGGCGGAAAGGTGTTCCATCCAAATTTCGGTGCAGTTGGGAAGGCCCGTACGAGGTTGTGAAGAAGATCAGTGATACAATCTACCGCATACAAAGCATTGAGAAACCACGGAGTAGAAGAGTGGTACATTTGGAGATGCTAGCGGCGTTTAGATTGGGAGATTTGTCTGATCGGGACGATCAGACTTAGGTGGAGGGCAGTGTTACGATTATTAGCAAAACTGAGGAGTGCTGCCATCTCCAGGCCGATGCTAAGCAGTGACGTGAATTCACATCAATAATTCAATCATTATGTATCTACATAAACGAATCAATACTTGCGTCTATACATATGTACACATTCCGACGAGCTACATTTACATACAAGGCAGCGAGAGATGAGATGTCACACACCGATGAATTTACTTATACCCTTATGTGTGTGCGGGAGACTGTAAACTACAAACACAGGCATATATCTTATCTGAGTGGTCACAAGAGAGGGCAATAATTTGTGCACGTAGTTGTGGCTGGCGATTTTGTAGCCGAAACAACTAGTAACTTCTGGAAATCGAAGAGCCTAGAAGTATGCAGCGTAAACTATAAAAGCGGTGCAGGCGAGTAAGAAGAATTCAGTTTGATTTGAGTTGATCAGCAGTTACGACTAAGAAGATATCTAGCGAGCAATACCAGTATTATTTTGATTAGTGGAGTTTCATTTGAGCTATCAGTTTGGTTATTAAGCTATTCGTTGCACAGTTTGAGTGTTATTGTGAAGCATTTTAATAAAGGCCATTTTTCCATTATTCAATATTGGAGTTATTTATTCAACAGTTTAGCGATACGAACCTAGCAAAAGGGGCAAATAAGAGGATTTGCAAGCAAATTCGTTACAATAGGGGGACTCATGATAGCATATAAACTTATAAGGTGTAAAATTATATCCATTTACACACGCGGTTATATGAACGCACCTAGTAATACTCTTGATAAACTTGATTGTTTTTCAGCTGTATTATTGCCAAAAAAAAATTTTTGATTGTTATACAAATTAAAAAATACCAAGATTAAGTGAAAAATCAAAACTAAAACGCCTTTACTTGCTGATGTTGGAGATTTCTGATGAAAATGCCGGCTGTTATGTCTGCAAGGTTGCATTCCTTTGAGTTTACCGCGTTTACACAATGAAATGTGCGCGTAAATTTATACAAATTGTGTAAATGATTTTTTATACAAAATTTGACAGCTCGTGCGTAAACTAGATAAATTTATACGTTTACACACTTTATAAGGCATTTATACGGTTACATGAGTCCCCCTAATATATTTGAAGCAGATAATATTCACAAGAAAAATGCAAGCTAGTTTGTACTGCTTTCTTTTTTGTGGCTGCATATGAAATTGTTGAATACACCAATAAACCCTACATTAATCTTTAAAATTAATATCTCGTTGAAATCAGAACTGATTTTAGATTTTCCTCAGACAATCCTTTGTATATATAAAATAAGAAAGAGATACAATTTAAATTTTCGTCGTATTTTGTAAGATTTCTCTAACATCTCCAAGAATCAATTAATAGTTAATAAACTGCGGAAAGCGCAAAATGCCCTCTTTCTGACAACATACAAGTTTCGTTGGCTAAACGGAAATAAAGTTATAGGCCAATATATGGATCAATCAATGGACTTGACAAATTGTATAGCGTTTTATTTTCTGGCAAAAGTTATATTCTAAAAAGCAGATAACGCCTTGACGAGGTATTTCGTTCTTTTTTGAAAATTGTTGCCTGCTCGCAACGCAAAACCGTTACACTTTTACCCTGCATAAAACGGCGGTGTGGCATTGCAACTCTGCTAAACTAGCTGATCGTGACAATTTATTTTCGTAACTTCACATATTTTTAGTCGAAGCAAATTGAAATGAAGGAAATAATTCCTAATGAATTTTTATTATCATTGACAGTGCGTTTGTGAAAATCAGCTAACACACGGGGTAGCCCTTTATGTTCTATGCATGCACTATAAATGTTCAAGATTTGCTGGGATAGGAGTAACTGTATTAAGGCTTTACCATTTACTTAGGCGGCCACCGTGGTGTTATGGTAGCGTGCTCCGCCTACCACACTGTATGCCCTGGGTTCACACCCCGGGCAAAGCAACATCAAAATTTTAGAAATAAGGGTTTTCAATTAGAAGAAAACTTTTCTAAGCGGGGTCGTCCCTCGGCAGTGTTTGGCAAGTGCTCCGGGTGTATTTCTGCGATGAAAAGCTCTAAGTGAAAACTCATATGCCTTGCGGATGCCGTTCAGAGTCGGCATAAAACATGTAGGTCCCGTCCAGCCAATTTGTAGGGAAAATCAAGAGGAGCACGAAGCAAATTGGAAGAGAAGCTCGGCCTTTGACCTCCTCGGAAGTTATCGCGCCTTACATTAATTTTTATTTATTTTTATTTACTCAGGCAACAATTTATTTCAGAAAAGAAAACGCTATTAGACACCAATAAAAACGTTACCCGAACTTTCCGGAAGAATTTTAGTAAACAGACCTATTTAACATCTGAAAGCTTTTTTAATTTCGCGTCGAGGTTTGCTTATTGCAGGCGTATTGCAGGATCAATATATAAAACGTCCGTTTTCTAAAGTTTTTTTAATGCTAAATAAAAGTGTAGACAAAATTTTATTAAACGCAAAAATATACATAGATATGTGTTTAACAGCGCAACAATATAAAGAAAGGACGTTATATTTATTTAGTAAAACATCCAAATTTGCAAACCCGATGAAGCCTTTCTTTGAAATTATGTTTCCCTATCCAAAATGAGGGGAAAGAATAAACTACATATTTGATTGCCACAACATACACGTATTTGACCTGTAATCCCAAGTGATAGAAATAAATTCTGACCACGTTTGATTTTCGGTACGTTATGGAGCTTATTTGGTATTCGTCCACGTATAAATAAACAAACAATTGCAAAGAATTGTTGTTTTGAAAAAGTATAGCAAAGTGCGTCATTTCATTTCGCTAGACTAATAATAAATACGGTTGATTTGTTATTTTGATATAGCAAAATATGTTTGTTCAGCTAATTAAAACAAACAAAAAACAAGTAAGGGTGTCTAAGTTTGGAGGTAACCGGATATTATATACTCAGCGTGGATCTAGAAATGTTTTGTAATGCTTGATCGGAATATGGCCATGGCACCGCCAACTAAAAAAAATGTCTCGTAAATTCCTTTTACAATAAAACTTGATAAGTGAAATATCATTGATACAAAACTATTTTTCGCTAAGATATCGCTTATTATTATAGTCTACGACCCTTTCAAACATCTTTTATATAAAAGTGGGCGTGCTTTTTAACCGATCACGTTCATTGTCCTAGAAATATTTTCTGCTATAAAGACATAATATGTACACAATCTTATTACGATCCTTTAATTTTTCTTCGAGTTATGGCTCCCGCCACGAAAATTTTCAAAAATTAAAAAATTTTCCTTTTTCTCTTTAAAATTTCACTTGGAAAATTAAGCACCATTGATATAAACCATCTAAAATGATAGCTTATTTTGTTCGTCCACGGGCGGTGCCACACCCATTTTCAAAAAAAATCAAGAGTCTTAATATCAGCGCAGTAATCAGGTTTTATGTGTTTTCCAAAACGTTATATATATATAAAAAGTGGGCGTGGTCACCATCCGATTTTCCTCATTTTTAATAGCGATGGGAGATGAGCGCCAAGGAACCCATATACCAAATTGCAATATTTTATTTTCATTATTTACTCAAGTTGTGTCGTATGCACCGACAGAGAGACGGACGGATGAACGGACATGGCTAAATTAATTCCTATTTTCATCCTCAGCATTTTGATATATGGAAGTCTATATACATATATCTCGATTCGTTTAAGCCCGTTATGCTACCAAAGTTATGCACTCTGTGCGCAAAGAACGCTGAGTATAACAAGATTGACTTTGACTAGCTTTAACATAAATTTAGATGTATTTTTGTTATTTCAAATTCCTGGAATCTCATTTTTTATTTACACGTCTCCGTCTCAATTAGGTATAAATAGCGCCGACGAAATTAAACTCGGTGTACTTTATAGTTAAAAAGGGGTAGAAAAGGTTTTAAAATATAATGAATCTACGAAATAAATTTGTGCTGCTGTTTGATCTGCTTTGCTGCATCTTAAGCTATACGAATGCGGAATATCGCATGATACGTGGCTCATATTCACATATAAAGAACAGCCCCCATACAGTGGCAATATTCCATGGATCCACCTATAGATGCGTTGGTTCTATAGTCAGTATTAGATCGGTAGTTACAGTAGCGCATTGCGTAAAGGATAATAGTGCGGGTCTCATCGTTGTGGGCGGTATAACCAATTTAAAATCATATGTAGCGATCGAACACTGTGTGCAGGAAATACATCCTCATGCTTCTGTGGATATAGCAGTGGTTAAAGTGGCTCCATCCTTTGAAGATGATGATAAAGTAAAAATAATAGAACTTTGTCAGGATCAAATACCACCGGGAAAATTGTTGGAAGTCAGTGGATGGGGTTCGTTATCTAGAGACGAGGGAAATGTTGATCCTATTCTCACAGCTCATTCTATGGTATATCAACATACAGGAACAACCTTGACTACTATAGAATGTTTGTCGTTTGGAGCTACTGGGGCGGGAGGCGTTTACAAGGGACGACTTTGCGCGGTGGCACAAGGTTTCAAGGACGATTCTCCGGATATATATATAGATGTAACAAATCCAAGTGTTAAAAACTTTATAAAATCCAAAATGTAACTGAGAGGTGTTATTATAAATTGACTGTTGATTGGAATATCACCCTAACACGACATAGCAGTTGAAATATGGTGATATTCCGCTCAGCAGTCGAAATGATGATATATTTTCCTTGTAACATGTACCAATAAAGTGTTATAATTGTCTGTAAATAAATAATTTTTATTGTATGCAATGAAAGTGTGACGCATGTAAATGAATAAAGTTGTGAGAGCAAACTTTGATCACAACTTTAAAGTTCCCTCGTGTATGAATAGATCATGAGATGAAAACGAAATTGCGGTTGTCATTCCCTGGCAAACTTCGCTCAAAACGGCTGAACAAACGAATTCTATGGAAGTCAATCTAATAAGTAAGTAAGTAAGTATAACGACACCGAAGCCAACCAATTAGTTTTTGGTTTTCCGCCATATTCATAACCTATAAATTTTTGCGTTGGAGAATTTATTCACATTTTGGGGATTGTATTTTTTGTTTTTTCTATTTTATGAAGTTATGACATTTTTTAGGTTAAGAGACCAATAAGCGATGCCAATATAGTACATTTATATATGATTAAGTGAAAATATGGTTACGAATTGGGCGTTATGAGTATGGCAAGTTTTCCAGGGTCTTTAAACAGGCGATATTTTGCCAAAATAGGATTTTACTTTGGAAATAGGTGTCGCTGGATATCGCATTGTTCGAGCTTTTTGGAAAACCTTCTGAAAGCGGTGCCGCTATTTAAAAAAAATATTTGGCGCGTTTTACCTCAAAAGAAATTTAAGCCCAAACTTCGCTTCCTAAAAAGGGGGCAGAAATTACAGTTTATATGGTGTATAACTATATATACCGATCACTATGATTTTTTCAGACAACAACATACGCTATATAGTCATCATTTGGTGAAATTTAAAGCTTCTAGCTGTTAAAATGGGGCAGTAATTACGAAAAGTTCTTATGTGAACAATCGGTTGTATTGATATAAGCTATATATACGACCGATCTCCTCCATTTTTTTCAGACAATAATATGTGCAATATACGAAAGCATATGGTGAAATTTGAAGCTCCAATCTGATAAATTGAGGACGATATGACAAAAATTCTCTATTCTGAAAAATTGGTTGTATGGGTGATATATGCTGTAGTGGTCTGATCCGGCCGGTTTCGAAAAATGTCTAGTAGGGCTGCTATTCGAGTGGATGGTCCCTTTAAACCAAATCTTACAGTAAACCCTATTCATATTTGCACTTCTAAATTATGGGCAGGCAAAGAAATGCGGATAAGTGTATTTGACACTTTGAACTTTCCTCGAACTGCTCTCCTGCCTATAGTAGCAATGCCGGTTTGTGTTCGTCAGTATAAGTTGGCAAAGGAAACTTAACATTAACAATGATTTGTGCTGAAAGTGCTGGATATGATACGTGTCGGGCAGTTCCTGGAACACCGGGCGTTGTGAATGGAGAATTGTGTGCGGTGCTATCAGGTGCGACAGGTCTTGAGAACTCCGGATATCCGGACATATATACAAATATAAATGTTGTACAAGTTCAACAATTTGTTCGACTTATGATGAAGTTTTAATATGACTGAAAGCCCAATTCTGAATGTTTCATGAACGTCCCACCGTCAAAAGATATTGAGTTTATCTTAAGATGGATCGTTTTTGACACAAATTCTGAGAGAGGGTGCAATTTTTTATATTTTTTTCTTTTATTAAGTACTTTGATATATGTACAATATAGCTACATAAATTTTTTCAATAAATATAATTTTTTTCTTTTAACCCCTTTGTAATTCACTTAATCTTTCTATTCCAAATCGGGTTTAGATAATTGATATGCGAGAGAGAGAAGGAATTGCATAAAGCCATAGTTGCTTCTTTGCAATGTTGTTACGGTTTCTATAAATGAAAAAGTTTAAAGATATCACTTTAATTTTTATTAAATACTGAGCCATTTGGTAATCTTAATATTAATGCAAAAAAGTCGCAAGGAAACAAAGCACAATTTGACACTCTGCCTCATCGAAATCCGTTCATATTTCAGTCACTCCTTTTGTACTGCTAAGCTAAAGAGTATCCTTTTCAGAGATTTTTGATGGATTTTGAAACTATCAAGCTTTAGAAATATCAAGACGTGGAAAGCCGCAAATGTAACACAAACAAGTAAGGAAGGCTAAGTTCGGGTGTAGCCGAACATTACATACTCAGCTGAGAGCTTTGGAGACAAAATAAGGGAAAATCACCATGTAGGAAAATGAACCTAAGGTATGTTTGTATTATATGGGTATCAAATGGAAGGTATTAATAAGTATTTTAAAAGGGAGTGGGCCTTAGCTCTATAGGTGGACGCCTTTTCGAGATATCGCCATAAAGGTGGACCAGGATTGACTCTAGAATGTGTTTGTACGATATGGGTATAAAATGAAAGGTGGTAATTAGGTGAACCTAAGGTAACCCTGGAATGTGTTTGTATTACATGGGTATCAAATGGAAGGTATTAAAAACTATTTTAAAAGGGAGTGGGACATAGTTCTATAGGTGGACGCCATTTCGGGATGTCGCTATAAAGGTGGACTAGGATTGACTCTAGAATGTGTTTGTACGATATGGGTATCAAATGAAAGGTGTTAATAAGTATATTAAAAGGAAGTGGGCCTAAGTTCTATAGGTGGACGCCTTTTCGAGATATCTCAATAAAGGTGGACAAGGGGTGACTCTAGAATGTGTTTGTACGATATGGGTATCAAATGAAAGGTGGTAATGAGTATTTTAAAAAGGAGTGGGCCTTAGTTCTA
Organism: Eurosta solidaginis; assembly: GCF_040869045.1. Taxonomy (NCBI): domain Eukaryota; kingdom Metazoa; phylum Arthropoda; class Insecta; order Diptera; family Tephritidae; genus Eurosta; species Eurosta solidaginis. Next base: position 419,600 of record NW_027136927.1, on the reverse strand, counting down.
TAGGTGGACACCTTTTCGAGATATCGCCATAAAGGTGGACCAGAGGTGACTCTAGAATGTGTTTGTACGATATGGGTATCAAATGAAAGGTGGTAATTAGTATTTTAAAAGGGAGTGGGCCTTAGTTCTATAGGTGGACGCCTTTTCGAGATATCGCCATAAAGGTGGACTAGGATTGACTCTAGAATGTGTTTGTACGATATGGGTATCAAATGAAAGGTGTTAATAAGTATTTTAAAGGGAAGTGGGCCTAAGTTCTATAGGTGGACGCCTTTTCGAGATATCTCAATAAAGGTGGACAAGGGGTGACTCTAGAATGTGTTTGTACGATATGGGTATCAAATGAAACGTATTAAAAAGTATTTTAAAAGGGAGTGGCCCATAGTTCTATAGGTGGACGCCATTTCGGGATGTCGCCATAAAGATGGACCAGGGGTGACTCTAAATGTGTTTTTACGATGTGGGTATCAAATGAAAGGTGTTAATGAATATTTTAAAAGGGAGTTGGCCCTAGTTCTATAGGTGGACGTCTTTTTGAGATATCGCAATAAAGGTGGACCAGGGTTGTCTCTAGAATGCGTTTGTGTGACATGTGCATCAAATGAAAGGTGCTAATGAGTATTTTAAAAGGGAGTTGGCCTTAGTTCTATAGGTGGACGCCTTTTCGAGATATCGCCATCGGTTGTCTTTAGAATCGGTTGTCTTTAGAATGCGTTTGTACGATATGGGTATCAAATGAAAGGTGTTAATAAGTATTTTATATATGGGGTATTCCATCCCATTTCGACCAATTTTGAACCCAACCCCTTTAGAATTGGCTGAAAATTTTTCTTCTTTTTCTAGCTTACGAAAGACGTTTTTCAGAAGTTTTTCAAATTTATTCATCCAACTCAAAAAAAGTTATGAATTAAAAAAAAAACACCGTTTTTGTTTTCAAAATGCTATAACTTTTTCAAAAATTGACCGTTTGGGATCTTTTTTTTTTTTTTTAAAAAAACCTTCAATCAATTCTGCAATCATCCCCACTATTACCGGAGTGGGCCGAGATTTTTTTTTTAATTTTATTTAATTTTATTTAATTGAATTTTTTTATTCATTAACGGCCAATAAACAAATTAATTATGAAAAAAAAACTTTTTTTGTATTTTTTCCGAAAAGTACATTTAAAAACATATTTAAAAAAAAATGATCCCAAACGGTCAACTTTTGAAAAAGTTATAGAAACTTATTTTGAGTTGGAAAACGGTGTTTTTTTCAGAATACTATAACTTTTTCAAAAATTAACCGTTTGGGATCATTTTTTTTTAAATAAAAAAAAAAAAAAAAACAAGTAAGAACGGGACTGTCTTCGGCTTTCATGAATGGGGCTGAACAATAATCTTATCCCGCTCGTAATCTGCGAATCATCGGATGTATAAGATAAGAAATATATAGTGAACAGATCTACATACCTTAACGATTTTTAAGATAAATATAAAATAAAAAACAGGTAGGTACTTTGTGTGAGGATCCAAAGTTTCAGGTTTTTTGTGGTCTGCGTGTAAAAACTATGACTACGAATCACGTATTTCAAAAATATATGACGAAAACGTAACTATTTGATGAAATTTGATGAATTTTGAGGCTTCTAGCCGTAAAAAAGGGGCAAAATTGACAGTTTATATGAAGTATATAATATATATACCACCGATCTCTATGATTTTTTCAGACAACAATATATGCTATACATGTAAGCATTTGTGAAATTTGAAGCTTCTAGCTGTTAAAATGGGGCCGACATCGCAAAAAAAATATATATATACTATATATATACTATATATACCATCATATATATATTATATATATCACCGATCTCTATGATTTTTTGACACAACAATACATACTATATACGTAAGCAATCGGTGAAATTTGAAGCTTATAGCTGTTAAAATGGGGTAGAAATTGCGAAAAGTTTCTTATTTGAACAATCGGTTGTATGAGATATATACTATATATACAACCGATCTCTATGATTTTTTCAGACAACAATATATGCTATATACGTAAGCAATCGGTGAAATTTGAAGCTTATAGCTGTTAAAATGGGGTAGAAATTGCGAAAAGTTTCTTATCTGAACAATCGGTTGTATGAGATATATACTATATATACAACCGATATCTATGATTTTTTCAGACAACAATATATGCTATATACGTAAGCAATCGGTGAAATTTGAAGCTTATAGCTGTTAAAATGGGGTAGAAATTGCGAAAAATTTCTTATCTGAACAATCGGTTGTGTGAGATATATACTATATATACAACGGATCTCTATGATTTTTTCAGACAACAATATATGCTATATACGTAAGCAATCGGTGAAATTTGGAGCTTATATCTGTTAAAATGGGGTAGAAATTGCGAAAAGTTTCTTATCTGAACAATCGGTTGTATGAGATATATACGATATATACAACCGATCTCTATGATTTTTTCAGACAACAATATATGCTATATGCGTAAGCAACCGGTGAAATTTGAAGCTTATATCTGTTAAAATGGGGTAGAAATTGCGAAAAGTTTCTTATCTGAACAATCGGTTGTATGAGATATATACTATATATACAACCGATCTCTATGATTTTTTAAGACAACAATATATGCTATATACGTAAGCAATCGGTGAAATTTGGAGCTTATATCTGTTAAAATGGGGTAGAAATTGCGAAAAGATTCTTATCTGAACAATCGGTTGTATGAGATATATACTATATATACAACCGATCTCTATGATTTTTTCAGACAACAATATATGCTATATACGTAAGCAATCGGTGAAATTTGGAGCTTATATCTGTTAAAATGGGGTAGAAATTGAGAAAAGTTTCTTATCTGAACAATCGGTTGTATGAGATATATACTATATATACAACCGATCTCTATGATTTTTTCAGACAACAATATATGCTATATACGTAAGCAATCGGTGAAATTTGGAGCTTATATCTGTTAAAATGGGGTAGAAATTGCGAAAAGTTTCTTATCTGAACAATCGGTTGTATGAGATATATACTATATATACAACCGATCTCTATGATTTTTTCAGACAACAATATATGCTATATACGTAAGCAATCGGTGAAATTTGAAGCTTATAGCTGTTAAAATGGGGTAGAAATTGCGAAAAGTTTCTTATCTGAACAATCGGTTGTATGATATATATACTATATATACAACCGATATCTATGATTTTTTCAGACAACAATATATGCTATATACGTAAGCAATCGGTGAAATTTGGAGCTTATATCTGTTAAAATGGGGTAGAAATTGCGAAAAGTTTCTTATCTGAACAATCGGTTGTATGAGATATATACTATATATACAACCGATCTCTATGGTTTTTTCATACAACAATATATGCTATATACGTAAGCAATCGGTGAAATTTGGAGCTTATATCTGTTAAAATGGGGTAGAAATTGCGAAAAGTTTCTTATCTGAACAATCGGTTGTATGAGATATATACTATATATACAACCGATCTCTATGATTTTTTCAGACAACAATATATGCTATATACGTAAGCAATCGGTGAAATTTGAAGCTTATAGCTGTTAAAATGGGGTAGAAATTGCGAAAAGTTTCTTATCTGAACAATCGGTTGTATGAGATATATACTATATATACAACCGATCTCTATGATTTTTTAAGACAACAATATATGCTATATACGTAAGCAATCGGTGAAATTTGGAGCTTATATCTGTTAAAATGGGGTAGAAATTGCGAAAAGTATCTTATCTGAACAATCGGTTGTATGAGATATATACTATATATGCAACCGATCTCTATGATTTTTTCAGACAACAATATATGCTATATAAGTAAGCAATCGGTGAAATTTGAAGCTTATAGCTGTTAAAATGGGGTAGAAATTGCGAAAAGTTTCTTATCTGAACAATCGGTTGTATGAGATATATACTATATATACAACCGATCTCTATGAGTTTTTCAGACAACAATATATGCTATATAAGTAAGCAATCGGTGAAATTTGAAGCTTATAGCTGTTAAAATGGGGTAGAAATTGCGAAAAGTTTCTTATCTGAACAATCGGTTGTATGAGATATATACTATATATACAACCGATCTCTATGGTTTTTTCAGACAACAATATATGCTATATACGTAAGCAATCGGTGAAATGTGAAGCTTATAGCTGTTAAAATGGGGTAGAAATTGCGAAAAGTTTCTTATCTGAACAATCGGTTGTATGAGATATATACTATATATACAACCGATCTCTATGATTTTTTCATACAACAATATATGCTATATACGTAAGCAATCGGTGAAATTTGGAGCTTATATCTGTTAAAATGGGGTAGAAATTGAGAAAAGTTTCTTATCTGAACAATCGGTTGTATGAGATATATACTATATATACAACCGATCTCTATGAGTTTTTCAGACAACAATATATGCTATATACGTAAGCAATCGGTGAAATTTGGAGCTTATATCTGTTAAAATGGGGTAGAAATTGCGAAAAGTATCTTATCTGAACAATCGGTTGTATGAGATATATACTATATATGCAACCGATCTCTATGATTTTTTCAGACAACAATATATGCTATATAAGTAAGCAATCGGTGAAATTTGAAGCTTATAGCTGTTAAAATGGGGTAGAAATTGCGAAAAGTTTGTTATCTGAACAATCGGTTGTATGAGATATATACTATATATACAACCGATCTCTATGATTTTTTCAGACAACAATATATGCTATATACGTAAGCAATCGGTGAAATTTGGAGCTTATATCTGTTAAAATGGGGTAGAAATTGCGAAAAGTTTCTTATCTGAACATTCGGTTGTATGAGATATATACTATATATACAACCGATCTCTATGATTTTTTCAGACAACAATATATGCTATATACGTAAGCATTCGTTGAAATTTGAAGCCTTTAGCTCTTAAAATAGGGCAGTAATTAGGAAAGTTGTGGGGGATATATACTATATATACGACCGATCTCATCAATTTTTTCAGGCAAGAATATGTGCAATATACGAAAGTATATGGTGAAGTTTGAAGCTTCAATCTGTTAAATCCTCTTTTTCTGAAAAAGCGGTTGTATGGAGGATTTATGCTATAGTGGTCCGATCCGGTCGGTTCAGACAAATGTCTAATCGGACACCCAAATCCACCCGCTCACCAAATTTTATCAAGATATCTCAAAAATTGAGGGACTAGTTTGCATACAAACAGACAGACGGACAGACGGACATGGCTAAATCAACTCAGCTCTTCAACCTGATTATTTCGGTATACTTAATGGTGGGTCTATCTATTTTCCTTTAAGGACTTACAATTTTCGGTTTCGTGACGAAATTAATATACCATTTCATTTTCATGAAAGGTATAAAAAACACGTGTCACACAATTGAGGCCAATGGACTCCTAAACTACTGAATCGATTTTGAATTTGTTTTGCACCCCGCGTGTAGTTTGATCTAACTTGAAATATAGGATAGGTGACTGGGTGACTAGGGTCTCGAGATATAGGCCAAAACGTGGACCCGGATACCCCTAAAGTGTGTTTATAGAATATGGATACCAAATGAAAGCTGTTGATGAGTGCTTTAGTAGAGGATAATTTTCATACCCCTGTGTGACTAGGGTCTCGAGATATAGGCCAAAACGTGGACCCGGGTACCCCTAGAGTGTGTTTATGGAATATGGATATCAAATGAAAACTGTTGGTGAGTGCTTTAGTAGATTGTAATTTTCATACGCCTGGGTGACTAGGGTCTCGAGATATAGCCCAAAACGTGGACCCGGGTACCCCTAGAGTGTGTTTATAGAGTATGGATATCAAATGAAAGCTGTTGATGAGTGGAGTAGAGGGTAATTTGCATACCCCTGGGTGACTAGGGTCTCGAGATATAGGCCAAACGTGGACCCGGGTACCCTTAGAGTGTGTTTATAGAATATGGATATCAGATGAAAGCTGTGGATGAGTGCTATAGCAGAGGGTAATTTTCATACCCCTGGGTGACTCGGGTCTCGAGATATAGGCCAAAACGTGGACCTGGGTACCCCTAGAATGTGTGTATAGAATATGGATATCAAATGAAAGCTGTTGACGAGTGCTTTAGTAGGGGGTAATTTTGATACCCCTGGGTGACTAGGGTCCCGAACTATAGGCCAAAAAGTGGACCAGGGTACCCCTAGAATGTGTTTATAGAATATTGATATCAAATGAAAGCTGTGGATGAGTGCTGTAGCAGAGGGTAATTTTCATACCCCTGGGTGACTAGGGTCTCGAGATATAGGCCAGAACGTGGGCCAGTGAATGCCTAGAGATTGTTTATACAATATGGATATCAAATGAAAGCTGTTGATGAGTGCTTTAGTACAGAGTAATATATTATCCAGAGACGGACTGGGACTGGAATAAAATACATACCACCTTCTGGGACAGGCAATAAGGGATGCAGAAAAATGAGAAGAAATTGAGAGAAGAGAAAAGAGAAAAGAGAGAAGGAGATTGAGAAAGAGATAGAATGAGACGAAGATGGAGATGGATGAAGCGAAAAAGGCGGAGGGAGGAGTGAATAAAAGGATTAGGAAAAAGTGAAGAGGGGGGGGGGGGGGGGCAGAGTCAGGAAAAAGCTTATTAAAATGTATGCAGATGGGTCAATTATAGGGCAGGACAACGTCTGCCGGGTCTTCTAGTAAATCTTATAAAATAATGTCGCTAAATGCCATGTATGCGCATAACTTCATACAGAATGCTCCGATTTTAAAACGGTTTTTGAATTTGAAAGCTTAGCTACGTGAGATGGTACAGTTAATATAATTTGAAGATATATATTATAGGGGCGTGGCAAATTACCAAAATGTAGTAAAAAATCATAAAATTTTTGTTTACACAGCTATAACTCATAAACGGATGGATGGATTTAAAAAATTCTGCTTTTCAGTAAAACTTTGAAATATTTACCTTCGATCTGCGTAAAAAAAATACTTGATTCATTTCTTATATCAGCCAAATTGTTTAAACATAAGTAACATTTTTACCGAAAATGTGTTTGTGTGGTTGTTCGCTGTGAACTGTGCGCGCCCAGCCAGCATTTTTTGAAAATTTTGATAAAAAAATATTCAAATATCATACCCCAAGATGATTAAAAACGTTCAAATTTAAAAGCATTTTCTGTTCGAAAATTAACGTATCGTCGGGAGAAAAATGTTCCATAAATGTGATTATTCTTGAATAATCATTTATGATTCCTATTTCGAAACACTTTTTATTCATCTTTTTATCATACTTGATTACTTTTCACATTTGATTACTTTTCACAGTCATTTTTTGATCACATTTAAGAACAATTTTCAATCATATTATATGACGGTTTGGAATCATTTGTGAATAAGATTGTGATTCATTTTTCCTTCATATTTAATACATAACTAAATACTGTATAAAGATCATATTTCATCAGGGGGTGAAAGCATCTGGAAGCTCGGAAGAAAGCTTTTTGAACCGCAGCTAGTAATTAACTTGACCGTTGTACACACACACGACTACAACATCCAACATCATCTATGATCATCATCTTAGATCATGGTAACGATGTCACTTTAAAAATCACGCTTTTACTATGTCTCATATCATTCTTTAAATATAACTAGATGTTTTCGACAATCATAGCTCATGGAGGATGTTGAAGCCGGGTCCAGGCGTGTCGGTCAAGCTTAACTTACCAGCGGTTAAACAGCTTACAACTTCCGTATATCGGTTCCATCCAGTATGTCTTTCCTGGGAAGCCGTATCTAGAGAAATGCTAGAAGTCATCTTAGGTTAGCAGCAGCACTTATATTACTTTTAGTCTTCAATATGTGTTGTATATTTGTAATTTTTTTGGATTTTATGATTGAAAAATTGTGAGCTAATGAAGAAAAATCAAATTTTCAATGAGAAGTATAGTTTTAACAAGTAAAAAATTCATCATTTATTCAAGAAAGGTAGTCTGCAAATATTAAGAAAGTTGATTGAAAAATGATTTTAAATTTTTGATCACCGAAGTTAAAGAAATTAAATTCAACAAGTAAGGAAGGTTAAGTTCGGGTGTAACCGAACATTACATACTCAGTTGGGAGCTATGGTGACACCATAAGGGAAAATAACCATGTAGGAAAATGAACCGGGGGAAACCCTGGAATGTGTTTGTATGACATGTGTATCAAATGAAAGGCATTAAAGAGTATTTTATGAGGGAGTGGGCCATAGTTCTATAGGTGGACGCCATTTAGGGACATAGCCATAAGGTGGATCAGGGTTGACTCTAGAATGCGTTTGTACGATATGGGTATCAAATGAAAGGTGTTAATGAGTATTTTAAAAGGGAGTAATCCTTAGTTCCATAGGTGGACGCCGTTTCGAGATATCGCCACAAAGGTGGACCAGGGGTGACCCTAGAATTTGTTTGTACAATATGGGCATCAAACGACTGGTTTTAATGAGTATTTTAAAAGGGAGTAGGCCTTAGTTCTATAGGTGGATGCCGTTTCGAAATATCGCCATAAAGGTGGAACAGGGGTGACTCTAGAATGTGTTTGTACGATATGGGTATCAAATTAAAGGTATTAATGGGGGTTTTAAAAGGGAGTGGTGGTTGTTGTATAGGTGGTCGCCTTTTCGAGATACCGCCATAAAGGTGGAGCAGGGGTGACTCTAGAATGCGTTTGTACGATATGGGTATCAACTGAAAGGTGTTAATGAGTATTTTAAAAGGGAGTAATCCTTAGTTCCATAGGTGGACGCCGTTTCGAGATATACCCATAAAGGTGGAGCAGGGGTGACCCTAGAATTTGTTTGAACAATATGGGTATCAAAAGAAAGGTGTTAATGAGTATTTTAAAAGGGAGTAATCCTTAGTTCCATAGGTGGACGCCGTTTCGAGATATCGCCACAAAGGTGGACCAGGGGTGACCCTAGAATTTGTTTGTACAATATGGGTATCAAAAGAAAGGTGTTAATGAGTATTTTAAAAGGGAGTAATCCTTAGTTCCATAGGTGGACGCCGTTTCGAGATATACCCATAAAGGTGGAGCAGGGGTGACCCTAGAATTTGTTTGAACAATATGGGTATCAAAAGAAAGGTGTTAATGAGTATTTTAAAAGGGAGTAATCCTTAGTTCCATAGGTGGACGCCGTTTCGAGATATCGCCACAAAGGTGGACCAGGGGTGACCCTAGAATTTGTTTGTACAATATGGGTATCAAAAGAAAGGTGTTAATGAGTATTTTAAAAGGGAGTAATCCTTAGTTCCATAGGTGGACGCCGTTTCGAGATATCGCCACAAAGGTGGACCAGGGGTGACCCTAGAATTTGTTTGTACAATATGGGTATCAAAAGAAAGGTGTTAATGAGTATTTTAAAAGGGAGTAATCCTTAGTTCCATAGGTGGACGCCGTTTCGAGATATATCCATAAAGGTGGAGCAGGGGTGACCCTAGAATTTGTTTGAACAATATGGGTATCAAAAGAAAGGTGTTAATGAGTATTTTAAAAGGGAGTAATCCTTAGTTCCATAGGTGGACCCCGTTTCGAGATATCGCCACAAAGGTGGACCAGGGGTGACCCTAGAATTTGTTTGTACAATATGGGCATCAAACGACTGGTTTTAATGAGTATTTTAAAAGGGAGTAGGCCTTAGTTCTATAGGTGGATGCCGTTTCGAAATATCGCCATAAAGGTGGAACAGGGGTGACTCTAGAATGTGTTTGTACGATATGGGTATCAAATTAAAGGTATTAATGGGGGTTTTAAAAGGGAGTGGTGGTTGTTGTATAGGTGGTCGCCTTTTCGAGATACCGCCATAAAGGTGGAGCAGGGGTGACTCTAGAATGCGTTTGTACGATATGGGTATCAAATGAAAGGTGTTAATGAGTATTTTAAAAGGGAGTAATCCTTAGTTCCATAGGTGGACGCCGTTTCGAGATATACCCATAAAGGTGGAGCAGGGGTGACCCTAGAATTTGTTTGAACAATATGGGTATCAAAAGAAAGGTGTTAATGAGTATTTTAAAAGGGAGTAATCCTTAGTTCCATAGGTGGACGCCGTTTCGAGATATCGCCATAAAGGTGGAGCAGGGGTGACCCTAGAATTTGTTTGTACAATATGGTTATCAAAAGAAAGGTGTTAATGAGTATCTTAAAAGGGAGTAATCCTTAGTTCCATAGGTGGACGCCGTTTCGAGATATCGCCATAAAGGTGGGCCAGGGGTGACTCTGGAATTCGTTTGTGCAATATGGGTATCAAACGAAAGAAGTTAATGAGTATTTTAAAAGGGAGTGGGCCTTAGTTCTATAGGTGGACGCCTTTTCGAGATATCGCCATAAAGGTGGACCAGGGTGACTCTAGAATGAGTTTGTACGATATGGGTATCAAATTAAAGGTATTAATGGGAGTTTTAAAAGGGAGTGGTGGTAGTTGTATATGTGAAGGCGTTTTCCAGATATCGACCAAAATGTTGACCAGGGTGACCCAGAACATCATCTGTTGGATACCGCTAATTTATTTATATATGTAATACCTGCCAAGATTTTAAGGGTTTTTTATTTCGCCCTGCAGAACTTTTTCATTTTCTTCTACTTAATGTGGTAGGTGTCACAAACATTTATAGAGTTTTTTCTAAAGTTATATTTCGCGTCAATAAAACAATCCAATTACCTTACCATGTTTCATCCTTTTTTCGTATTTGGTATAGAATTATGGCATTTTTTTCATTTTTCGTAATTTTCGATATCGAAAAATTGGGCGTGGTCATAGTCGGATTTCGTTCATTTTTCATACCAAGATAAAGTGAGTTCAAGTAAGCACGTGAACTAAGTTCATTAAAGATATGTCGATTTTTGCTCAAGTTATCGTGTTAACGGCCATGCGGAAGGACAGACGGACGACTGTGTATAAAAACTGGGCGTGGCATCAACCGATTTCGCCCATTTTCACAGAAAACAGTTAACGTCATAAAATCTATGCCCCTACCTAATTTTTGTTCGACTTATGGCGTTAAAAGTATCCTAGACAAATTAAATGAAAAAGGGCGGAGCCACGCCCATTTTGAAATTTTCTTTTATTTTTGTATTTTGTTGCACCATATCATTACTGGAGTTGAATGTTGACATAATTTACTTATATACTGCAAAGATATAAGATTCTGTTAAAATTTTACTTTAAAAAAAATTTTTTTTTTAAAAGTGGGCGTGGTCCTTCTCCGATTTTGCTAATTTTTATTAAGCGTACATATAGTACTAGGAGTAACGTTCCTGCCAAATTTCATCATGATATCTTCAACGACTGCCAAATTACAGCTTGCAAAATTTTAAATTACCTTCTTTTAAAAGTGGGCGGTGCCACGCCCATTGTCCAAAATTTTACTAATTTTCTATTCTGCGTCATAAGTTCAACTCATCTACCAAGTTTCGTCGCTTTATCTGTCTTTTGTAATGAATTATCGCACTTTTTCGGTTTTTCGAAAATTTCGATATCGTTCATTTTAAATAGCGATCTGAGATGAGTGCTCAGGAACCCACATGCCAAATTTCATCAAGATACCTCAAAATTTACTCAAGTTATCGTGTTAATGGACGGACGGACGGACGGACATGGCTCAATCAAATTTTTTTTCGATCCTGATTATTTTGATATATGGAAGTCTATATCTATCTCGATTCCTTTATTTATGTACAACCAACCGTTATCCAATCAAACTTAATATACTCTGTGAGCTCTGCTCAACTGAGTATAAAAATGATTCCAAATTGTGATTGAAAAATTGTTCTCAGTTATTGATCATCAAAAGCAAACAAGTTTTATTATTCTCTATAAAAAAAATTTATTCATCAAAGTTATTCGAAAATTATTTCAAAAAGTGATCGAAAAATGATTTTCAGTTTTTGATCATTAAAAGTAATCTTATTTTATTATTTATTTTGTTCAACTGTATGAAAAGTCAGTATTTATTCGCAAGGACCTATTAAGTTGCATATGAGCTGCGATTGATTAATTAAAATTTCAGAAACTATAATAGCATTCGTTAAATTTAATTAGCTGGCAGCCGGTAAAAAGTGTGGAAGAAAATTGGAGTTTGGGTGCAGACAAGTTGCTGCACTTGCACATAGGTAGGGCGTGTTTCTGCTATAAAAGCGTCGCCGATAAAAGAAAACGAAGTTGCGAATAGATAAAAATGTTAAAGCAGGATTACACTAGGGGGGCGGACTCATGAAAGGATATAAATATATAAGGTGTAAAATTATATTCATTTACACCCACTGTTATATGAACGCACCTAGTAATATTCTTGATAACCTTGATTGTTTATCAGCTGTATTATTCCCAAACAAAATTTTTTTGATTGTTATACAAATTAAAAAATGCCAAGAATAAATGAAAAATCAAAACTAAAACGTCTTTACTTGCTGATGTTGGAGATTTCTGATGAAAATGCCTGCTGTAATGTCTGCAAGGTTGCATTCCTTTGAGTTTACCACGTTTACACAATGAAACACTAACAGCCTCCTGCTAATAGATATTTCGCTTTGCTCTCTTCTAATCTATTGCTTCTCTGTCTTTTTTTTCACCTACAACATCACAAAATCTTTAATTATGTTGTTAGCCAAATCCAGTGTAAATCATTCACTTAATTATTTTTATAATGTTGGTCTCCGATAGTGAGTCCCCGAGTTCCAAAGACTGTCTGTCTACTTTGTTGCGCATAGTCAGCAAAAAAGCCAACGGGCTGAACGTTGTTCATATCAATGCGCAAAGCCTTTATAAAAAGCTTGACGAATTGAGGTTTCTGTCAGAAGGCTCCGATATTGATGTGATATGTGTTTCAGAAACATGGTTTTCTTCGTTTCATAAAAATGATATGGCGAAGATAAATGGATACCAACATTTCAGAGTTGATAGAAGTGGTCATGGTGGTGATGTTGCGATATATGTAAAAAGTAGTATGTCCTGTAAATTGTGTTGTTGTTCTAGTCCAGGTGATCCTGTGGAATATGTGTTTGTTCATATGTTTTCTGAGAATAATAGTAGGCTTCTTATCGACTGTGCATACAGACCGAATCGACTAGTAGATTTTTCCGCGTTTATTGAATTTCTTCAATCGTTACTAATATACTATGACAATATTATCATCGCTGGAGATTTTAATAGTAACCTACTGGTGGATGCCACTTTAAAACAAAGCATGGAATCTCTGGGACTTTTTCCCACAAACTGAGCTATACCAACGCATTTCACAAATACTAACTCTTCTCTATTAGATTTATTTTTTGTCAATGATCTTCATAAAATGATTCACTACACGCAACTATCCGCCTCCTGCTTCTCAAAACACGACCTGATATTCCTAAACTATAACTTCTCAACATCATGTAGGCCAAGTTCGTTCGCGTATCGCGATTATTATTATTATTATTAGCTTCTTTATTTAGCCGTAGCTATTTAAAACTTTCAGGTACAGTTAATAGTACAAAATCGGTAATCTTAGCAATAGCTAATTGGCTCATTGTGAGCTATAATGTTCTCTAATATGATATATTATCAGTCTTTTGAATACATTAATATTTCTTTCGTTTTTTATATTGCTTGGCAATTCATTAAAAAGTTTTAGGCCTTTATACATTAAAACATTGTGTGCCTTATTGGATTTATAAAATTTAATTCTAAAATCATTCTTGTTCCTTAAGCCGTAGGGTTGCACATCTCCTACATATGCTATTTGGATCGTTAAGTACTTTGGTAGTAGGTGATATTTCATTTTAAACACAAAAAGAAGTACGTTCATAATTGTTCTTTGATTGATATTTAACCATTTTAGAGTTTCTAACATATATGTGATTGGTGTCAGCCTATTACATAATAGTATGCCCCGCATCCCTTTGTTTTGTAGTTTTTGCAGCCTGTTTTTCATCTGTGTGGATCCCGGGAATAAAATGGTCGAACAGTATTCAAAATGTGGCTTGATCATTACATTAAATATCTTTACTGCGCTGTTGATAGGAATATTTTTGCGAATTCTTCGGAAAAATCCAATTTTCTTCGAGATTTTGCTGCAGATATAATCTATATGCTTATCGAAATTTAATTTTTTGTCGTTGACAATGCCTAGATATTTAATTTCGTCAACTTTATCTATTATTTCATCATTAACTATAATATTATCTTCCGATACGCCGTTGATTACAATTGCTTTCGTTTTTCTAACGTTGCATTTTAGCTTGTTCATACTAATATAGTTATAGATAAATTCTAAGTAGATTATTATTTTCTTGCTGAGTCCGTTGAGTCGGTTGAATGGAGCTTGATTCGTACGTTGACATCGGTTGATGACCAGACAAAGTTTATGCAGGATAACATAAATAAGTTATTCGATGATCACGTTCCACTAAAAATAAAAACACCTAAATGCAAGAATATCCCTTGGTTCAATGCTACATTAAAACACCTTATCCACCTTCGTAACCAAGCTTACTCACGGTGGAAAAGGTACAAAACAGTCGAAGCGCATAGCTCCTTTAAAACAGCTCGGCTTACTGCAAACAAAGCCATAAGGCTGGCCAAAGCAAATTATTTTAAGTATAAGTTTAGTTCTGCTTTGAATACAATAGAAAAGTGGAACAAAATCAAACAAATAGGAATTGGTAAGCCCAAAAGTGACCTGTCTCATCCCCCTGATGTCGACATCAACGAAATAAATAATACTTTTGTAAGACTACCAAACTCAGCCGACAATGTGTGTATTGTTAATTACTCCGTGCGTGTTAATGTTGACACTAGCCCTTTCGAGTTTGTTTGTGTCGATAATTGTGATGTTGTCCAAGCCATACTTTCTGTGAAGTCTAACGCAATGGAGCTTGATGGTATATGTTCAAAGTTTTTAAGTCATTCTTCCCAAAATCCTTCCCCACATTACTTACTTGGTCAACTCAATTTTGACGACCGGTGTCTTCCCAATATACTGGAAAGCTGCAAAAGTTATTCCAATCCGTAAACAAAATAATGAGTATCGACCAATAGCCATACTCCCTTTCCTCTCTAAGGTCGTTGAACGTATTCTACATGGGCAAATCGTATCATATGTACATGAATACAAGCTCCTGTCAGACAGTCAGTCCAGTTTCAGGTCAAAGCGGAGCTGTACAACGGCACTATTATCTGTGACAGAAGAAATTCGTGAGCGAGTGGATGAAAGTTACATTGCCTTCTTAACACTTCTTGACCACTCTAAAGCTTTTGATTCTGTAGACCACACTCTTCTCTGTAGGAAGCTGGAAAACTTATTTAACTTCTCTGGTCATGCAGTTGCCCTTATAAGATCATATCTTGGCGATAGGACTCAAGCAGTATGTATAGATGGTGAAAAGTCTGACTTCCTACATGCCTTAAGAGGCGTCCCTCAAGGCTCTATCCTGGGTCCTCTGTTATTTGTTCTGTATATCAATGACTTATAAGTATTGTAATGTTCATATCTACGCTGATGATGTGCAGTTGTTTACGTGTTGTCCTCGTGATCAAACTAGCTTGTCCATAAGTAACTTAAACCACGATTTGAATCAAATATTTTCATGGGCTACTATGAATGGCTTATGTATAAACCCGAATAAGTAAAAATGTATTGTTATTCATAGAAGGTCTTTTCCCACTAATGATTTAGAGAATGTAGTGTTCAACAATTCCGTTATAGAATACGTAGATACGGCGAAAAACTTAGGTGTAATTTTTAAAAAAACAATGACATGGAAAGACCATATTTTTAGAACGGTTGGAAAAGTGTATGGAATGCTTCAAATACTATGGTTAATACAGTATTTCACGCCTTTGCACATAAGACTACTTCTGGCTAAAGCGTACTTAATACCTACGCTACTCCATGGTTGTGTGATTTACTCAAACTGTGACTATCTGTGCAAGAACAAACTAAATATTGTTTACAACAACATTGCTAGATATGTTTATGGGTTGAAAAGACTTGACCACGTATCACAACATGATGAAAGGTTGCTAAATATTTCTTTCGAAAATCTTTTAAAAGTCAAAACACTGTCCTTCCTCCATAAATTGATACACACGAAGTAACCTGACTATCTATATCGTAAGCTTAGTTTTCTGCAATCATCAAGATCGTTGCTTCTTCTTAAGCACATTAGATACCGCACGCTAACCCCTGAGCGCCAATTCTTTGTTACTGCAATACGTCTTTGGAACTCCCTACCTACAAGTCTTCGACTCTTAAGTAATGGTCTGCACTTCAAAAAAGAGCTAACATCATTTTTTAACGACTCTTAAACTGGATCTCAAATTGTTGTTGTTAAAATGTTCATTTCTAAGTCCTTTTCCTATCTCTGTGTCTTCTTTCTTTATTTGTTAAATACTATTCGATCTATAACCAGCCAAAGGTTATCATCACTTCTGCTGTCTTTTAATATTTATTTATTAATTACTTTTCTTTAGTTTTAAGATTTACATTTACATACATAAATATTTCACTATTATACGTTATACTTAATTTAATTGGATTAATCTAATTTATTATTATTATAAATGTTCAATTTTTATAGCTTAT
The DNA here is from genome assembly GCF_040869045.1 of Eurosta solidaginis. Taxonomy (NCBI): domain Eukaryota; kingdom Metazoa; phylum Arthropoda; class Insecta; order Diptera; family Tephritidae; genus Eurosta; species Eurosta solidaginis. Next base: position 402,969 of record NW_027136927.1, on the reverse strand, counting down.
GCTATTCATGACTAGCACTGTTAAATAATTTGTCAAAATTGTTGTGCTAGGAACAAATTTTCAAATAAATACATACATACATACATACATGCATACATACATGCATACAATGTGCGCGTAAATTTATACAAATTGCGTAAATGATTTTTATACTCAGTTGAGCAGAGCTCACAGAGTATATTAAGTTTGATTGGATAACGGTTGGTTGTACATATATAAAGGAATCGAGATAGATATAGACTTCCATATATCAAAATAATCAGGATCGAAAAAAAATTTGATTGAGCCATGTCCGTCCGTCTGTCCGTCCGTTAACACGATAACTTGAGTAAATTTTGAGGTATCTTGATGAAATTTGGTATGTAGGTTCCTGAGCGCTCATCTCAGATCGCTATTTAAAGTCAACGATATCGGACTATAACCACGCCCACTTTTTCGATATCGAAAATTTCGAAAAACCGAAAAAGTGCGATAATTCATTACAAAAGATAGATAAAGCGACTAAACTTGGTACATGAGTTGAACTTATGACGCAGAATAGAAAATTAGTAAAATTTTGCACAATGGGCGTGGCACCGCCCACTTTTAAAAGAAGGTAATTTAAAAATTTGCAAGCTGTAATTTGGCAGTCGTTGAAGATATCATGATGAAATTTGGCAGGAACGTTACTCCTATTACTATATGTACGCTTAATAAAAATTAGCAAAATCGGAGAAGGACCACGCCCACTTTTAAAAAAAAAATTTTTTTAAAGTAAAATTTTAACAAAAAATTTAATATCTTTACAGTATATAAGTAAATTATGTCAACATTCAACTTTAGTAATGATGTGGTGCAACAAAATACAAAAATAAAAGAAAATTTCAAAATGGGCGTGGCTCCGCGCTTTTTCATTTAATTTGTCTAGGATACTTTTAACGCCATAAGTCGAACAAAAATTAACCAATCCTTTTGAAATTTGTTACGGGCATAGATTTTATGACGTTAACTGTTTTCTGTGAAAATGGGCGGAATCAGTTGATGCCACGCCAAGTTTTTATACACAGTCGTCCGTCTGTCCTTCCGCATGGCCGTTAACACGATAACTTGAGCAAAAATCGACATATCTTTAATGAACTTAGTTCACGTGCTTACTTGAACTCACTTTATCTTGGTATGAAAAACGAACGAAATCCGACTATGACCACGCCCACTTTTTCGATATCGAAAATTACGAAAAAGGAAAAAATGCCAAAATTCTATACCAAATACGAAAAGAGGGATGAAACATGGTAAGGTAATTGGATTGTTTTATTGACGCGAAATATAACTTTAGAAAAAACTTTATAAAATGGTTGTGACACCTACCATATTATGTAGAAGAAAATGAAAAAGTTCTGCAGGGCGAAATAAAAAACCCTTAAAATCTTGGCAGGTATTACATATATAAATAAATTAGCGGTATCCAACAGATAATGTTCTGGGTAACCCTGGTCCACATTTTGGTCGATATCTGGAAAACGCCTTCACATATACAACTACCACCACTCCCTTTTAAAACTCTCATTAATGCCTTTAATTTGATACCCATATCGTACAAACTCATTCTAGAGTCACCCCTGGTTCACCTTTATGGCGATATCTCGAAAAGGCGTCCACCTATAGAACTAAGCCCCACGCCCTTTTAAAATACTCATTAACACCTTTCATTTGATACCCATATCGTACAAACATATTCTAAAGTCACCCCTGGTCCACCTTTATGGCGATATCTCGAAAAGGCGAACACCTATAGAGCGAAGGCCCACTCCCTTTTAAAAATACTCATTAACACCTTTAATTTGATACCCATATCGCACAAACAAAGTCTAGAGTCACCCCTGGTCCACCTTTATTTCGATACCTCGAAAAGGCGTCCACCTATAGAACTAAGGCCCACTCCCTTTTAATATACTCATTAACTCCTTTCGTTTGATACCCATATTGCACAAACGAATTCTAGAGTCACCCCTGGCCCACCTTTATGGCGATATCTCGAAACGGCGTCCACCTATGGAACTAAGGATTACTACCTTTTAAAATACTCATTAACACCTTTCTTTTGATACCCATATTGTACAAACAAATTCTAGGGTCACTCCTGGTCCACCTTTATGACGATATCTCGAAAATGCGACCACCTATACAACAACCACCACTCCCTTTTAAAACCCTCATTAATATCTTTAATTTGATACCCATATCGTACAAACACATTCTAGAGTCACCCCTGGTCCACGTTTGTGGCGATATTTCGAAACGGCCTCCACCTATAGAACTAAGGCCCACTCCCTTTTAAAATACTCATTAACACCTTTCGTTTGATGCCCATATTGTACAAACATATTCTAGGGTCACCCCTGGTCCACCTTTATGGCGATATCTCGAAACGGCGTCCACCTATGGAACTAAGGATTACTCCCTTTTAAAATACTCATTAACATCTTTCTTTTGATACCCATATTGTACAAACAAATTCTAGGGTCACCCTGGTCCACCTTTATGACGATATCTCGAAACGGCGTCCACCTATGGAACTAAGGATTACTCCCTTTTAAAATACTCATTAACACCTTTCTTTTGATAACCATATTGCACAAACGAATTCTAGAGTCACCCCTGGCCAACCTTTATGGCGATATCTCGAAACGGCGTCCACCTATGGAACTAAGGATTACTCCCTTTTAAAATACTCATTAACACCTTTCTTTTGATACCCATATTGTACAAACAAATTCTAGGGTCACCCCTGGTCCACCTTTATGGCGATATCTCGAAACGGCGTCCAATTATGGAACTAAGGATTACTCCCTTTTAAAATACTCATTAACACCTTTCATTTGATACCCATATCGTACAAACGCATTCTAGAGTCACCCCTGGCCCACCTTTATGGCGATATCTCGAAAAGGCGGCCACCTATACAACAACCACCACTCGCTTTTAAAACCCTCATTAATACCTTTAATTTGATACCCATATCGTACAAACACATTCTAGAGTCACCCCTGGTCCACTTTTATGGCGATATTTCGAAACGGCATCCACCTATAGAACTAAGGCCCACTCCCTTTTAAAATACTCATTAACACCATTCGTTTGATGCCCATATTGTACAAACAAATTCTAGGGTCACCCCTGGTCCACCTTTATGGCGATATCTCGAAACGGCGTCAACCTATGGAACTAAGGATTACTCCCTTTTAAAATACTCATTAACACCTTTCATTTGATACCCATATCGTACAAACGCATTCTAGAGTCAACCCTGATCCACCTTTATGGCTATATCCCTAAATGACGTCCACCTATAGAACTATGGCCCACTCCCTCATAAAATACTCTTTAATGCCTTTCATTTGATACGCATGTCATACAAACACATTTCAGGGTTTCCCTCGGTTCATTTTCCTACATGGTTATTTTCCCTTATGTTGTCAACATAGCTCTCAACTGAGTATGTAATGTTCGGTTACACCCGAACTTAACCTTCCTTACTTGTTCATACAAAATTTGACAGCTCGCTTACGCACTAGATAAATTTATACGTTTACACATTTTATAGGGCATTTATAAGGTTACATGAGTCCCTCTACTAATATTTTAATTAAGGTGGAAAGTTTTTAATAAAAAATGTCGATATAGATAAAAGGGAAAGAAGTAATTGTATACCAGCGAGCACATTTAAGTGGGAGGTGCACAAAGTGTAAAATAAAAGGAAAAAAGTTAATTGCAACCTCCCTTTTGTAGGCGCGAAACAATGTAGAAAAGGCATAATGATAAAGAGCGTAAAGTAGTGAAAAGTGAGTGTAAAATCAAAATGTATAAAAAAAAATAATTAATGGGTGATTTAAAAAATAAATAAATAGAGCACATCTCAGCACCCCACCCAGTGCACGGACTTTACCACTTTATTGGTAGATCTACCAACTTTTTAGCCCATTTTCATTTTCTACCACTTCTACCACCAAAGCCCAAAAATCTACCAACATTTGCCTTTGTAAGGAAAGTACGAAACTACTCAATTTCGAAGGCTAAAAGTTACACCTTTTAGAAAATGTTGATGAAAAAAATATTAATTCTAGTCAAATGACAATGATTGTTCCCTTACTTAAAGTTTTCCATTTCACAAGACTTCCATGGAAATTCTTAACAACGAATGGCGATCATTAATGTTATATGATAAAGAAATAATAGAAAAGATATTTTCCGACGATATTTTTAAAGGATGGATAAAATTGGGAACTGAAAAGGGTCATCTAAAAGAAAATTTGAGTGAATAAATGTGTTCCTTAGCAATATTATCTCACAGTAGTGCAGCCGCAGCTATAATGAACGACATAAAAACCGTTAAGCGTAATGGATTAAAAATTTCAAGCATTTCCAATCAAATATTAATAAAAGAGTATTGTATCGGACGGACTTTATTTCAGCCTCCAATTAAATTAATAAAATTGTATAAAAAATTTTACTTTGTAGAATGTGATTTTATTCCTTGTATTTAATAACACCCATATGGAACTAGATTTTTCTTTTGTTTTTTTCTGACAATTTTTTTGTTGAAATTCGGTTTTTATTTTGAAAAATTTGTACACAAATTCAAACAACAAATAAATTTGTTTATGAAAGATGTGTAGCAAATATTTTCCTGCTATATTTTCTTCAGTTTTTTATGAATAATTTTGAACGAAAATAAAAAAATGTTTAAGTAAACGATAACATGCCAAAGTCAGTTATTTTGTGGCAGAAAAATACTGGTACATTGGAAAATTGTTGTTGTAATGAGACGTATCGGTAAAGTTTCCTCAGATTTCAAGCTCAAAATACAGGAAAGAAGAAAGTATGATATGGGCATTAGCTATGTATATACAAATTTAAATGCATTTTTTTGTTTTGTTTACATTTTTTTTAAGTGTTATTTCCGTGAAATGTGCTTTATCTGTTTTACAATAAAATATGAATTGTTTTGTACAAATATAAAATGTAGCTATTGTTTTCTTGAAAAAAAAAAAAAAAAAAATCTACCAACTTCTACCACTATTTTAATTTTTCGCCTACGAACATTCTCTTTTTAAAAGTCCGTGCACTGACCGCACCAATGCGTAGAGCTTAGAGCATATATGTAATACTTCTATATCACTATGTAGGGTTCTTATTATTTTCATTTAACGTAGTGCTTAAGTTACTTTGAACTTTGTAATTTTAATATGTTTTACCAATATTTTAATTTTCAATAGTGATTTTGTAATTATCAAAAGTTTTCATGACATAAAAAATTGGGTTCGATAGAAACGATTTAAATTAAATATAAAAATATTTTAACCAACCAAGTTATTCATATAACTACAATTGGCGATCTTGCCTAATAATTACAACGCTGATTCGAATTCCCCCTGACCATCACCTTTACCATCCATTATCATCTTTACCGTGAAATTGGTGTATAACAAAATAAATAAAAAAAAACAAAAGAATTGAGAATTTCATTGATACCAAAATACAAAAAGTGAATGCTGCGACAAGGCTACAAAACAAATTCCTAACACCTATGACAAAACAAATTTGGCAGGAAATAAAAATTATTAAAATTTGCGAACAAGAATATGATATTGTAAATGAAAGTTAAAAAAGAAAAAAAAATATACAATATGAAGTTAAAACAAGTAAGGAAGGTTAAGTTCGGGTGTACCCGAATATTACATACTCAGTTGAGAGCTATGGTGACAACATAAGGGAAAATAACCATGCAGGAAAATGTACCGAGGGAAGCCCTGGAATGTGTTTGTATGACATGTGTATCAAATGAAAGGCATTAAAGAGTATTTTATGAGGGAGTGGGCCATAGTTCTATAGGTGGACGCCATTTAGGGATATCGCCATAAAGGTGGATCAGGGTTGACTCTAGAATTTGTTTGTACGATATGGGTATCAAATGAAAGGTGTTAATGAGTATTTTCAAAGGGAGTAATCCTTATTTCCATAGGTGGACGCCGTCTCGAAATATCGCCATAAAGGTGGACCAGGGGTGACTCTAGAATGTGTTTGTACGATATGGGTATCAAATGAAAAGTGTTAATGAGTATTTTAAAAGGGCGTGGGGCTTAGTTCTATAGGTGGACGCCTTTTCGAGATATCGCCATAAAGGTGGACCAGGGGTGACTCTAGAATGTGTTTGTACGATATTGGTATCAAATTAAAGGTATTAATGAGAGCTTTAAAAGGGAGTGGTGGCAGTTGTGTATGTGAAGGCGTTTTCCAGATATCGACCAAAATGTGGACCAGGGTGACCCAGAACATCATCTGTTGGATACCGCTAATTTATTTATATATGTAATACCTGCCAAGATTTCAAGGGTTCTTTATTTCGCCCTGCAGAACTTTTTCATTTTCTTCTACTTAATATGGTAGGTGTCACAACCATTTTACAAAGTTTTTTCTAAAGTTATATTTCGCGTCAATAAACCAATGCAATTACCATGTTTCATCCCTCTTTTCATATTTGGTATACAACTATGGCATTTTTTTCATTTTTCGAAATTTTCGATATCGAAAAAGTGGCCGTGCTCATAGTCGGATTTCGTTCATTTTTTATACCAAGATAAGGTGAGTTCAGATAAGTCCGTGAACTAAGTTCAGTAAAGATATGTCGATTTTTGCTCAAGTTATCATGTTAACGGCCATGCGGAAGGACAGACGGATGACTGTGTTTAAAAACTGGGCGTGGCTTCAACCGATTTCGCCCATTTTCACAGAAAACAGTTAACGTCATAATATCTATGCTCCTACCAAATTTCAAAAGGATTGGTAAATTTTTGTTCGACTTATGGCATTAAAAGTATCCTAGACAAATTAAATGAAAAAGGGCGGAGCCACGCCCATTTTGAAATTTTCTTTTATTTTTGTATTTTGTTGCACCATATAATTATGGAGTTGAATGTTGATATAATTTACTTATATACTGCAAAGATATTAAATTTTTTGTTAAATTTTTACTTAAAAAAAAATTTTTTTAAAAGTGGGCGTGGTCCTTCTCCGATTTTGCTAATTTTTATTAAGCGTACATATAGTAATAGGAGTAACGTTCCTGCCAAATTTCATCATGATATCTTCAACGACTGCCAAATTACAGCTTGCAAAATTTTAAATTACCTTCTTTTAAAAGTGGGCGGTGCCACGCCCATTGTCCAAAATCTTACTAATATTCTATTATGCGTTATAAGGTTAACCCACCTACCAAGTTTCATCGCTTTATCCGTCTTTGGCAATGAATTATCGCAATTTTTCAGTTTTTCGAAATTTTCGATATCAAAAAAGTGGACGTGGTTATAGTCCGATATCGTTCATTTTAAATAGCGATCTGAGATGAGTGCCCAGGAAACTACATACCAAATTTCATCAATTTACCTCAAAATTTACTCAAGTTATCGTGTTAACGGACGGACGGACGGACATGGCTCAATCAAATTTTTTTACGATCCTGATTTTTTTGATATATGGAAGTCTATATCTATCTCGATTCCTTTATACCTGTACAACCAACCGTCATCCAATCAAACTTAATATACTCTGTGAGCTCTGCTCAACTGAGTATAAAAATAGAAGTCAAAATTTGAAAATGTGACAGAAATAGAAACAATAAAAATTGGAACATATGCGTACATTAAAATAAATGAAAGAAATATAAGTTTTGAAGTTATTTAAGAGTTTGGCAAATGAAACGTTATTTTAAAAGAAAAGAAAATTGATTGCTTGAAATTCAAAATTGAAAATAAAAATTTAGAACGAAAGTCGAAAGTTGGTGATGCAAGACTATTAAAAGTTAGTGAGAAGTAACAAAAATAGAGATAAATAAATAAGGAAACTGAAACGTATATATTGTGCATTTTGAGCTTGTAATCGAAACAAACGTATCTACAATTGGCAACAACAGAAAAAACAAATGTATGAAACTGATAGAACATTAAATTTACATCAATATTTATAACAACAATCAAAATAACAACAGAAAAGCCAACATAAGAGCAATACGTAACTATTTATTTACAAAAATTATATATTGATAAACCTATTATATTTCATTCAGTGATATGCGAATTGATATGATATTGTTTTATAATAATATCATTTACGTATTATTGTCATTCTTTTTCTAGTTTAATATCACTTTTGTGTAATTCAGTAACTCAGATAAAAATTTGCTACTATAAATTTTTCTTTTGGTCAATAATAAAGATTTATTTTATTTTTATCTGGTAAAAATTTTAAATTGTAAACGCTCTTTTCCAGAGATCTTAAATATTATTTTTAATTATCACCAATAACGTCTACTTTTGAGAATTTATTTCAATTAATTTAATTTATTATGTATCATACACCAACACATCGGGTTAACGATTCGCTTATTGATTTAGAAGATGTTTCCTCGCAAAATGGCCTAATAAATCCATATGCGAATCGAAACAATAACGAAATTTTTTCTACTCATGTAAAACTTCCTCAGTTTTGGACAAATTGTCCTGAAGAATGGTTAATACATGCTGAGATGCAGTTTAATACCAAAAAAATTACTCAAGAAAGAACTAAATACGAGTATATTATTACAGCATTACCTCAGGAGGTCATACTGACCATTTTAGATTTTATTCAAAACCCACCAGAAATAAATAAATATTCTGCATTAAAACAAATTTTGATTGAAAGACATTCCTTAAGTGAGAATGCGAAGTTAGATAAAGTGTTGTCCGATTCTGAAATGGGTGACCGCAAACCTTCGGAATTTTACCGATCTTTCTCGTTCTAGTTTTAGCCAAGAAATTTTAAAGAAACTTTGGATGCGAAAATTACCCAAAAACTTGAATGTAATTTCAACAAGTTCGAATTTCAATGACATAAATGATCTAACTAAATTAGCTGATAACATTTGGGAAATTATCAGTAAAAATGAAATTGCTTTGATAAATAGTTCTCAAAATTCTAAAGGAGAAAATTCTATTATCACTAATTTGTTTAAGACAACATTTTTAATTTGTGAAAATTTTCAAAAATTATCTTTGGAATTAAGTGAAATTAAGAAAGAAATTAGTCAGAATTATTCAAGATCACGTTCAACAAGTAGAAATAGTTTTAGAAGACCTGTTAGATATCGTTCGAAATCTCGTGATAATCCCAACTGGTTATGTAGATATCATTACAAATTCGGGAATAAAGCTTGGAGATGTGAAGAACCAGGCGAATCCTGTTTCACTAACAGACGAGGCTCTGGCAACCCCAAGATCCTCATGGAACTTGGGGGTGGGGAGGGAGGGGATGGCCTGAAGGTTTAATGTGGCCACATAAATCGTTCCCGAGATGGTCGGGCTAGCACCTTAATGGTGCTGTGGTACCGGAGCGTACCGGATCTGTATCCGGCAAAGGACCATTACATCGATAACACTCCCCAAGCCTTCGGGGAGCAACCTTATTGCTACAACAACAACAGGAACATGTGAAGAACAATGTGCGTTTATAAAAAATAGTAATGCAACAAACTAAAATGTTCCGTTGTTGCAGCGACAAATAACGGAATTTCAGAAATATCAACTCGTCGCTTATTTATATTTTACAAAGAAAACAAGTTAAAGTTTTTGATTGATAGTGGTGCCGAAATTTCAGTGCTTCCAGCTTCGAAATTCTCGTGTACAAAAAATCATCAGATATTATCTTAACAGCAGCTAATGGTTCAACGATTTTTACACATGGAAAAAAATTGTAAATGTTAATTTAGGTTTGAGGCGGGAATTTCCTTTTGTGTTTTTGCTTGCTGATATAGCGAAACCGATTATAGGTGCAGATTTTTTATGCAAATACGGACTTCTTATTGATATTAAAAACAAATGTTTAATAGATCCGTTAACAAATTTATCAGTTAACACAATTTCGTACTATTGTAACATCTCTCTCCCAAAAATTTTTTCAATAGAAAATCAATACACAAAATTGTTTAAAGAATTTCCTTCTCTTATAGGGCCAAATTATTCCAAACCATTTAAACATACCACATTTCATAGACTAGTTACAGAAGGTAATCTTCCTTTCTCAAAGCCCAGACGTTTAAACCCAATCAAATTTAAGGTAGCTAAAACTGAATTTGATTTTCTTGTAAAAACTGGAATTTGTAGACAAAGTTAACGCAAATGTATCAGTTTCGCATAATTTGAAAAAAGGTGTTAACGTAGTTGCTGGTGGTTGTGCTGCTCTTTCCAATACATTTGCTACATTAAAATAAACACGTTGGCCATTCTCAAGATGTACAGCCAAGTGAACAACCGCAAGATGTCTTTCGTGCATTGGAAACGACATAATCCTCCAGACAGCTTCGTTGCTACTAATATAGCGCCCCATTTGATACTGAGTATTTTTATCATTTATATTATCACTAGCAACACCGAAAATTGCCATATCGCTCCCTTTATTTACATAGTTGCAAACATATTTGATGGATTTGACAGAATTACAATATTCCACATTTATATGAGCATTGAATATTTTCGATAATAATGGACAATACGGAACCACCCAACGATTATCAACTTCAACTTCCTGGTTATGCATTCTAATGGTTGCCGTTTTGCCATTATCATTAGGTGATCTACGTCGATACAACGGATATGCGTCATTGCCCGTTATTGTGTCGGAAGTAAATTGTCTTGGGTATCGTTTCGAACACTTTTCATCAATCATACATGGTGAATTCACATTTAGTTCACCGCACGGTCCATGTATCATGTTTTTAACGACAACTTTAAATAACTCAGGATCAGCAGTGTGATCAGGAATTTCAGTTGATATAAGGTTATCGATTTGATCCGGAGTTATTTTATGTACCAGCCAAATTAGTATATGTGCGTGCGGCAATCCCCTTTTCTGCCATTCGATGGAGTACATATGGCAACGCACCTCCCCAAAAACATATAATTTCACAGCTAAATCCATAATCCGCAAAACACGCGCAGTAATGTCATGACGATCGGTTGTCGACTGTCCTGCAAATAAATTGTTTTTGATGTCATTCCAATGCGGATTACATGTAAATGTAATGAACAGATCCGGTCGACCGTATTTTCGTACATAACACATTGCGTCTTTTGCATATTCGTTAATATTCCGTGGGCTACCAATATATGTACGAAGATGGCAATATAGTTAAACGTCCGATGTGATTAATATTAGTATCATTCGCTATCCCATCTTGCAAATGAGTATATTGTTTAGATCTTAATTTTGCTTGGTTGAAATGAATAAAATTAAGACGTTCTGTTTCTATTTTGGCTTACATATCAACGATGTACTTATGATATAGTTTACCACATCTCAAGATATAATTTTGTTCTTGTGGACGAACCATCAATCGATATGAATAAAAATTCATGGCACTAACTTTTTTCTGTACATGTAGACCTGAAAATAAGTGCAAAATTTGACTTAAGAAATTTATACAAATGATGCCATCGTCACCTTTCCAATACAATATTGGGTATTGTAATGCGTCGTAACTACGATGAAGTTCCGAAATACGTTGCAATTGCTCATTTCTGCGATGAAGTATAATATCACGGGATTGAAACTGATCGGCATAAAATTATCTCTAATAATGTTAGTAGCACCAAAAGAAGTCATTTGAAATGCCGAATTGTATTGTTGAATATGACTTAAAAAGTGCTTCGAATTTTCAGAAGTCCCAAAAATTAATGAAGACAATGGTTCGGGTGGAGTTTTAATGCTGGCAATCTCACTTTGCCATTAGCACAACACATGCCGGGCGTTTCACCTGGAAATTTAGCCGCATCACAGTGTGGACATATTGCGTTCATTATTCCAATATATTCGTACATACTGTAATCAATCTGATTGTTGTAATTAAAAGCAGCATAATTTCAGGTACAACAGATCTATTTCGTGCATTACGTTCACGCTGCGATGCATTAGCTTGTGATCGTTCAGTCTGTGATCGCCTTTATAATACCGCAGCATTTGCATGACGCGTTCGGCGACCTATATTTTCCTCGTGTGGGTCGTGGCATTTTTGTTTCAATTAAAAAAGAATAAATTAAATTAAAAAAATGTCTACAATAATAGTGGTACACCATATGTTTTTTCAAATAAGGAAACACACATGCATTCGTGTAATTCACTTCAACAGTTCAAAACTCACCGTTTTTTGCTCGGAAATCCGCTTTGCGCTATATTTCTTCTTTTCACAAATTCACACAAACTTCAATAATTATTAAACAAAAACACTATTTGCATTTTTATGTAATAATTTGCACCGCGGTAATTTCGGACACTACTGAATGTATTGGGCTGCTTCGTTTATTCTGCTAAAGAATGGTGTTGAGGCCAAAGAAAACGCTCCAGCGATGTTTACACTCCAATGTCATTTATTCTCCTAATTTGAATTTTCTTAATGGTAAGAGCCAAAGCTATATATACCTACCTATACAAAATATTCATGTATTTCTCTATGCAAAAAAGATGCACCGTAATATTGTTCGATGTCTTTTCAAATCCTGCTACATACATACATGTTGATATAAATATAATGCAAGTAAGTTTGTAGGTGGGAATATTAAGTAAGCTAGTTAAGACGAAAGTACATAAATTTTGAGAGCGAAAGAGCGTAGCTAAGTAGGTAACAAATCGTTTAGTAAATGATTAAACTATTATTGATGTATGTATGTTAGTATGAAAACGTATAATCCGCTGGCTAAGTGGGATGAATCTGATCAAACAAATGGGGTTTTGGTGTGTTTTTCAAAATAATTTTACCATACATTGAGCGCTTTTCAGCGCCTTCAGGTAAAAAGATTATATTGTTATGTGATTGAATATACCATTTTAACTGGTTGTAGTACATAAGAATGCAATCTCTTAAGCTGAAGGCGAGTTCCCAATTGGTCTATATCTCGAGTCCATAGTTACCCAGCGAAAAGAAAAGCCCTCTTTTCATTAGCATTTATCAACAACTTAGAATGGATACTCATGTGGTTCAAACACATCCTAGGGTTATCCGGGTCCACGTTTTGGTCTATATCTCGAGTCCTTAGTTACCCGGCGAAAAGAAAAGCCCTCTTTTCATTAGCATTTATCAACAACTTACAATGGATACTCATGTGGTTCAAACACATCCTAGGGTTATCCGGGTCCACGTTTTGGTCTATATCTCGAGACCCTAGTCACGGAGGGGCATGAAAAATAATCTATACTATAGCAATCATCAACAGCTTCCATTTGATACCCATATTGTACAAACACATCCTAGGGCTACCCGGGTCCACGTTTTAGCCTATATCTCGAGACCGTGGTATCCGATTCTTAAAATTTCAAAACACAAACCATCTACTGAATAGTCAGAACAAAGCCTAAAAATTTGGTTTGGATAGGTGAGTTCTTGAGTTATAAAATCACAACGAAAAATGGCATTCATTTTTATATTGTTAAGAATATTAGCAAAACAAAGGGGTGCTGCTATCTCTAAGCCGATGCTAAGCAGTGACGTGAATTCACATCAATAATTCAATCATTATGTATCTACATAAACGAAACAATAATTGCGTCTACACATATGTACCATGTACGTATACGAGCAGCGGAGAGTCAATACACAAACACATGCATATCTGAGATACTCCTGAAAGTGTACAATAAGAGAAGCTATAAAATCGTACGATTGTAGTTACAGCTGAGAAGATTGAGAGCTAATGGACTAGAAGATTTTGGAAATGGAAGCGCCTAGAAGATTAAAAAAACCCGCTTTTATAGCAAACTGAACTAAATATATAATAGTTTAAAAAAATTAAAAAAACACGGTTTTATAGCAAACCGAACTAAAAAATAGAAAATAATTTTCAAATTAAAAAGAGTTTATATAACAGTAGTAGAAGGTCAAACAATCGTTTATAGTTAATCACCTCAAAATAAAATTATAATAAAATTTAAGTTATTAACAGAATAATTTAATTCACAGTAAAAAGCGTGGGGTGCTTGATATTGAATGTTACAATCGTTCTATTGGCAACTATCTGAGAGGAAAGATATGAAATGTAGTCAAATGCACCCCACGCTTTTTAATCTGAATTAAATTATTCTGTTAATAACTTAAATTTTATTATAATTTTATTTTGAGGTGATTAACTATAAACGATTGTTTGACCTTCATACTACTGTAATATAAACTCTTTTTAATTTGAAAATTATTTTCTATTTTTTAGTTCGGTTTGCTATAAAAGCGTGTTTTTTAGTTTTTTTTAAACTCTTATTTATTTAGTTCAGTTTGCTAGACGCAGGGAGGCTGGACGCGGTCTTTTGCCGAAATCGCCAAGGGTCGGCAGATCATTGGCATTATACACGAGAGCAGCGAAGATGGCAGGATCTCGAAAGAACAGTGGAAGTGGATCGGGCCGCGCACAATACAGTGGCCGTTAAAGTTAAAAAGACAACCCTGGTCCACCGCCATCTTACACCGATGCAGGGTGGTTGCAGGGCAATTTCAAGCTAATTGCCTGTGACGACGCCAGGTCGGTCAACCTCTATAGGGCCGCCGTCACGCTGATAGGGGTGGTATATCCGGGAGCGCGCCTCCAGGTAGTGGAGGCGCGTGATATCCCCTCACGACCAAGGGCTAGAGCCTGTGTTCAAGTGACGGCAACGGACCCAGCTGACATCCTGGAGCCGCTCCATGAGTACAACCCGCCACAGGTTTGGAAGCCAACCCGGATAAAACCGAGCTTGTTCTCTTCGCGAGGAGGTACAAAGTACCAAATCTTACGCCACAAAGAATTGGGGGTACTTTCTTAGTGTTTAGCGATCAGTCAAGTATTTGGGAGTCATCCCGCATAGGAAGCTATTATGGAGTGACCATATAGTTGAGCGATCCAAGAAGGCAGCAGCGGAGCTGTTCACCTGTAAGAGGGCAATTGGCACCTCCTTGGGATTCTCCCCTAAGGTGACCTACTGGATTTACACAGCCATTGTGCACCCGATTCTTCTTTATGGTGCCAAGATCTGGTGGCCTGCACTAGCTAAAAGTACCTATCTTAAAATGCTTCAAAAGTTGCAACGGAGTTTGGAGCTCTGCATTACCGGGGCTCTCGGCTCCACTCCAGATTCCGTTACATACATACATGGATACATAGATACATAGATAGATACAGGTTAAGCTAATAAAAGCGTATAAAAAAGGGTCCAGTATCCTCTTTCGTAGATGTGCCATGCATCCACTTCTATCATTAATAAAGGAATGAGTTTTTCGCATTATGTGCAAGGTTTCAAATCTATGGCCATTTGGGGTGGTCATAAGTTCAATTGACCTTATGTCCGTTAACCTTATGTCACCCCACCATCACATTATTGCATTGTCATCGAGCCTTGATACGTGTGCAAATTTTCAATCAAACTTGTGGCCATTCAAAGTAGCAATAAGGCCAATTGACCTTATGGCAATTGACGTTATGTTACCACACAATCACATTAATGCATTGTCATCGACCCTTGATACGTGTGCAAAGTTTCAATCAAACTTATGGCCATTCAAAGTGGTAATAAGGCCAATTGACCTTATGGCCGTTGACCTTATGTCAACACACCATCATATTAATGCATTGTCATCGAGCCTTGATATGCGTGCAAAGTTTCAATCAAACTTATGGCCATTCAAAGTGGTAATAAGGCCAATTGACCTTATGGCCGTTGACCTTATGTCACCACACCATCCCACTATTGCATTGTCATCGGTCCTTGATACGTATGCAAAGTTTCAAATTAATCGGACTTCTAGAAACCGGTGAAGATTAAGCTCAAAGATTCCGCTACATACAGGCCAAGCTAATAAAAGCGTGTTAATAAAAGGGGCTCCAGTATTCTCTTTCGTAGATGTGCCATGCATTCACTTCTATCATTAATAAAGGAATGCATTTTTCGCATTATGTGCAAGGTTTCAAATCTATGGCCATTTGGGGTGGTCATAAGTTCAATTGACCTTATGTCAACCCACCATCACATTGTTGCATTGTCATCGAGCCTTGATACGTGTGCGAAGTTTCAATCAAACTTATGGCCATTCGAAGTGGTAATAAGGCCAATTGACCTTATGGCCGTTGACCTTATGCTACCACACCATCACATTAATGCATTGTCATCGAACCTTGATACGTGTGCAAAGTTTCAATCAAACTTAAGGCCATTCAAAGTGGTAATAACGCCAATTGACCTTATGGACGTTGACCTTATGTCAACACACCATCATATTAATGCATTGTCATCGAGCCTTGATATTGTGCAAAGTTTCAATCAAACTTATGGCCATTCAAAGTGGTAATAAGGCCAATTGACTTTATGGCCGTTGACCTTATGTCACCACACCATCACATTAATGCATTGTCATCGGTCCTTGATACGTATGCAAAGTTTCAAATTAATCAGACTTCTAGAAACCGGTGAAAATTAAGCTCAAAGATTCCGCTACCTACAGGCCAAGCTAATAAAAGCGTGTTAATAAAAAGGGCTCCAGTATGCTCTTTCGTAGATGTGCCATGCAAGCCAACCCGGATAAAACCGAGCTTGTTCTCTTCACGAGGAGGTACAAAGTACCAAATCTTACGCCACAAAGAATTGGGGGTACTTTCTTAGTGTTTAGCGATCAAGCCAAGTATTTGGGAGTCATCCTACATAGGAAGCTATTATGGAGTGACCATATAGTTGAGCGATCCAAGAAGGCAGCAGCGGAGCTGTTCACCTGCAAGAGGGCAATTGGCACCTCCTTGGGATTCTCCCCTAAGGTGACCTACTGGATTTACACAGCCATTGTGCACCCGATTCTTCTTTATGGTGCCATGATCTGGTGGCCTGCACTAGCTAAAAGTACCTATCTTAAAATGCTTCAAAAGTTTCAACGGAGTTTGGAGCTCTACATTACCGGGGCTCTCGGCTCCACTCCAGATTCCGTTACATACATACATGGATACATAGACACATAGATAGATACAGGTTAAGCTAATAAAAGCGTATAAAAAAGGGCTCTAGTATGCTCTTTCGTAGATGTGCCATGCATCCACTTCTATCATTAATAAAGGAATACGTTTTTCGCATTATGTGCAAGGTTTCAAATCTATGGCCATTTGGGGTGGTCATAAGTTCAATCGACCTTATGTCCGTTAACCTTATGTCACCCCACCATCCCATCATTGCATTGTCATCGAGCCTTGATACGTGTGCAAAGTTTCAATCAAACTTATGGCCATTCAAAGTGGTAATAAGGCCAATTGACCTTATGGCCGTAGACATTATGTTACCACACAATCACATTAATGCATTGTCATCGATCCTTGATACGTGTGCAAAGTTTCAATCAAACTTATGGCCATTCAAAGTGGTAATAAGGCCAATTGACCTTATGGCCGTTGACCTTATGTCAACACACCATCATATTAATGCATTGTCATCGAGGCTTGATATGCGTGCAAAGTTTCATTCAAACTTATGGCCATTCAAAGTGGTAATAAGGCTAATTGACCTTATGGCCGTTGACCGTATGTCACCACACCATCACATTAATGCATTGTCATCGATCCTTGATACGTATGCAAAGTTTCAAATTAATCGGACTTCTAGAAACCGGTGAAAATTAAGCTCAAAGATTCCGCTACATACAGGCCAAGCTAATAAAAGCGTGGTAATAAAAAGGGCTCCAGTATGCTCTTTCGTAGATGTGCCATGCATCCACTTCTATCATTAATAAAGGAATGCGTTTTTCGCATTATGTGCAAGGTTTCAAATCTATGGCCATTTGGAGTGGTCATAAGTTCAATTGACCTTATGTCTGTTAACCTTATGTCAACCCACCATCACATTATTGCATTGTCATCGAGCCTTGATACGTGTGCGAAGTTTCAATCAAACTTATGGCCACTCAAAGTGGTAATAATGCCAATTGACCTTATGGCCGTTGACCTTATGTTACCACAGCATCACATTAATGCATTGTCATCGACACTTGATACGTGTGCAAAGTTTCAATCAAACTTATGGCCATTCAAACTGGTAATAACGCCAATTGACCTTATGGCCGTTGCCCTTATGTCAACACACCATTATATTAATGCATTGTCATCGGTCCTTGATACGTATGCAAAGTTTCAAATTAATCGGACTTCTAGAAAGCGGTGAAAATTAAGCTCAAAGATTCCGCTACATACAGGCCAAGCTAATAAAAGCGTGTTAAAAAGAAGGTAGTTCCACTCTAATTTTTTTGACGTATTTGGGGATTTTTGAACCTTCATAATGTTTGTTGTTTTGCCAGAAGCGTTGCCATACCGTTTCTGTTTAAGGCGAAATTGTAGTTTTCGGGATGGAAATTTCCTTTAGGAAACGCAATGGTCATCTGAGACAATATGTGAGGACCCCAAAGCCGAGGACTTTGTATCCTCACAACATACACATATCAATACATTTTTCTAAAGAATATACATTTTGAAATAACTTGCAATTTATAATAATATTTGAATTTATCACTTATATATTTTATATGAAGCACCAGAAATATACATATGTATACCTTTAAGAATTATACCATAAATACATATATTCTGTTGTACATTGAATGGATAATTACTAAATTGAAGGACAAATTAGACTTGCGCAGTTTTGCACGCAAGCAAAATATTTACATTTTCGTAAACATAAATTTTAAATATAGGATCACCCTAACACGCATTTAATATTTGGAAGGGAGGTAGATACGCACAAAACATAAAAATGCAGCGGTCAATCAACCCTTTGCACACTCAAAATCCAATACACCCAGCTACAAATACAACATACCTAATACCTTAAGTGAACGGAGATCAGCAGCAAGTCGTCAACATATGCGGCAGTTACTACCCACCGACGTGTGCCGTACGTAAGGACGTTTGTCGTACGAAGCACGTTTGACCGAACTCTCAAGCGCGTAGGAATCAATGGGTGCGTCTGTGTACATGTACATAACATATTTGTGTGTGTATTGTTTACAGATAAGCACTGTTGCCATTGACCATTTTGCATGTATGCTTATGGAAACATCAACTTTTCCAATTTAATTTTTGATATTGTAAAAGGCCGGAATACATATTAAATAAGTATAAATAGATTAAATATTTATAATCAGCACTTTTACAAAATTATTTCGAATCATTTCCACAATTTTTCAAACTTTAATTAGACGTTTTTGCATAAAATTGCAAACGGTCAAAAATTAACGCACAAAAGTTTACTAGGCAACTCTGTTTAGTGAGAGAGCGATCAGCTGACACGTTCTTACGGAAAAAATCAAAATTGTTTTGATTTCTACGTTCCGGGCTACGTACGTACGGGCGTTGCACGTCGGTGAGTTTTCGTTTACATTGCACACTCATAAGATAGGTCGTGTCAGCTGACACGTTTTTTCTACGTACGTTCGTGGGTAACTGCCGCAATAAGCGCCGCTACTAATTGAAATTTCGCTATACATACTTACACGCGTATAACAAACCAACGCATGCCATACAACAGAAGGCAGAAGCATTGGGAACACAACGTTAAGCCGTGGTTATGCGACAGTTATGCGGCAGTTACCCACCGACGTGTGCCGTACGTACGGACGTTTGTCGTACGAAGACGTTTGACCGAACTCTCAAGCCCGTAGGAATCAATGTGTGCGTCTGTGTACATGTACATAACATATTTGTGTGTGTATTGTTTACAACAAAGCACTGTTGCCATTGGCCAGTTTGCATGCATGCTTATGGAAACATCAACTTTTTCCAATTTAATTTTTGATATTGTAAAAGGCCGGAATACATATTAAATAAGTATAAATAGATTACATATTTATAATCAGCACTTTTACATAATTATTTCGAATTATTTTCACAATTTTTCAAACTTTAATTAGGTGTTTTTGCATAAAATTGCAAACGGTCAAAAATTAGCGCACAAAAGTTTACTAGGCAACTCTGTCTAGTGAGAGAGCGATAAGCTGACACGTTCTTACGGAAAAAATCAAAATTGTTTTGATTTCTACGTTCCGGGCTACGTACGTACGGGCGTTGCACGTCGGTAACTGCCGCATTACTAACGAACGTACGTATCAAAAACGTGTCAGCTGACACGACCTATCTTATGAGTGTGCAATGTGAACGAAAACTCACCGACGTGCAACGCCCGTACGTACGTAGCCCGGAACGTAGAAATCAAAACAATTTTGATTTTTTCCGTAAGAACGTGTCAGCTGATCGCTCTCTCACTAGACAGAGTTGCCTAGTAAACTTTTGTGCGCTAATTTTTGACCATTTGCAGTTTCATGCAAAAACACCTAATTACATTTTGAAAAATTGTGAAAATAATTCGAAATAATTATGTAAAAGTGCAGATTATAAATATGTAATCTATTTATATTTATTTAATATTAATTCCAGCCTTTTACAACATCAAAAATTAAATTGGAAAAAGTTGATGTTTGCATAAGCATGCATGTAAAATGTACGTAGCCCGGAACGTAGAAATCAAAACAATTTTGATTTTTTCCGTATGAACGTGTCAGCTGATCGCTCTCTCACTAGACAGAGTTGCCTAGTAAACATTTGTGCGCTAATTTTTGACCGTTTGCAGTTTGATGCAAAAACACCTATTTAAAGTTTGAAAAATTGTGAAAATAATTCGAAATAATTATGTATGTAAAAGTGCAGATTATATATATGTAATCTATTTATTTTTATTTTTATATTAAAAAATTAGTATATACGGGCGACGAATTCGCATTAAAATTCAGAGATTAGGAGACAGGCATACGAGTCGGTAGGTTTTATGACTACCGACCAAGAGTACACCTGAAGGTTTTTGACTTCATTTGTACTAAAGTATATTCATCTGGAGGCTTTATTACTCCATTCGACCGCTGAGGTTGGCCGAGGGCTTTATTACCTCAGTCACCTATTACAAAGTAAGGGAATAAGCTAGGAGTAGAAGTAGATTTGATGAAATAAATATTTATAACGTTTTTACATGGAATCAACAGGGTTATTCATTTAGAACGACTGGTAGGAATTTTTGCTTTCAGGAACCCTGGACGGACTAAGGCCAACCCCGGCAAAGTCAAAGGAAAAGTCCGTCACAAATAATAATATGCTTTGACACGATTTATGTGCATACATATCGATTAAGAATGCAGTAAAACATGCCATTTTATTGAAAAATAGTGGATAATGACTCATACATTGGTTTATGACTCATATCTTTATGGCAACTTGACCCCTAGATAGAAAAAAATATTATCATGCCCCTACTGTGAATATTTAAGGCATGTTGAGAAAAACCGTTCCTCCAAAGTCTGCACATCTATGTCAATGCTAAAAGGGCACAGAATGTGTATAGGCGGGGCTGCCCCAAGGTGACCCCTGGTACAACGGACAAAAACATTCTCATAACTAGTGGCTAACCTGCAGAGCTACAGGGTAATGTTCTCCCTAAAAAATAGTTTAACAATTCCCTCCTAAAGTGCAACGCTTGAATAATACAATAAATAAACAAAAAAAAAAAAAAATGTGGATCTGTAGCCAATTTATCAAGAAATTGCGGTGTCGATTTATAAGGACCTCCTTTGAGCAAGCAATTGACAAACGTGTATGTTTTGTCAAAATGTTCTGAGAAAACGTACGGCTATATTCCCTTGCTTTTCATACTTCGATCCATGTTTCTTCCACCAAAACAATTTTCGGGAGCTCGAAAAACTTATTAAAACCTTCTTTTCTAGGCTGATATTTTGTATTAAAATATGTCCAAGGCATGAGCTCGTTGTTTTTCTTTTTATTTAAAATAACCATGAAAGTAATTTAGTCTTATTCGTTAATATGAAATCCATCAAAATTAGAAAAATTCGTAACATTTTTCAATCTGGTACCTTGTTTTGATGAAATTGTAGTTGTCCTCGCAAAAGTCAAGTGGCTAACATCACACTAAATGGAACTACTTCCATTTTTTTGTATCGTGTATCTTTCTCCTTTCTCTCGAAAACACCAACACAATAAGGCTAAATTTATAAACACAAATATTACAGAATATGTATTTCCTCAAGCATCCGTAAAGTAGATAGTGATGAGAACTTCGATGCCTAAAGAATCGAATGATTTAAAAAAAATCGGTTCGATTAAGAATCGAATCGAAATCCAGCTCTACATAGAACCGCACTTTTTATATTGCCCTACAATATTCTTTATTGCCAATGAAACACAAGTCGACAGGTTACAAGTTATGCAAAACAAAGCTATGAGATTTATATTGAAAATGAGGCACGACACTTCCATAAAGAGTATGATCGATGCATTAATCTGGTTGAGTGTGAAACAGCTGATATTTTACCATAGTATGAAACTTGTATTTAATATCAAGCATGGTAAATTACCAGTCTGCCTAAGTGAAAAGCTTGTGTATATGAATGAAACCCACTCTTACGTAATTAGGGAAAATAAAAATTTTAGATTTCCTCTTTTCAAAACAGAAATGGACAAACACAATATATTTTACAAATGCCTGAAATGCTTTAATGAACTTCCCAATCATGTTGAAAATTGTGAAAACTTAAACACTTTCAAAAAAAGTTTATTAGAATATTGCAAAACCCTTCCAATAAGATAAAATATTTTGTATCTGTATTTCATATTACTGATCCTTGAGTGGACATGGGCAATACAAATAGACACAGAGGAACCTTATCCGCCAGGTCAAATATATTGCTCGCATTTAAATTGGGGAAGAGTTCCCGAGAACATCGTCTCAGACAAACAGTTGAGAGTCACGTCTATTCCAACAAAAATAATAAAACAATAATATATTATGATTAGTTATGTTTATATAAAAGCTGGTGCAGGGAGGATTGGAAACACGTCCTTTCCAACCATCCGATAAAAGTGGCTCATTCTGCTGAGCTACTAGATTTTGTGTTGATCGGAATCAAATGCATTCCGACAGCATAAATAACAAAACTGTGTAATCTTAAGTTTTGGAACAGGACAGGATTGGGAATACGTTCTTTCTAACCTCCCAATAAAAGTGCCTAATAACTCTGAGATCCGAGTAAATGTGTTGATCGGAATCTATTGCATTCCGACAATATAAATAATTAAACTATGTATTCATAAGTCTTGGAGTAGGGCAGGATTGCGAACACGTTCTTTCGAACCTCCCAATAGGTCAATACCAAAAATGTGTCGATAGCCGTCAATAGTTATCGAAAACGGCGATGGCAATACCGAATTTAACACATCGTCACTGAAAGACAATGACAATAAAAGCGGATTCATTGGTGCCGTTTGTCATATCGCTGTAGTCGTATCCCTAACGTAACCCTATACGCACATTGTTATCGAATAATGGTGCCTTAACCTAAAAATCGTGAAAATTTTATAAAAATGAAGAAAACGCAAAAAATTACAAACATATTCCACAAAAAATAAGTCTCCTAGTCATAACGTATCCAAAACAATGAATAAAATCTACAAAAAGTTATTAAATTCACCAACCCAAATATTTTGTATATATATATTTTCGTGAAGGAAAATCGACACTGATGATTCCCATAATGTTGATCGAATCAGCTGTTATAAGGTTGCCTATACGGCTACCGATAACGTATGTCGTATCGCTGTAGTCGTATCTCTAACGTAATCAGCTGTTTATCGTTACGACGGCAAAAACCAATTGGTTGGCTACGATACGGTTACGACCTTAGCGGCACCAATAATCGATTGCATTGATTCCCATAAGTTTGGTCGAATTAGCTGTTATAAGGTTACCGATATAGCACCAATGTCTGCAGCTTAAGGGTGATTGATTCAACTGTCAATAAGGCTAGAAGTGTTTTGGCATTCGTAAAGTGATGGTAAAAAGAATTTAGCGATCCTTATGCAACGATAACCCTTTTTACAACATTTGTTAGACCGATAATAGAATATTGATCGATAGTCTAGAATCCGCGTTATCAAGTTTATGCAGATTGGTTAGAAAGAAATCAAAACAGTTTTCACTCTTTACCTTAAGATATTTTAAATGGGATTCCTTGTGTAATCTACTTTCTTATACTAATCGGCTGAAACTTATTAATCTTCATAGGCTTGCCAGTCATAGAGAGGTGCTTTGTAGAGGTTTATGCCGATCACTTTATCGGCGGCGGCGGCGGCGTAGGCTCTATTATATACCGGCGGCGGCGGCGTGGGCGGCGCGCCGGCATACGCCGGTGTTCTGACTTTAAAAAGCTTGATTTTTCAATTTAAAAAAATAATATTTAGGAAAGGTTTTGGGTAAAAGTCTAGTTGAGGGCTCGACTGCTAATATGCTACCAGAAATATCGACAGGGGTGTCAAAAGACGCGTATTGACCTCGGCAATAATAATCCGAAGGCGGAAAAGAAAAATTATATCTCTGTTCGGAGATATTTGCATTTGAAGTTGGCGATTTTCATGTGGTTGTTGTAATGTTGTGGTAACCACAAAAAAAATTGTGAACAGAAGTGTTTTGCGCGGATATAGTTTTGGTCTCCAAACCGGTGTTGGATTCACCCAGGGTAATTTTTTATAAGCGCGGCCGAAGGGCCGAAGGTGTTCTGCACAAAAATACTATGGATCCCACCCCCGGTTTCGGAGGGACCCGCGGGTCATTTGTCGGTTTTTCGTTAATATCTTTTGAACGAGTCGTTTAACACCTCTCTCGATATTTTTGGCTCCGAAGACTTTCTAATGGAACGTTAGTGAGTGTTTATTCGGCCAAGGATGCCGTCCTCGAAATCATAAGCAGTCTAAGTGGATGTCATTGCGTAACTCATGGGTGAAAATCGCGAAGGACAAAGCCTCACCTGGTATATATGTGTGCCTACGTATTCACATTTGTAAAAGAAGCCGTAACGTTTAGGTGATATTTAAACTTGGTTGATACTATAATCAATGTGATTCACTCTAAGGGACTAGTTTTAGCTAGGGCCGCCAATTTTAGGAAATGTCAAACCGGGAGACTTGGGTGTTGAAGGATGAAGTGTGAAGATCAAAATTAACATTTCAGAAGCTATTGTATAGTTTCGCATATAAACAAAATATGCTTGAATGCAAGCCCAAGTATTTTTCAAACCCTTCTCATTCGTATATATATCCTCAACTTAAGTATGAGGTAAGAAACATTTCAAATTTCAAAGGAGTGTTTATGCCCCTAGAACCTACTAAAGGATTTTGCATCACTGATTTCGCTTATTCTTTCAGCCAATCGCAATATAAAATTCTTTAAAAAATTGGCTCCTTTTTTGGGTAACTTGCTTTTTTTTTAACAACTTGAGGACAATTTGAAAATATGTTCGCCTTGGGTCATTTTATTTGAATTCATTGTTCATTATTAATTTTTTTGAAAAAAATATGCAAAGTGAGCATATAAATTTATTATATAACTTTTCTTTTAGTGTTTTGTTTTAATAACTTGGTGAATTGGGTGATGCAAAGCCCGTGTTAAGCTGACATCGAAACGTCTGTTTTTTTTTTTTTTTTTGAATAACTTATGAACAGTTAGAAAGAGATAAATTTCGCAATTAGTTTTTATAACTGGCAGTGATGCGCATCCGTTGATAGTACTTTTGACCATATCCGACCAATGTTCTATCTCTAGTGCTTTGATAGTTAGGACAAAACAAAATATTTTTTTTTATTATCTCAATAATTATCAATCTGATGAGTTTTCTTTACAAACTATTCGCTATTTAAAAACTATTTGTATGTCACTAGTACTTAATCCAACCTTATTAGTGTATGACTTAGCTGAGCAGTTTTAGATCTCGACGCTAAACAAATCCCTGCCTTTCAAAGACTCGGCAAACAAAAATGCGCGCAGTCTGCGAATGTGCTTCTCGTGTCGGTTAGGCGGGCTTTGGAGGGTTAAAACCGTTGGGAATTCGTTATTAAATAGAACATGCAGCAAAAAATAAGCACGTGATGATTTGTATTACTGTTATCTCCCTGAACGGAAGTTAGTAACTAGTGATACAAATTTCTGGTTCGGAAGTAGAACTAAAGTGCCAAAAAGTACTAGTTCATTAGTAGCTAGATTTTTTCCTGTTATAAAATCGACAGTTTGGATTTTTATATGTATATCATATTTAACATATTTGTATTTGAGAAAAAGGCCAACAACACGAAAACTGCTACCAGCTTTGAGAAGCTTCGACTATAAGTTTACCTTTCTTCCCCACAGTTTGCCACCAGTTCGGAGCTTTCGAAAAAGGGAATAAGGAGCAACATGTAGAGTTTTGGTCCGGTTCGGAGCCAACGAAATAGTGCCAAGAAAAGAACTAGGTCTTAGCTGTGAATTTTTACACTAGTAGTGCCAATAAAAAACTAGTTCTAAAGTGGCAATTTGTATCTAGCTCGGAACTAGTGAAATGATAATGAGCGGGGACAGTTTCCACCGCCTAAGACAGCATGTAAAAGAGATAGATAGATGAATTCACTAGAAGCGCACTATTCTCCATTCACAACGCCCGGTGTTCCAGTAACTGCCCGACACGTATCATATCCAGCACAAATCATTGTTAATGTTAAAGTTCTCTTTGCCAACTTATACTTACGAACACAAACCGGCGTTGCTACTATAGGCTGGAGAGCAGTTCGAGGAAAGTGCAAAGTGTCAAATACACTTACCCGAATTTCTTTGCCTGCCTATAATTTAGCAGTGCAAATATCAGTTGGGTTTACTGTAAGACTCGGTTTAAAGGGACCATCCACTCGAATGCCAGCCCGATTAGACATTTGTCGGAACCGGTCGGATCAGACCATTACAGCATATATCCCCCATACAACCGATTTTTCAGAAAAGAGAATTTTTGCCATATCGTCCTCAATTTATCAAATTGAAGCATCAAATTTCACCATATGCTTTCGTATATTGCACATAATAATATGTCTGAAAAAAATGGAGGAGATCGGTCGTATATATAGCTTATATCAATACAACCGATTGTTCACATTAGAACTTTTCGTAATTACTGCCCCATTTTAACAGCTAGAAGCTTTAAATTTCACCAAATGATTACGTATATAGCATATATTGTTGTCTGAAAAAATCATAGAGATCGGTATATATAGTATATACCACATATAAACTGTAATGTCTGCCCGCTTTTTAGGAAGCGAAGTTTGCGCTTATATTTCCTTGGAGGTATGTTAGGTTAGGCTGAAATGGCCGGTCCGTGAGGACTTCACATAGACTGACTGAGTCCGTAGTGTTAGCAGAAGTTTGTTTTAACGACCAAACTGAAAAACCCTATCAAAAACCAGGACCTATGTTATAAAATAACTCCGTCCTCTTGGCAAATACTAAAAGCTTCCTAGGACTTAAGCCACTTGCTGCTTCTAGATCTGACAGCTGTATCACTCCTAATAGCTGGAGTCTTAGCCTGTCAAGTGCAGGGCACGAGCATAGAACGTGATCGATCGTTTCCTCCTCCAACCCGCACTTCCACCATCTGCTATCACTGACCAAGCCTAATTTAAAGGCATGTGACGCCAGAAGGCAGTGTCCAGTCAGAATACCCGTCATGAGTCTACAGTCCTCTCTTTTTAATGATAGAAGCAACTTTTTTAGTGTAAGGTTGTAAGACCTACACATAATCTTCGACACTTTACAGCCCCGCGCTTGAACCCACGCCTTTCCTGCTTGGTCGATCATGTGCACCTCTCGCCTTCGCTTAATCTCGCCCAGTCTAATTGGGACGTCTACGGAGCAAGCTTGAAGGGATGCGCCCTTTTTAGCTAGTTCATCCGCTTTTTCATTCCCATCTATTCCCATGCTGTGCTATGCGAGATTATTGCCTTAATCGCTGCTTGACTGTCAATATAAAAGTTTACGCGGTTGCAGCTTAAGCTATTCTCTTCCAATGTTTCTACAGCTTTGGTTTCGGCTAACATTTCCACGTGGAAAACGCTACAGTAATCCGGCAGCCTGTAGGATCTGCTTATTTCCCGATCAGCACAGTATACCACAGACCCTACTCCTTCCACTACTTTGGAAACATCTGTGCACAAATGTATCGCCTCGTCCGCCATTTGCGCACCCTTGCGCCAATCGTCCACCTCTATTGTGGCCTTAAGATGCCCCTCCAAGCGCAGATAGGGAATCAGGTAGTCTGTTCGTCTTGTGATTGATGACGCTATACTACTATGGCAAAATGGTCTGCGCTCAGGCTGCCCCGAGGCACCGAGCCTGGTTGCAGTTGTTAATGCTATGTTCTTTGCTACCAGATCTTCAGGTGGAATGTGCAGAATGGCATACAGTGCAGCCGTCGGGGTTGGTTTCAGGGCTCCCGTAATGCTAAGCATCGATAGTCTGCATACCCCCTCTAATTTTTTGAGGTACGTTGTTTTTTGTGTGGCTTTCTACCAAACAAGAACACCATAGTATAGAATAGGACTTACAATCGCTATAAAAACCCAATGAGAAAGAGAGGGCGATAGGCCCCACGTACACCCCAGCATTCTTTTACATGCATAAAGTGCCGTTGAGGCCTTCTTCACCCTCTCCTCCAAGTTGAGCTTCCATGACAGCTTACTGTCTAGGATGATGCCTAGATATTTTGTACAAGGTTTCTCCTGTAAGGTCACCCCTCCTAACTTAGGCCTGGTCCAATTTGGGACCTTGTGCCTCTTTGCATACAAGGCCATATCCGCCTTCTCCGCATTGACTTTCAACCCGACATTAAATGCCCAGGTATGAATATCCCGAAGCGCGCGATCCATCAAAGAACTAATCGTTGGAAGGCACTTTCCTCTTATGACAATTGCAACGTCATCTGCGTAAGCCGTAAGTTTTACGGGTCCCTCATCGTATCGCCTGAGCAGTTGGTTGATAACTAGCGTCCACAGCAGAGGTGATAGCACCCCTCCCTGCGGCGTACTCCTGTCCACTGATTTCGTGGCCTCGTACAATCCCCATTGTGATGTAATTTTCCTGCAATTTAACATGCAGCCGTTCCATCTGGTTAAGGCTGGATGTACTTTAATGTAATAAAGACCATCCATAATCGCCCATTTAAAAACATTATTGAAAGCCCCGACAATGTCCAAGAAGACTTCTAGAGCATATTCCTTATATTCCAGGGATTTCTCTATGCTTATTACCACCCTGTGAAATGCGGTGTCTACCGACTTGCCTTTGGTGTACGCATGCTGTGTTGTGGAGAGCAGCGTTTCATCCACGTTGGACTTTATGTACACATCTATCAGCCTCTCAAAGGTCTTGAGCAGAAATGATGTTAAGCTAATTGGTCTATAGTCTTTGGGATACACGTGACCGATCTTCCCCGCCTTTGGTAGGAAAGCTACACGAGCAGTTCTCCAAGAGTGCGGTACATGATTCAGCCTTATGCACCCATCGAATATTATTTTATGCCATTCCACGACCGCCATACTTGAAACTTGTAGCATGGCCGGGAATATACCATCTGGGCCCGGCGATTTAAACTTAGAAAACGACTTCACTGCCCATTCGATCTTGGTACCGGTCACCTAGCCCAGTACTACCCGCTCCGTGATTGAAGTGTGAGTGATGTCTGCTGGCTCTTCTAAACCATCGCCCAATGGGAAATGTGTGTCGAAAAGCGCCTCAAGGGATTCCTCACTATTACGTAACCATGCCATGTTCTCTTTCTTTACTAGTCCCTGGACTATGTTTCCCCTTTCTAGGACTTTTTTCAACCGTGCTGTTTCGCTGGAGCACTATATGTCCGTACAGAAACTTTTCCATAAAATTCTCTTCGCCCTGTAAATTTCAACCTTGTAGATCCTCAGTAGATCCCTGTACTCGTCCCGACTCGCTTCGCTTTCCGCGGTCTTTGAGAGCTTAAACATTTCTCTTACCTGTCTTCATAGAAGACTCAGCTCATTGCTCCACCATGACGGCTTTCCTTTTCCTCTAAATCTTCTTTCTGCAGGCTTTGTTATACGCAGTCATAAGCGTCTTTGTTAGGAATTCATTCGACTCCCCCAGTTCCTCCACATTGGCAATCTCTTTGGGTTGTCCCAGTTTTGTTTCTACCTGTTTCTGAAGTTTAGTCCAGTTCGTTGCCCTAGGGTTTCTAAAGGTTCCTCCCTTCTATACCCTCTTTAGGGGGATGCTGAAGCTGATATATCAAGAACCATCCATTCATACCTTGATATATTACGCTCGGAGCTCTATGTAATATCCAGAACATTGCTGGATGTTGGACCAATGTATGTAGGGACATTTCCCCTGTTTGCTATCTGCAAATTGGTTTTCTGGATGTAACAAAATAGAGATTCGCCTCGCTCGTTCGTATCTGCCCCTCCCCACGCATTGTGGTGCGCATTTGCATGTGCGCCTATGACCAATCACCCTTTGCGCCCTTCCTCCTGCACTAGCCTTTTGCACTCCATCGGTGGAATCTCCGCATATGGGCCATGTAGCAGGATGCCAGGATAAAAAGCTGCTTATTCTTTTGCTCAACGGCCACCACTACGAGGTCCTCAGTGTTTCTTTACCATTACTGCAGCTCGCACCCGTCCTGCCGTTTGCGCCTAGTAAATGCCAAACCCGCGCGCGCTAAGAGTCCAAAACCTTTCCTCCCGATAACAGCCACGGCTCCTGGATCAGCGCCACGTCACACGAACCCTCCTCAGGGGTTGGGGGAGTTCGCTCGACGCCACTTTACTGTATTGGAGGTTTATCTGTAGGTCTCGCAGCACCATTGGGCTGTTTGTCCCCCTCAAGCACTTTCGTCGTGACGTCGTCGTCCTCCCCTTGCCGTTTTGGTTTAGAGTATTCGAGGTCCCCTTCAGCCTCTCGTAACTGTTGTGCCGGGTGTCCTCTGTGCGAGTCACAGCACCATTTGGCGGTTTGTCCTCTTCTAACACCTTCGTGGTGACGTCGGCTACCCCCCAATCCTGTGTCGGTATGATCGGATTCTGATTCTGCAGAAGTCGCAGTGTATCCTCCGACTTCATCACGCATGGTATCCATACCTTAACTTTTTGTACCGTGGGGATTTGCGCTTTATCCACCACCTCAAACCGCGCGTTCGTGCCTTGCCTTTGGAAGTTTGGAACCACTTTGTCCAGCCACCGCCACCTCGCGATGTTGTCGCACGCTATCATATTCACACCATTATACCATCCCCCCGAATCAAAGGTTGGAAGGGACTTACTTGGTTGTTCCCGCATCATCTTAAGCATTAAGATAATAATAAGGACTGCTACGATCAGTCAGCGCCACAGTCAGTGACCACATTACTCATCTTCTCGGGAAAAGTCGGAGTTTTAGTGTTATCTTCCTTTGGTACCTCCGAGAAACCCGGATTCTTAGCGTTAACTCCCTTTAGCACCTCCGTAGTTGGAACTTCCCTCTGACTCGCAGCTTTCAAGGTATTTACTACCTCGCTATTGGGGCCCATCTGTATTACAGCTTTGCGCCTATTTGTCTTATCTGTGCGACTGGGACTGGGTCCTTTCTGCCTCTTGAAGGCAGGCTTGTCCCCTTCCGCCGAAGGTTGCGCCTTCATTCTGCCATTCGACGCTCCTGCCTCCACGAACCGGTTATGGAACAGAGGGTTTCTCGTAGCAAACCTTTCGAAATGCCCTCGACCTACTTCTACCGCCTCATGGGCCCATTCTAAGCTCTCGATCTCCACTTCTTTTGGGTCGACCGCTGCTCTCAAGCGTTGTACAATTCTTAGTGCTGCTCGGTACTGCAAGAGAGAGCTCTTTTACTTCCTCTGCTCCGTACCCTTCTCCACTCTTCTACTCCGTTTTCATTTGTGTGCTTCTCTAACACGGGGTTCATTGAATCAGCACTACTCTCGCTCCCCCAGTCCGACGCATCGATTAATGCGTATTTGTCGTCCTTGGCTTGCGACTCAGTCCTCCTCTTATCATCGTCCTTATTACAATTAGGTAATGAGTCGTTCATCTTGGTCGTACGACCACCTGCCCGACAAGGCGGGCTCAGCGGTCCAGTATAAAATACGGGAAAAGAACCGTCAGCCACAGCAGCGCCCCTTACTGTGGTAAGGCTATCAATACTTCCCCAGGTGGCCAGGTATCGGGAAGGCTCCGTTCGAATACAGCCGAATTTATCCACTGGCTGTAAATCGCCCAATAGTCACGGTCCGCATAACACCCTGGATTAGGGGGCTGGCAGTTCTTGGTCACCGATATCCCACCGCCCGCCTATGAGGCGAAACGGCGTAGATGTCAGTCCTAAACAGCTCCGCCTCATTGTCGGGCGCTATGGAGTTCGGCTAAGTCCTCATACCAACGACAAGGTGCCTAACCTAGTGAGGGTTCCTTGGAGGTAAAACGCGCCAAATGTTTTTTTAATAGTGGCACCGCTTTCCGAGAGTTTTCTAAAAAGCCCGACCAGTGCGACATCCAGCGAAAACTATTTCCAAAGTAAACTCCTATTTTGGTAAAATATCGCCTCTTTAAAGACCCTGGAAAACTTGCCATACTCATAACGGCCAATTCGTAACCATATTTTCACTTAATCATAGATAAATTTATATTGGCTCAACGGCACTCTATTCATGTAAAAGAATGCTGGGGTGTACGTGGTGCTTATCGCCCTCTCTTTCTCATTGGGTTTTTACAGCGATCGTAAGCCCTATTCTATACTATGGAGTTCTTGTTTGGTGGAAATGCACACAAAAACCAACATACCTCAAAAAATTAGAAGGGGTATGCAGACTATCGATGCTTAGCTTTACGGGAGCCCTGAAGACAACCCCGACGGCTGCACTGTATGCCATTCTGCACATTGTACCTGTAGATCTGGTAGCAAAGAACAAAACATTAACAACCGCAACCAGGCTCGGTGCCTCGGGGCAGCTTGAGCGCCGACCATATGGCCATAGTAGTATAGCGTCATCAATCACAAGACGAACAGGCTACCTGATTACCTATATGCGCTTCGAGGGAGATTTTAAGGCCACAATAGAAGTGGACGGTTGGCGCAAGGGTGCACAAATGCCGGACGAGGCGATACATGTGTACACAGATGGTTGCAAAGTAGTGGAAGGAGTAGGGTCTGCGGTATACTGTGCTGATCCGGAAATAAACCTAAAAAATGTCATAACTTCATAAAATAGAAAAAACGAAAAATTTCAAAACAAAAAATACAATCCCCAAAATCTGAATAAATTCGCCAACACAAAAGTGTATAGATTATGAATATGTCGGAAAACCAAAAACTAATTGGTGGGCTTTGGTGTCGTTATACTTACTTACTTATTAGATTGACTTCCATAGAATTCGTTTGAGCAGCTGTTTTACACGGAGTTTGTCAGGGAATGATCACCGCAATTTCGTTTTCATCTGATGATCTATTCATACACGAGGGAACTTTAAAGTTGTGATCAAAGTTTGCTCTCACAACTTAATTCATTTACATGCGTCACACTTTCATTGCATACAATAAAAATTATTTATTTACAGACAATTATAACTCTTTATTGATACATGTTACAAGGAAAATATATCATCATTTCGACTGCTGAGCGAAATATCACCATATTTCAACTGCTGTTTCGAAAACGCCTAATCTCAAAATGCTTCGAAATTCGGCGCTCAGTCGTGTTAGGGTGATATTCCAATCAACAGTCAATGTAAAATAACACCCCTCAGTTACATTTTGGATATTATGAATTCTTTAACGCTTGGATTTGTTACATCTATATATATATCCGGAGAACCGTACTTGAAACCTTGTGCGACCGCACAAAGTCGATTATTGAAGACGCCTCCTGCTCCAGTAGCTCCAAACGACAAACATTCTTCAGCAGACAAGGTTGTTCCTGCATATTGATATATTTCCACCCAATGAGTTCGGAGAATAGGATGAGGATCTACGCTGCTTCTAGATGATGAACCCCATCCACTAATCTGAAGAAATTTTCTACGTGGTGTTTGATCCTGGCAAAGTTCTATTATCTTTGCTCTAGCATTGTCTTCAAAGGATGGAGTCACTTTAACCACTGCTATATCCACAGAAGGATGAGCATGTATTTCCTCCACACAGTGTTGGAGCGCTACATGTGATTTCAAATTGGTTATACCGGCTAGTACGATGATATCCTCAGGATTATACCTTACGCAATGCGCTACTGTAACTACCGATTTAATACTGATTATGGACCCAACGCAGTTATAGGTACTTCCTTTGAATATTGCCACTGTATGTAGGCTGTCCCTTATATCTATCTCCATGCCATGTATCATGCGATATTCCGCATTCGTATAGCTTAAAATGCAGCAAAGCAGATTAAACAGCACCACAAATTTATTTCGTAGATTCATTATATTTTAAAACCTTTTCTACCACTTTTTAACTATAAAGTACACCGAGTTTATTTTGAGACGGAGACGTGTAAAGAGAGATTC
Organism: Eurosta solidaginis; assembly: GCF_040869045.1. Classification (NCBI taxonomy): domain Eukaryota; kingdom Metazoa; phylum Arthropoda; class Insecta; order Diptera; family Tephritidae; genus Eurosta; species Eurosta solidaginis. Next base: position 368,491 of record NW_027136927.1, on the reverse strand, counting down.
CAGGAATTTGAAATAACAAAAATACATCTAAATTTAAATTAAAGCTACTCAAGGTCAATCTTGATATACTCAGGGTTCTTTGCACACAGACTGTATTAACTTTGGTAGCAGCGTTGACGGATTGACGACGCCGTAGTCATTTTGACGATTTTCAACTAGAATGACGCTTGGACGGATTTGTAATGAAAAATGACGATTTAAGCCTGCCTTCTATGTAAGATTTATTTTAAATATTCAAACACCAAGAAATTACATATATTTAAAATTGAAATACAAGCTTTATTGAACATTGTATACCTTATACTAAAAATATGCTAACTTTTGCTGCAGACGGAGCTAATAACATGACCAGCTCGAAGCATTCGGTCGCCCGAATTTTGAAAAATAAATTCCTAACTTAATTACTTTTAAATGTATATGTCATTCTTTGGCGCTTTGCTATTCGTATGCCTGCTTAATGCTACCCAGCAGTGTAGAAACATTGGTGCGCAATGTATATAATAACGTTTCCAATAGTTCGCAGAGAATTACCTACTCAATTGAAAAATATAATTGTGCTATTGGAATTGCAGCCAAAAAAGATGCTACATCCATGCCAAACTCAGAGCCATTAAAAATATTTTTTAACTTCGCTGTTAATGTTGCCAAAATAGACAGTGCAAAAATGTTGTGAACAGAGTCTTAGCTATTATATGTACAATACTTCTTACTTCCACCAGCTGTCGAAATGTATGCCACCTTTCTTTTTGTTTTTACTTCTTCTGGGATATAATAAAAACTTTCTTCCGTTTTTGCACTTGAAGATCTCGCACGCCTTTTTATTTCAACAAAAACCCATTCTTGATTACTTGGATGATATGAATGAAATTTATATCTCCTTCCTGAAGTATATCCTTCAAAATATTAATAAAGTTAATAAAATTTGCCAGAGTGAGGGACTTCAAGTACATAATATGTATTCAAATATATAAAGACTTTTTTTGATTTTAACAATGTTGTTCTACAAAACTTAAGTTTCATGGATCCCAAAAAAGTTGCTGGAAAAAAATTGATTCTTTGCATATGGTCTTGCCACGTTTTTCGCACACAATCGATCAGAAAATTGTGCAGGATATTGATAGCGAGTATAGGAAATTATAGTTTTTAGAATTTAATTTATGTGCATTCGTTACAGATCTAATGTGCTTGCCACACTCTTCAGCGAATGTAGAACGATTTTTTTCTAAAATAAATTTAAACAAAACAAAAACTCGAAACCATTTGGAAACTGATACATTAAAAGGAATATTGCTAACCCAAATTTAAAATTGAATAACTTTTCCTGTCATAATATTGAACCGCAAATAAATATGCTAAAAAAATGAACATGAAAATGTATAACTAAGAAACTAAAATGATATGAGAGTTTATGCGAGGTTCAATTTGAGCTCAAAAAAAACAAAAGCAAAATAATTGTGAAAACAACTACCTTTTGTATGTAATACAAAATTTATCTTTTAAGACGTTTTTGTTATTTATAAAAGAAAACGAAATTAATTAAAAATGATTTTATATGTTGTACTAGCAGATCCGGCAGACGTTGTTCTGCCCTAAATTTGGCCTATCTGGATACATTTTAATAAGATTTTTCCGTCTAACTCTGCCCTAACCCTCTACACTTTTTCCTAATCTTTTTATTCACTCCTCCCTCTGTCTTTTTCGCTTCATCTCCATCTTCGTCTCATTCTATCTCTTTCTCAGTCTCCTTCTCTCTTTTCTCTTCTCTCAAGTTTTTCTCCTTCTTCTTCATCTCTTATTGCCAGTCCCAGAGGGTGGTATGTATTTTGTTCAACTCCCATTCCGAGTCTCAGTCCCAGTCCCACTCCGAGTCTCAGTCTCAGTCCCAGTCCCAGTCCTAATCCCAGTCCCAGTCCGTCTCTGGTATACCTCCCGGAAAAAAGCATCGTAAATACTAATACAGGCAAATTTATATACGAAATTTCAGGCAAATCGAATAGGACGTATGTAAATAGGTATGTGGGTATTATTAATTCTTGTCTTTATTTTGGCTTCGCATGCATATTTATCAGTTTTGCCAGGTTGATGCGACTAAATCGGATATCATAATGAGTTTTAGAGCTCTCAGCAACAGCTTTCATTTGATATCCATAATACACACATATCCATTTTGTATAAACACATTCTAGGGGTACCCGGGTCCACGTTCTATGCTATATCTCGAGACCCTAGCCCCCAGTTGTATGAAAATTATCCTGTACTATAGCACTCATATACAGCTTTCATTTGATATCCATACTGTATAAACACATTCTAGGGGTACCCGGGTCCACGTTTGGGCTATATCTCGAGACCCTAGCCTCCCAGTTGTTTGAAAATTATCCTATACTATAGAACTCATCAACAGTTTTCATTTGATATCCATATTGTATAAACACATTCTAGGGGTACCAGGGTCCACGTTTTGGGTTATATCTTGAGACCCTAGCCTCCCAGTTGTATGAAAATTATCCTGTACTATAGCACTCATCAACAGCTTTCATTTGATATCCATATTCTATAAACACATTCTAGGGGTACCCGGGTCCACGTTTTGGGCTATATCTCGAGACCCTAGCCTCCCAGTTGTATGAAAATTATCCTGTACTATAGCATTCATCAACAGTTTTCATTTTATATCCATATTGTATAAACATATTCTAGGTGTACCCGGGTCCACGTTTTGGGATATATCTCGAGACCCCAGCCTCCCAGTTGTATGAAAATGATCCTGTACTATAGCACTCATCAACAGCTTTCATTTGATATCCATATTGAATAAACACATTCTAGGGGTACCCGGGTCCACGTTTTGGGCTATATCTCGAGACCCTAGCCTACCAGTTGTATGAAAATTATCCTGTACTGAATCACTCATCAACGGCTTTCATTTGATACCCATATTGTATAAACATATTCTAGGGGTACCAGGGTCCACGTTTTGATCTCAAGACCCTAGGCACGTAGCGAAAAAAAAGGTAGACTTTGGCCGATTCTCAGACCTACCCAATATGCTCACTATATGCTCATGAGAATCGGTTCAGCCGTTTCGGAGGAGTTAAGCCTCTAAAACCGTGACAGAAGAATATTATATATTAGATGTGGCAACAAAAAATAACAAAGGCAATTTTCAGAAAAGCGCTTTTAAAGTTAATATTTGTTGAATGAAATCCGGCGATCTCATTTTGATTTCCGACGAATACAATCGTACGTCCCCTGGTAATAACCCAACTTCGTCCTAACTCAACTTTGGTTGTTACTGGTTGTTGCCATAGATATGACGATTTTTGACGTTTTTTTGGGCGGCATCTGACGACTCGGAAAAAAAAATATATGGCAACGCTGTTTGGTAGCATAACGGGCTTAAACGAATTGAGATAAATATAGACTTCCATACATCAAAATGCTGAGGATGAAAAAAGGGATTGATTTAGCCATTTCAGTTCATCCTTCCGTCTCTCTGTCGGTGCACACGATAACTTGAGTAAATATTGAGAATAAAATATTGACATTTGGTATAAGGATTTCTTGGCGCTCATTTCACATCGCTATTAAAAATAAGGGCAATCGGATGGTAACCACGCCAACTTTTTATATATTTAACGTTTTGGAAAACACATTAAAACTGATTATTGGAATGATATTAAGACTCTTGAATTTTTTTTGAAAATGGGCGTGGCACCGCCCGTGGACGAATAAAATAAGTTATATCTTTGCAAAAAGAGATTTATATCAATGGTGTTAGTTTTCCAAGTAAAATTGTAACGAGAAAAATGAAAACATTTTAGTTTTTGAAAATGTTCGTGGCGGGAGCCATATAACTCGAAGAAAAATTAAAGGATCGTAATAAGATTGTTTACTTATTATTTCTTTATAGCAGGAAATATTTCTACAACAAATGGATACGGCCACTTTAATATAAAATATGTTTAAAAGGGTCGTAGACTATAATAATAAGCTATATCTTAGCGAAAAATAGTTTTGTATCAATGATATTTCACTTATCAAGTTTTATTGTACGAGGAAATTAAGAGAATTTTTTTAGCTGGCGGTGCCACGCCCCTATTCCGATCAAACATTACAAAATATTTCTAGATCTACGCTGAGTATATAATATTCGGCTACTTCCAAACTTAGACATCCTTACTTGTTTTTTGTTTATTTTAATTAGCTGAACAAACATATTTTGCTCTATCAAAATAACAAATCAACCGTATTTATTGATATTGTAGCAAATGAAATGACGGACTTTGCTATACATTTTCAAAACAACATTTCTTTGCAATTGTTTGTTTATTTATACGTGGACGAATCCCAAATAAGGTCGATAACGTACCGAAAATCAAAAGTGGTCAGAATTTATTTCTATCACTTGGGATTACAGGTCAAATACGATGTGGAAATCAAATAGTTTATTCTTTCCCCTCATCCTGGACAGAGAAACATAATTTCAAAGAAAGGCTTCATTGGTTTTGCAAATTTGGATGTTTTACTAAAAAAATATAACGCCCTTTCTTTATATTGTTGCGCTGTTAAACACAGATCTATATTTTTGCGTTTAATAAAATTTTGTCTACACTTTTATTTACCATAAAAAAACTTTAGAAGAAGGAGGCTTTATAAATTGATCCTGCCCCTATCCTTATTATTTTCCTAGTAAGCAAACGTCGACTCGAATTTAGAAAAGCTTTCAGATGTTAAATAGCTCTGTTTACTAAAATTCTTCCGGGAAGTTCGGGTAACATTTATATTGGTGTCTAATAGCGTTTTATTTTCTGAAATAAATTGTTGCCTAAGTAAATAATAATAAATAAATATAAATGTAAAACGCGATAAGAGATCTAAGGCCGACCTTCTCTTCCAATTTGCGTCATGCTCCTCTTGATTTTCCCTGCAAATTGCCCGGACGGGACCTACATGTTTTATGCCGACTCCGAACGGCATCTGCAAGGCAAATGAGTTTTCACTGAGAGCTTTTCATCGCAGAAATACACCCGGAGCACTTGTCAAACACTGGCGAGGGGCGACCCCGCTTAGAAAAAATTTCTTCTAATTGAAACCCCTTATTTCTAAAATTTTGATGTTGCTTTGCCCGGGGTGTGAACCCAGGGCATACAGTGTGGTCGGCGGAGCACTCTACCATAACACCACGGTGGCCGCCTAAGTAAATGGTAAAGCCTTAATACAGTTACTCCTATCCCAGCAAATCTTGAACATTTATAGTGCATGCATAGAACATAAAGGGCTACCCCGTGTGTTAGCTGCTTTTCACAAACGCACTATCAATGATAATAAAAATTCATTAGGAATTATTTCCTTCATTTCAATTTGCTTCGACTAAAAATATGTGAAGTTACGAAAATAAATTGTCACGATCAGCTAGTTTAGCAGAGTTGCAATGCCACACCGCCGTTTTATGCAGGGTAAAAGTGTAACGCTTTTGCGTTGCGAGCAGGCAACAATTTTCAAAAAAGAACGAAATACCTCGTCAAGGCGTTATCTGCTTTTTAGAATATAACTTTTGCCAGAAAATAAAACGCTATACAATTTGTCAAGTCCATTGATTGATCCATATATTGGCCTATAACTTTATTTCCGTTTAGCCAACGAAACTTTTATGTTGTCAGAAAGAGGGCATTTTGCGCTTTCCGCAGTGTATTAACTGTTAATTGATTCTTGGAGATGTTAGAGAAATCTTAGAAAACACGACGAAAATTTAAATTGTATCTCTTTTTTATTTTATATATACAAAGGATTATCTGAGGAAAATCTAAAATCAGTTCTGATTTCAACGAGATATAAATTTTAAAGATTTATGTAGGGTTTATTGGTGTATTCAACAATTTCATATGAAGACACAAAAAAGGAAGCAGTACAAACTAGCTTGTAATTTTCTTGTGAATATTATCTACTTGAAATATATATATATATATATATTTTTCAACTAGAAGTGGTTATATGAGGATATCTTCCCATCCTATCCAAATTCAATGGATTTATTATATTAGTGAGTTTTTGAACGCAAACTTATATTGGCCTCTTTAAAGTTTTGATTTATTTTGTACTTTTGTTCTATTTCTTCTATAAAACTTTACATATGTACATCGTTAGAAGCACAAGAACGTGCTCTATTGAATGACCTAAAAATTTATCGAAGAATAAACAGAGGGAAAGTTACATACCAGTATACGTCTCCTCTAATGAAAAGGGGCTTTTGCGGCCGCGTGGTGTGATGGTAGCGTACTCCGCCTACCACACCGAAGGTCCTCGGTTCACGCCCCGGGAAAAGCAACATCAACATTTTAGAAACAAAATTTTTCAATTAGAAGATAATTTTTCTAAGCGGGGTCGCCCCTCGGCAGTGTTTGGCAAGCACTCCCAGTGTATTTCTGCCACGAAAAGCTCACAGTGAAAACTCATCTGCCCTGCAGATGCCGTTCGGAGTCGGCATAAAACAAGTAGGTCCCGTCCCGCCAATTTGTAGGAAAAACTAAAAGAAGCACCACGCAAATTGGAAGAGAAGCTCGCCGTAACCGTACTTAAGTTTATATCCAGCGTTTTAAAAAGATATATTAGATTTCGAAAAATTAGGGGCATTGGGTCTTTATTTCACGTCCGAACCTCTTCATATATTGTCATATATATGTACGTACATATTTGAGTTACCCACAATTGTTGCTTGAAATATTGTAATATCCGCTCAGTCCGCTGCTCATATTCTATTTTAGGCAGGTTGTAATCATAATCGAATGAGCTAAGATCCCGCATTCCGGAATTGTTGTATTTGTAATCGAATTTGAAAAAAAAGTTTGATGACGTAGCGCTTTTGAAATTTTTCGATTTATTATATTTGTCTCATGTTACGCTACCAGTGTTCGGAGTATTTAAAACTGTTACCTGAGTAAACGACTACGCCGTAGTAAAAATTAAATTTTCGGAGTATATTTTTTCTTCCTGTTGAAAGCGGGCGAACAACTAACATCAAATTGATTCGGTGGCTTGGCAAACTTTTCGATTGTGTTTTTGCCATGAAATATATCTCAGCAAAAAAGTTATCTACCTTATCAGATGCACATGGAGTCGGCCTAAAACGTGTAGGATGACCAATTAATGATCCCATTAACACGCCACATTCAACCCCCCCCCCCCCCCCCCCCGATATTTATCGCGAAATAATATTATTATTATTATTTTCGGCTTACCATACATATTTCATGCTCTTTTAATGACCTAGGGTTTGAAGACCGGGACAGATCCCTGTAGGAACGACAATGGTGACCTGGTAACTGACGTACAGAGTGCGGGGGAAGACGAACCCGATACCGCGATCGCCGATGATGAAAGCACTCCCCGGCACCTATATTTAACGGCTAAAAAATCACAAGGTGCCAAGTTATGGCAGGATACCCAACGGGCTGTTCAAACAGGGAGGAGAAGAGTTGATATAAAATAAAGAAGCAAAAAAAAGTGGGTCTTGCAGTAAATTTGGACAAGATGAAGTACTTGCTGTCATTGCGGCCTTTGTAGCTCACTGTTGACCGATATAAATTCGAGATTGTGAAGGATTTCGTTCATTTTTGAAGCAGCATTAAAAGCAAAAACAATGTCGGCCTAGAAATCAAGTGGAGAATAACTCTTGCCAACAAGTGCTTCTTTAGGCAATTGAAAAGTAAAGCCCTCTCTCGACGAACAAAATTCTCGCTCTACAAGTCACTCATCATACCTGTCCTGATGTATGGTTCGGAATAATGGAAGGTGTCGAGAGAAGATGAAATTGCTCTTGGTGTATACGAGAGAAAAGTTGTCCTGGCGACTGTTATCGCAAAACTGGGTTAGCTGGCCTCACTGACTCAACGTACTTAATTTTTATATCAAACTTCAAGAACATACAGCACGTTGAATTTTGGCAGGATTTACAGATCGCGCCCGGACACATTTTTTGCTTACATTTTACTCCTTCTATTCTCATGCCGTACGAAAAAAGTACAAAAACTGTGAGTAGAATATGAAGAAACATGTCTTAAGACACGAAAAATGAATTCACGTCATTTCATCCAATCGTCACTTGTAAACAATCAGCCTTTCATACGTATATAATAAAAACTTCAACCAAAAGATATTAGGTAGAAATACTATTTAGTTTTCAACTCGACTCAAATAAACCTTTGAGATAAAAAATGTAGTAGGAGGTAAGAGCGGAGCAAAATACTCCGATTGGAATAAAGTCTGAACACTGGGTCAGCAATAAAACATGTTGTCAAAAGCGTGACGTCCCGACGAGAAAATTTATTTCACAGCTAACTATGATTTTGTGCTCTCTCATTTTTAATGCGGGATCTGTTTATTGGTTCATGGGTTGTAATGCTTGCGAATGTCCCGTCCATTACTAAGGACTTGCCCCTATTTATTTGAAAAGTTTAATTGTGTTATTAAGTCGACACGTGTACAATTATTCAATATTGGAGTTATTTATTCAACAGTTTAGCGATTCGAACGTTGGCAGAAGATTGCAAATAAGGGGAATTGCAGTAAATTCGTTACAGTTGGTGTCAGAAGAGGAATTGTTGAATAAATTCCGAGGACTTCGAATACAACTTGGACATGCCAAAGTAAAGTGAATTGAGGATCCAGCAACTGAAGAAGGAGTTGGAGGGCCGTAGATTGAATACAACAGGCATTAAACTAGAACTTCAGCAACGACTATGACAGGCAATGGAATTAGAATTGACGTGGAAGAGTATGACTTTCATCTTGATGGCGAGGAAACAACAAAAATGGAAGCGACAGTTACGCAGACAGTTACGAGCACAGACTTGAACATGATTTTGGATGCAATATCTGCTCAAACATCGACAGTGGCTGCTCAACTGGAATCGCAAAAGACGGATATAACATCTCAACTGGCATCTCAACTGGAAGAGCAAAAGACAGATATAACATCTCAACTAGAAGAACAAAAGACAAGTATAGCATCCCAACTGGAATCGCAGGAGATACGTATAACATCTAAGATGGAAACACAGTTAGAAGAACAAAAGAAATATATGGCTGATCAGTTGAAATCACAAGAATCTCGCATATCTTCGCAACTGTCAGAACAGGAAGCAAGGGTATCATCAAAACTGGAAGCGCAGGATGCAAAAACCGCTCAATTTCAGGCAGAAGTCGATGATTTGAAAGGTCGTATGGAGCAGTTACAATTAAATCGCCCAGCTGTTTCAGCAAGCAAGCCGAAGGTAAAGACACCATCCTTTGACGGTTCTGTTCCTTTCCAGGTCTTCAAGCTACAGTTTGAGAAGACCGCAGCAGTGACCAACTGGAATGCGGAAGATAAAGTTTCTGCACTGTTCGTGGCATTGAAGGGGCCAGCACCCGAAATCCTACAGACGATTCTCGAAGGAGAGCGGAACAACTATGAAGCATTGATGGCTGCTGTAGAATTCAGCTGTAGATATTCAAAATTGAGTTGCAAAACCGCTACCAAAAAGCAAATGATACATTGCAGGAGTTTGCTTCAGATATTGAAAGATTGGCTCATCTTGCAAATGCGGACGCACCCGTGGAATACACTGAAAGGTTAAAAATCCAGAGTTTCATAAATGGCATACGAGATGTGGAAACGAAGCGGGCTACATATGCGAATCCAAAACTAACATTTGCTGAAACGGTATCACATGCACTAACTCAGGAAGCAGCCTCACTTTTGAGTAAGCCAGCGTACAAAACTCGCCGTGTGGAAGTAGAAAGGCCTGAGTGGGTAGACGATATATTGGAGGCGCTGAAAGGATCGCAAAAGCGGAGTGGAAGGGTTATCAAATGCGAGAAGCTCGGTCACATTGCACGTCATTGCGATCTTGGTCTTAATAGTTCCAACAATGTGGGTGGCCGTAAACGCAAAGCTGGAGGAGATGAGAAAGAGCAAGTAAGATGTAGAGATCGAGAGTTAGATCCAGCTATTGAATGCCCTGTGATATCTGTGTTGCCAATTGGTAGAAAATCGAGCAGCCTTACCGTCAGAGGGAATGTGGATGGTAAAGAATGTGTACTGACTCGAGCAAAGGTTGATGGATCGAATGGGCTAAATAAAGCGAAATCAAAGGTACCTGCGAGAAAAACACTGGCATTGACAAACCCTAATGGACGCACTAAAACGACTGAAAGAATTTTCCAGAAAGAATGCAAGCCATCGCGCACTACTGTTGTGAAACCTCAAGACGATACTGATGATGCAAAGCCAGTCCGTCAAGATCAAGCTCTGCGAAGTAGTTCTTCATTGGCCAAGCAACAGAGTGTGAGGGAACGGCCCAGGGTAATGAGAAATAAGATGAAACACAGGTATGACAAGAACTTTAATTCGGAAGGTTTCTTGGAGGGAGATTTGGTACTGCTATACAACCCTCACCGGCGGAAAGGTGTTCTATCCAAATATCGGTGCAGCTTGGGAAACCATGAAGTAGAAGGGTGGTTCATTTGGAAATGCTTTTAGATCGAGAGATTTGGGTTTAGATCGAGAGATTTGTCTGATCGGGACGATTAGACTTAGGTGGAAGGCAGTGTTACGAATGTTGGTGGCACTAAGGGGTACTGCCATCTCTAGGCCGATGCTAAGCAGTGGCGTGAATTCACATCAATAATTCAATCATTATGTCTACACATACGCTAGCACGCGGCGGAGAAGCAACGCACAAGCACATGCAGATATCTTATCTGAAATGCTCCTAAAGGTATGCAGTTGTGATTGTGGAAATGTCGCTCATACATACAAGCGCATAGCGTATGGGAGAATCTATAAAAATTAGACATCTGTAGTAGTAGCTGAGAAATATATAACTAACTAGTAAGTTCTGGAATTAGAAAAGCCTAGAAATATGCAACTGTAACGATTGTGTCCACAGCAGAACAATTATAGCAACGATCGACACATACAATTGCACATGTGTTACAGAGCTAACACTTTCAACCTAAAAGTCGACTACGATTTATCTTGACGATGTTAACCCATTATCGTTATCTGTTTTTATAATGTTAAATGTTCTTATTGTTGTTAAACTCAGTTATCTATAAATGATGGTAGAGAGATCACTCTAAATTTATCTGATATATGTAAGTAATATGTAGATATTGTTAATAATGGTAATTTTAGGGTTACGAAAATATTCTCAATCTCTCAATTTTACGATTGTACATAACTGTAATCCTTTTCATTTCTATACATTTAACTTATGATATTTATAGACCTACTCAAATGTAATTTCGATTATTAGTATAGCGACTATTAAAGAGAACACATCGCCCTAAAAACATTTAATGCGTTTTACTTTTTTTGCTTGCCGAGTTTGGTTTGACTTAGACACAAGTATACAGTACTGACTCTTGTGGCTAGTTTTTCTAAGCACGGATGTACTAATCACAGAAGGAAGACCCTCTTCCCACAATTGGCGCCCATCTAAAATTAAAAAAAAAAACAAATATTTTGTAACCAAACCTCGCGTATAAATAAAAAAAAATATATATATATATATATATATATAAAAAAATAAAAATTTTGAAAATTACTGCGAGAAAATCATTAAGACGCTTGTAGACATTTTTAACTCCTGCGGCTAATGGTTATAACAAAAAAAAAAACATACGTTGGAAATCGGCAATAAACATACAAGAGATTTTGGTATTGTGTTATAAGTGTTGTGAGACGTACATATATAATTTGGGTATTGAATTGGTTCAAAGGCTCTAAAACTGTGTTCGTTTTTTGGTTTCTTCACCGAAGAAAAGATAAATAAACTTCGTTGCATACTTTTAGGCATAAGTGTTCCGCTGCTAGATTTTTTTTTTGATATTTTCGCTTCTATATTCGTTCGGCTAGAACTGACTTATCTGCCGTATATTGAATACAAAAAGGTGAATTCCATCTGGCATTAGACGTTCAATATATTTATGAATAGAAAAAGTCCGAGGCGAAACCCAGATTTGATAGAAGGAGAAATGGAGACAGGGAGGAATGCGACCCCTAATGTTAACAGCAACACTAACATAGAGCATAGAGACACAAAAACAATCTGTTAGCGTCACTAAACAGAGCTCAAATCAAGCAAGCGCACTTGCAACTGCCAGTGTAACTGACACCTAACGACAACGCAAATGTTAATACAAATGTTAACCGTGCAACAAACCAACAGACAATCAATTTAAGCAATTGCTAGGGAACTTTCACGTTAACCAGGATACTAGGGCTACTTTCAGTAAGTGTAGCGTTCGTTTTAATGGCGGAAGGAACACCAGCAAGATCGAAGATTTCATAGCAACCATTTTAGTTTACAAAGATACGGAGAATATTTCAGACCACCGAGCACTTGTCAGCTTACCACTTCTGTTAGAAGGCTACGGATCGTCATGGTGGCAGGGTGTAAAAAAGGGTGCACAAACTTTTAATGATGCCATTGAATTGCTTCGCAAAGCATTCCCCCCCCCCCCCCCTCACCCGCCCCGTATTTTTTCTGATATAAGCCAAGAAAAACAAAAGTTTTCCGAGCCCACTGACTTATTTATATGCAGAAAACACTAATTATTCGCACAGCTTTCAGAAAAACTAAGCGAAAAAACTATGATAGACATGATATTTTCCCAATTACTGTTAAAAATACGTGAAAAAGTTCCTCGCGAAGCGGTTCGAAATTTTAGCGAGTTGTTGGAAGAAGCTCGTGAGGTCGAGTTGGTTCTCGTGGAGAACAAAGAGGTTTATAAAACCAACGAAGCACCAGCAAAACTCCGCTCCGCTGCTCGTATTGTAGAAAGAAAAATCACTCTTCTGAAAACTGCTACAAATAGATGGAAAATAAGAAAAAGACGACAGGAAAAATGAAAGAAGAGACTATGAACTGTTATGGTTGTGGTGCATCAGGATACTACAGGTCGAATTGTCCAAAATGAAATCAGAAGGACAGTTACGTGGTCCCGAAAAACTGGACTTCAACGCCATACAAACCACAGTTATAGGGCGTGACGTGCCAACAATAGACATAAATATTAACGGTTTGAAAGGTGAAGCCTACTTGGACACAGCTGCTAGAACATGCGTGGCAAGTCGTCAACTGTATGAAAAGCTGAAAAGTAAAGGCGTTGAATTTCAGAAAGTCTTTGCGGAAATTAAATTAGCTGATGGCATTACTCGCCATGAAATGGATTACTCCACGATCGTCCATATCGTAATTGGCAAACGATATAAACGTATACACTTTATATGCTTGTCAAGGTCAGAAAACAATCGAACACTTCTAGGCATAGATTTTCTTGAGCAGGCAAATATAGCAATGGATTTATCACAGCGAACGTGGCATTTCAAAGATGACCCTAGTAGCATATTTGAATTTAAAATGCAAAAAGTACAGCCGAATAATTCTTTATCGTTAACTAAAGCAGAGATTCAAACACAGAAAGTTGAAACCAATAAAATTGATAGTTTTATGTCTTGGTTCGAAAACACAAATAATATTGCGGGGGTACCGAACATTAACTCCCAGTCGTCAAATGAATATTCGCCAGGAGGTATACTTGAAATTTTAAAGGGCAATATTCCAATAGACTTTGAGTTACCGGAAGGAAAAAATTTATTTCCACCAATGAAAAAACTGAAACCGAATAACAAAGCTGAAGGGAGAGTAAGCTGCTCGGTTGGAATAAATTCAATTGAAATAAATCTGCGTCATAATGAAGGTGTACTTTTGGATGAAGATGAAAAAACGACCTTGAAAAATCTAATAAAAGAATATTCAAAAATTTTTGAAGAAACGGCAGTTCCAGTACCGCATTTTGAACATTATATAAAGACTACGGTACAAACGCCCATTTCTTCACAACCTTATCGTATGTCACCTGCAATGAAGCAAAAACTTAAGATCGAACTAGACGACATGTTGAAGAAAGGTATAATCGAAGAGAGTAAATCGCCGTGGTCCTTTCCCGTTGTGTTAATTCCCAAAAAAGATGGAGGAGTCAGGTTTTGCGTTGATTATAGACGCTTGAATGCCATTACCACAACAGATACTTACCCCTTGCCTAGAATGGACGATTTATTAAACGCCGCTAAGGCAACACCTTACATGTCGACTATCGATTTAAAAGCCGGATATTGGCAAACAAAAATGGCACCTGCAGATAAGCCGAAAACTACATTTACAACACCTTTTGGAATTTTTGTTTTCAACCGGATGCCGTTCGGTCTGAAAAACGCACCGGCGATGTTTCAGCGTTTGATCGACCAAGTTAAATCTGAATTGCCACATATCTTAATTTTGGCATACATAGAGGATATTATCATATGCTTCAATGATTTTAAGGCTCATATAAAAGACTTCGACATACTTTTTCAAAACTTAATGAATATGGGTTTCAGCTGAATAGAGAAAAAAGCGTTTTCTGTCGAGAAGAGATAAAGTACCTTGGTCATATTTACTACAGAAGGTCTTAAAGTTTATTGCGAAAAGACAGATGCTATCCTCAGGCGCCCGAACCCGAAAAATTTAAAACAACTCGTATCGTTTCTTCAAACTTGTTCGTGGTATAGACGGTTCATCCCACATTTCGCAGATGTAGCAAAACCATTGTCCAAGCTAACGAAGAAAAACACGCAATGGAAATTGTCGCCAGAGGAACAAAGTGCGTTCGATAATTTAAAAAGACTGCTTTCATCTCCGCCAATACTACAACAAGTGGATGAAACAATACCTTTCGTCTTAAAAACGGATGCCAGCGATTATGAGCTCGGAGCTGTTCTGCTGCAGGGGGAGAATGAGGAAGAACACCCCATAGAATATGCGAGCCGCCTATTGCTTCCAGCAGAAAGGAACTATTCTACGACAGAAAGAGAAGCACTCGCGGTAGTTTGGGCTCTACAGAAATTTCGTGGCTATATAGAAGGTGCAGAAATTAAAGTTTTAACAGACCATCAGCCACTCAAATGGCTATTGACCTTAAAAACTCCTACAGAACGGCTTGCGAGATGGGCTCTACAACTCCAGATGTATAATTTAAAACTGGAATATACGGCAGGAAAACAAAACGTTGTGGCGAATATGCTGTCACGTCCATCCTGTCCCCACGAAAACAGCACTAACTTTAATTCATTTGAAATCGATTTTCCTAGAAAAGGCGCTGAAGAGTTTAGAAAGGAGCAGCTAAAAGATGAGGATTTGAAAGAGATTATTCAATCATTTGAAAACGATGACGAGAACGTAAGTAGACATACAAAACGAGGATATATAATGGTAAACGGTGTGCTTCATAGATTCTGCTCAGAAGAAGACCCTGAAAACGGTCAACTTGTGGTACCAAAAAATCTACGGGAGACAATTTTAATGAAGTTTCATGCTGATCCAACTGCAGGACATTATGGTATTGATCGTACAACAAATCGGATAACTCGACACAATTTTTGGCCAGGTATGCGTACACAAATCACACAGTATGTAAAGTCGTGTATTGAATGCAAGAAATATAAACCTACAAATTTGAAACCACCTGGATTGCTCCAAACGGTTTCGAGTAACCAGAGATTCGAAATCATTGCCTTGGATTTATTCGGTCCTTTACCTCCTACTGCGAAAGGTAAATGCTGTATCCTCGTCGCTGAAGACTTGTGTAGTCGTTGGGTGGAACTATTTGCATTGAGAGAAGCCACAGCAGAAGCTTGCGCTACAACTATGTTAAATGAAATTATAACGAGATTTGGTGTACCAAGGCGCATACATGCCGATAATGGAAGTCAATTTATTTCAGCTGTAATGCAAAAATTATCATATTGCCTAGGGATACAGCAAACATTTACTCCCCTGTACCATCCAGAAGCTAATCCTGTTGAACGAAAAAACAGGGACCTGAAAACTCAACTGTCAATCTACGTCGGAAAAGAGCATACTACTTGGGACGGATGTTTACCATCAATACGGTTCGCCATGAACACGGTTAAATGTGAAAGCACTGGTTTCTCAGCAACATACCTTATGTTTGGAAGAGAGCTAAGAAGCCCACTCGAAGCATATTATGACTTGAAACGAGTACTTTATTCAGAAAACTCCGTGCCACAAATAACGCCACATTTAACGAAATGGGCTAACACACTAAAACTAGCAGTGGAAGCACAAGAAAAGCTGCAAGATAGAAATAAACAATATATTTATACTAAGCGCCGATCACAACTATCATTTAATGTTGGAGATATGGTGCTCGTTAAAACCCACATACACAGCAAAGCAAGTTAAAAAGTAACGTCGAAATTCGCCACACGTATAGATGGACCATATCGTATCATAGCCGAGAAAGGATCGATCTGCTACGTTATTGCAACAAATGATAACCCAAATGACCCAATTGGAACGCATCATGCAACAGCACTGACTCCATATGAAGGTCCAAATGTAAACCCGAAATACATTCATAGAAAACGTGGCCGTCCACAAACAACACATATACCTGAACACAATACAACAAGCATGGAAACACAACTGCCTATGCGATACAACAACAATGCATCCGATACCTACAGTAACAATGCCAATGCACCAACAAGAGTTCTGCGTCCACGTAAATGATACCGTAAATGCTGGGCTCGAATCGTAACATCCGTGATCGTACAACTCGTCACGTAAAAACATGATTTTCGGATTATGACATACGTGAACGTACGACTTCGATCGTAATTTTTGATCGCAACATACGTGACGAGTGACTGAACGTACACGTTACGTTCAAATTTCATTCGATCACAAACCGGCATTCGTATACATACAAATTTCATGAAAAATGTAAGTAAATTGTTGAAATATATGAATAAATAAAATATAATAACACATTTCAAACTCTTATTATTAACAAATGTCGAATTCAAAAAAAACTAAATCCAATCCAATAGGAAATAATGGCGGATTTCATGGCGAGACACCCAGGGCTGGTGAAGAATAATCTTCAAAACTCTGGAAATGGCAGAATTACCTCCAATAGACTTTGGGAGGAACTTTCTAATAGATTAAATGCTGAAGGGCCACCAGTTAAGGATGCAAAGATGTGGAGGAAGGTATATACAGCCGTTATTATATCTTTTGATGCTTGAAAGTAATACACTTGTATTTATTTCATTGCAGGATTTTGCTGATCAGAAGTATCAAGCAAAAAGAAGCTTTCCTTCAACAAACAGTCAAATAAAAAGACTGGTGGGGGACCATATAAGGAAAAAACAATAACTGCCACCGAGGAGGCTATCATTGAGGCGGCTAGCCTTGAGGTTTTTGTAGCAGGTGATGAAAATACAATTGCGTATGGCAGAGCTCGAGCAACGCTGACTTCATCAAAAAACATCGAGAGCTATAGTGCAAGCAGCGATGACGAATCGTGGCAGAAGGGAAAGAAATCCAGCTGATTGATGTACTTTATGTTCCTGTATTGCAATGCAATTTTATTTCAGTATCGAAAGCAGTGAAAAATAACCTTTGTGTTAAATTTGCAAAAGATTTTGTTACGGTATATGAAAACAACGGCAGCGTAATATTGCGTGGAAAAAAAGTTGGTGGTATATTTTTGTTCACAGAAAATAAGAAAATGTTATTCTTTGCAGGCCAGCAGAATGAAGCAATGAAGTGGCATGCACGGTATGGTCATTTGAACTATGACAGCATGCGAATGCTTGTAAGCAAAAATTTAGTGAACGGGCTTCAAGTAAATGTGCCAAAATCTATTCCGTGTGTTGAATGCATGCAGAGTAAATGTGTAACAAAACCTTTTACATCAAGTTCAAATCGAGCAAGCGAATTACTTGAACTAGTACATACAGATGTATTTGGGCCAGTAAAAACATCGGCTGGTGGTTCGAAATACGTATTGACATTTGTAGATGACAAATCAAGATATGGTTTTGTTTATTCAAGGTTTTCGCTGAACGTCAAACTGGGTGTCTAATTAAAGCCATTAGAATTGACAATGGCACTGAATACACAAATAATTTGTTTCAGCAGTATGTAAAAGATTGTGGCATTTTACATCAGTTCACGGTACCCTACACTCCGCAGCAGAATTGTGTAGCTGAACGCTATAACCGGACATTGGTAGAGATGGCACGGAGCATGCTAATTGGTGCGAACTTGACTGATACATTATGGGCAGAAGCTGTAAATACTGCAGCCTACTTGCGAAATAGGTCACCAACAAAAGCAGTCGATGAAATGACGCCTTATGAGGCATGGTATAAAAGAAAACCAGTTGTGTCACATCTAAGAACATTTGGATCAGTGGCTTACGCCTTAGATAAAAAACCTAAATGTTAATTCAAATGCTATTTGAATCTATGCCTATGATTCAGGGCAAAACAAATACAAAAGTGCTACAAGTGTATAGGGGTTGAGCAGCCCTGATAAGTTATGGAGCTTATTTGGGATTCATCTACGTATAACTAAACAAACAATTGCAAAGAAATGTTGTTTTGAAAAAGTATAGCAAATTGCGTCATTTCATTTCGGTGAATACCACAAAAATACGGTTGATTTGCTATTTTGATAGAGCAAAATATTTTTTTCAGCTAATTAAAACAAACAAAAACAAGTAAGGGTGTCTAAGTTTGGAGCTAACCGAATATTATATACTCAGCGTGGATCTAGAAATATTTTGTAATGCTTGATCGGAATAGGGCCGTGGCACCGCCAATTAACAAAAATGTCTCGTAAATTCCTCTTACAATAAAATTTGATAAGTGAAATATCATTGATACAAAACTATTTTTCGCTAAGATATAGCTTATTATTATAGTCTACACTCAAAAAAAGGTTTTCCTAAAAATTAGTAAGCCCATATAAATTTAAGGACAAGAAGGGAACAAAATTGCACTAAAGCATTATCGTCCTCGAATAAAGGATATCATTTACTTAAGCTGAAAAAGCATAGGTCAAGTAAATATATCTTTAACTTTAGTAACAATTGTACTTTAAACAAAGAAATATTTTTCCTCAATTCAAGTACAAGTGATACTTAAAATTTTTGCAATTTTAAAGATATGTTAGCCTCAACACAAGTAGATAAAACTACTTCATTTTAGTACTAATATGAGTCTATATCATACTTACTTTTATGATATTTTTTCCTTTATAGAAGTAAATGTTTTACTCAGTAAAATAATTGTTCATATATATATGTACATTTATTTAAATTGTTATTAATAAAGCTTTTTACAAAATGTTTAGAAATAATATTTAAGTTTCACATGCATACATATTCTTATTTAATATATGTGCCTTTATTGGTGGGTACGACATTTTTTTTAAATGAACGACTTTAATAAAAAAAAAAATTTTGCTTCTGCTCATAAATATTCGCAAAATCGCTATCAATCTGTAAAAAATTATTATAAAAATAAATTATAGTATAATTTAATATAAATAAAATAAATTGAGAACATTTACCAAGCAGTAGCCAAAGCTTTGTTTCAAGATCGGCCACTCAGCCAAAATATGAGATATAGATGCAACTGATTTGAAAAATTGGGTTCTGCTGATAAAACAATGTTGCAATTTTTGTACAACCTCGTCGTAGGGTGCAATATTGTATAGAAGCCAGAGTTTATTTTCCTCACATTCAACAGTAGCTTGGATGACTGTTTGTGAATTTATTTGGGGTTGTTCATTCTCCTTAAAACTGTCTTTGCGTAACCGATAAAATGCGTTGTGATATTTCGTATATAGGGAGCCTCCTGGCTTTCTCCCCTTTCTATGTAAAAAATAAGTATCCTGAAACAAACGGTTTTTTATTAAGATTTTTGTTTTGGCTAATCAATTGGCTATTATATTTTATAATAATTTTTTTTTGTATTATTTAGGGTATTCACAGGTTATCTTATTCGTCGTTTGTGCTATGTTATCAAATTTTATATTGGAAATCATAGCAACAGACAGAAACTAAAGACTTTACAACGAATACGACAGCCCAATTATTGTTTTGTAATTAAAACTCTACCTTGGTTTCTGTAGGAAAAATCACAACAAGTCTTTTAGAAATATTTTCGAATAATTTCGGCCGAGCTGCTATCTTATTATCGAGAATGTATGCGCAAATGGAAGAAGTTATAATTTTTCTCTGTGGTTCTGAAAGTTTTTTGTATATTTCGTACGACTTCAATAGTGCTACTCCACCAGAACTAGATTTTAAGACGTCTAAAATTGGAATCTATTAAAATTAATGATATTAAATTAATGATAGTTTCCTGGCTGTTTTTCCAACAATTACCTCATTTACGTCATCAACCGCATCACAAAAACTGTTGGTGATAGATTGTGTTGATCCACTGTGGCACTCGCTGTCGTAGCCTTGTGATATTTACCAAAGACGCAAATTATGTTCAAAAATGATCCTGCTGCCAAACAGAGATTTTGGCACTATCTCACTTAAATGGCTGCCTTTCTATAATTCAAAGCCTCTAACGTTATGTTGTGCTCTAGAAAAAATAGTAATAACAAATAATAACAATTGTAAATATTAACAAACAATTTTGGATGTCCGATTTGAGATGAACTGTGCACAAATGTGGATAAATGGTTTATACACTCTTAGCAAAAAGTTATCGGCATCTAACTTATCACCATGTATGCAGCTTCTTTGATAAAAGTTTATCAGTATACAGCAAAAATAATTCAAAAGGAATTAAAATATTCCCCTACGTTTATCACATTTATTACACTTTTACACTCTTAACTCACCTTTAAATAAGTCAAAAAACAATTCACCTTTCAAAGAAAATAACAAGTCTAAAAAATCAGCTTCACTCATGCTGCATTACACCGACACTCACAACTTCCAACTTTAAACTGCCAAAACTCTTTTATTTTGACAAAAATAATGAAATCTAACGGGACTTTGCGAAAAACTCCAGCCTGTTGCAAGCGGATGGTATGTATGTGCATGCATATATATCCACATTTATGTGGATTTACATACATATTTACTTATATTCGTATTGCTAGCCCTGTTATGAGATTTTGTTTTTATTTCCTTATTTTGAGGAACGTGTCTTAAACTTAAGTAAAATGTGTACTTGTTTCTGGTTTTAAGCTATTTGTTACTTGATATTCTCGAAATTTACTAAAAATTAGTAAAATTTTATTAAATATCAGGTCAAGGAAATTACTTACTTGTTTTAAGCGCGATTTTTCTTACATTTTAAGAACGAATTTCGTTAAAACCATAAGTTTTTCCTACAAAATTGGAAAATTTCCTAACTTTTGTGCAAAGTAGCATGTTTCCTTAACTTTAGGACAAAAATTTTTTGAGTGTACGACCCTTTTAAACATCTTTTGTATAAAAGTGGACGTGGTATTTAACCGATAACGTCCATTTTTCCTAGAAATGTTACCTGATATAAAGAAATAATATGTACACAGTCTTATTACGATCCTTTAATTTTTCTTCGACTTATGGCTCCCACCACGAACATTTTCAAAAATTTAAATTTTTTCCCTTTTCTCGTTAAAATTTCACTTGGAAAATTAAACACCATTGATTGAAGTTTTGCAAAGATATAGCTTATTTTGTTCGTCCATGGGCGGTGTCACGCCCATTTTCAAAAAAAAATCAAGAGTCTTAATATAAGTCCAATAATCAGGTTTTATGTGTTTTCCAAAACGTTATATATATAAAAAGTCGGCATGGTCACCATCCGATTTCCCTCATTTTTAATAGCGATGGGAGTTGATCGCCAAGGAACCCAAATACCAAATTGCAATACTAATGATAGTATCGATAATATGTCATTCAGTGTAGGCAGTAGGCCAAATATCAATGGCTTCGATTTCCCGGTGGTTACAGGGGCTGAATGTTACACGCTATACTTGCTATTAAGTCGAATGCTGTAGGATTCGATGGAATTAGCATACGATTTATCAAACTAATCCTTCCTTTTGTTATCTCTCCGCTTAATCACATTTAAAATTTTTCTATAACTAGCAGTAGTTTTACTAAAAAATAAATAAATGTAAGACGCGATAACCTCCGAAGAGATCTAAGGCCGAGCTTCCCTTCCAATTTGCGTCGTGCTCCTCTTGATTTTTTCCTACAAATTGGCCGGACGGGACCTACATGTTTTATGCCGACACCGAACGGCATCTGCAAGGCAGATAAGTTTTCACTGAGAGGTTTTCATGGCAGAAATACACTCGGAGCGCTTGCCGAACACTGCCGAGGGGCGACCCCGCTTAGAAAATTTTCTTCTAATTGAAAAACCTTATTTCTAAAATTTTTTGATGTGCTTTGCCCGGGGTGTGAACCCAGTCAATGAAAAATGCCCAAAGTTGTTCCGGTCCCCAAAACTAAGTCTCCGAGTTCCTGCATTGAGTTTAGGCCGATAAGTCTGTTGCCTTCTTTATCGAAGGTATATGAGAAGTTATTGGCAACGCAGATAACTGTCCATATAAATACGAATAATTTGCTAGCGGACGTCCAATTGGGATTCAGAAGAGGGCACAGCTTTGCGTCATCCGTGTTAAAGATTCTTGAAGGTATACGTCCAGCCTATGACAACAATGAACTCACTGTGTTAGTACTACTGGATTTCTCCAAAGCTTTTGATACGGTTGATCTCAAAATTCTTCTTTTCAAGCTCAAAGCCAGCTATAACTTCAGCCCTTTTGCTATCAAGTTAATGAGAAGTTATCACTCCGAGCGATTTCAACAGGTTCAATATGATAACCAAGTCTCTAGTGTACCACAGGGATCGATTCAAGGCCAATATTGTTTACACTCTTCATCAATGACATAGCTACTTGTTGTCACAATCCCTCCATATATGTATATGCAGACGATACACAAATATACATGTCTCGACCTATCCGTCTTTCCGAAGACTTATTTGCTAGGCTGTATGAAGATTTAAGACGTATAGCAAACGGGGCTAACCTAAATAAACTAACTCTCAATGTAGCTACATCTAAGACGATTGCGTTAGCAAATACATCAAATGGCGTAAACAACCTTCCTGATATTATTCTCAATGGAGATAAAATAATTTTTCATAATGTGATAACTAATTTAGGTTATAAAATCAACTCTAAACTGACTTGTGTTGACCATATCAACCTCGTAAGCAAGCTATTGTAACGAATTTACTGCAATGCCTCTTATTTGCAACCTTCTACTAACGTTCGTATCGCTAAAGTGTTGAGTAAATAACTCCAATATTTAATAATACAAAATGGCCTTTATTAAAATACTTCACAATAACACTGATACTTCACAACCAATAGCTTGCTTAAATGAAACTGATTGTCGCGCCTCTACCGTTGCTGCCTTTTATACTCTGTGATTTCCTCGTTGCATCTTCTAGGCGCTTCCAGAATTTACTTAGTTACTGCTATAAAATTATAACTACAGATGCACGTGTATAGCTTCTCATATGCGCGTGTATTTGTGAGCGACACTTCAACAATTATAATTGCATACTTTTGGGAGCATCTCAGATAAGATATCTGTATTTGTTTGTGCGTCTCTTCTCCGCTGCGTGTACGTACATATGTGTAGACATAATGATTCATCTATTAATGTGGATACAAGTCACTGCTTAGCATCGCTTAGAGATTGCAGTACCCCTTAGTGTTGCTAATATCCATTACAATATATAATACCCTGAGTAATTTATACAGAACTGCTTATTTGTTACAACGAGACACTAAGATGAAACTGGTCAAAGCTCTAATAATACCTCAAGTCTCTTATGATGATATACGGTAACCTGGACTCAATTTCCCTCAACAAATTGCAGCTGGCCTTTAATAATGTTGTCCGGTTTGTTTTTGTCTAAAAAGAAATTTGATCATATATCTTCATATGCAATGCAGATTCACGGATGCGATATTTATAATTTCCTAAAAATCGGAAATCTCTGTTTTTTGCATAAGCTAATACACTCACAAAAGCCGCTGTACTAACTTAACAAATTGAGTTTCTGCCTATCTACACGCACTTTGAATCTATTAGTACCGAATTTTAAATACACTACGTCATCTAGAATGTTCTTTGTTAGTACAATCCGTTTATGGAACTCACTCCCATAGGCGACTAAAGCTTTTAGGAAAGCAGGATGTTTTAAGCAAGCAGTATTATTTTTTCTTAACCCTTAACTTACCTCTTAATCATATATCTTTATCCTTGTCACAAAAATTTGAACTGAGGATGTTTAATTGTTGAAGAAAAAGTTTATATTATATTATATTACTCTACTTTTATTTTTGATAATGTGATCCGATTGATGTACTATCTAAAAGACTATGTCTTACTTGTACAAAACTCAAATAAACAATAATATTTTATTTTCAATATTTACCCAAATTGTGTCGTGTGCACCGACAGAGAGACGGACGGATGAACGGCCATTGCTAAATCAATTCCTTTTTTCATCCTCAGCATTTTGATGTATGGAAGTCTATATTTTTCTCGATTCGTTTAAGCCCGTAATGCTACCAAATTAATACACTCTGTGTGCAAAGCACGTTGAGTATATTTCAAATTCCGGAAATCTTATTTTTTATTTACACATCTCAAAACAGATAAAACTAATTAAGTGTACCCACTGTACTTTTCATTAAAAATACATTCATTGTACATGTGTCGACTTAATAACACAATTAAACTTTTCAAATAAATAGGGGCAAGTCCGTGGAAATGGACGCGACATTCGCAAGCATTACAACCTGCCTAAAATAGAATATGAGCAGCGAACTGAGCGGATATTACAATATTTCAAGCAACAATTGTGGGTAACTCAAATATGTACGTACATATATATGACAATATATGAAGAGGTTCGGACGTGAAATAAAGACCCAATGCCCCTAATTTTTCGAAATCTAATATATCTTTTTAAAACGCTGGATATAAACTTAAGTACGGTTACGGCGAGCTACTCTTCCAATTTGCGTCGTGCTCCTTTTAATTTTTCCTACAAATTGGCGGGACGGGACCTACTTTTTATGCCGACTCCGAACGGCATCTGCAAGGCATATGAGTTTTCACTGAGAGATTTTCATGGCAGAAATACACTGGGAGTGCTTGCCAAACACTGCCGAGGGGCGATCCCGCTTAGAAAAATTCTCTTCTAATTGAAAAATTTTGTTTCTAAAATGTTGATGTTGCTTTGCCCGGGGCGTGAACCCAGGACCTTCGGTGTGGTAGGCGGAGCAAGCTACCATCGCACCGCGGCGGCCGCAAAAGCCCCTTTTCATAAGCGGAGACGTATACTGGTACGTAACTTTCCCTCTGTTTATTCTTCGATAAATGTTTAGGTCATTCAATAGAGCACGTTCTTGTGCTTCTAACGATGTACATATATACATTTTTATAGAAGAAATAGAACAAAAGTACAAAATAAATCAAAACTTTAGAGGCCAAAATAAGTTTGCGTTGAAAAACTCTCTAATATAATAAATCCAATGAAATTTGGATAGGATGGGAAGATTTCCTCATTTAACCACTTCTAGTTGACAAATATATATATATATATATATTGTAACGAATTTACTTGCAAATCCTCTTATTTGCCCTTTTGCTAAGTTCGTATCACTAAATTGTTGAATAAATAACTCCAATATTGAAAAATGGAAAAATGGCCTTTATTAAAGTAGTTCACAATAACACTTATACTTTGCAATTAGCAGGCTTAATAACCAAACTGATAGCTTAAATGAAACTGACTTTCAAAATAATACTGCTATTGCTCGCTAGATATCGTCTTAATCGAAACTGATTATAGCGCCTCTACCGCTGGTGCTTTTATACTCTTTGATTTCCTCGTGGCATCTTCTAGGCGCTTCCAGAATTTACTTAGTTGCCGCCATATAATTATAACTACAGATCCACGTATATAGCTTCTCATATGCGTGTTTTTGTGAGCGACACTTCAACAATTACAATTGCATACTTTTGGGAGCATCTCTTCTCTGCTGCGTGTACGTACATATGTGTAGACATAATATTTTATTCGTTTATGTAGATACAAGTGACTGTCTGCTTTATTGTTGTTGTGACTTCATTTACTTAGCATCAGACTAGGGATGTGAGTATCACCTGGTGTCTCTCATATTCGTCACAATATATTAGGGCGGGTCGATTTAAAAATCGCTCATTGCTCTGGGAAAATCGTATTCTAGGGATCAAAATAAGAAACTTTGCCCATGGAACCATACCTCTAAAACGAATTCTGATGTCCCCCACTTTGGGTCGAACTTTTGGGTAGGGGTAATTTCAATTCTACCTGCTGTGTCTTGTGGTGGCTTAAAAAAAACAACACAAGAAATTTTACGATCTGCAATTGTGTCACAGTGATACCTTAATTTTTTAAAACGGTTGAATAAAAAACCTACACAACTATGTTTACGACATGCAAATGCATCACAGTGATGCCTTGGTTTTAAAAGGGGGTTGTAAAAACGCTAATTTCTATTTTTCTAATTTCTAATTTTTTTTAAATTTCTTTTCTATTACTAAGTTAAATTCATTTTTTCATTTACATATGTTCTGACTAAATAAATTTCTAAAGAGAAAAATAAACTCCAAAAAGAAAAAACATAGGCATTTCAAAGTGGGATTTTTCAAAATTTGCCCCTACGACCCAAAGGGGGGACATCAGAATTCGTTTTAGAGGTATGGTTCCTTCGGCAAAGTTTCTTATTTTGATCCCTAGAATATGATTTTCACAGAGCAATGGGCGATTTTTTTGCCTCCCCACAAATCGACCCGGCCTAATATATATATATTGTTACGATTATTAGCAAAACTGAGGAGTGCTGCCATCTCCAGGCCGATGCTAAGCAGTGACGTGAATTCACATCAATAATTCAATCATTATGCATCTACATAAACGAATCAATACTTGCGTCTATACATATGTACACATTCCGACGAGCAACATTTACATACAAGGCAGCGAGAGATGAGATGTCACACACCGATGAATTTACTTATACGCTTATGTGTGTGCGGGAGACTGTAAACTACAAACACAGGCATATATCTTATCTGAGTGGTCACAAGAGAGGGCAATAATTTGTGCACGTAGTTGTGGCTGGCGATTTTGTAGCCGAAACAACTAGTAACTTCTGGAAATCGAAGAGCCTAGAAGTATGCAGCGTAAACTATAAAAGCGGTGCAGGCGAGTAAGAAGAATTCAGTTTGATTTGAGTTGATCAGCAGTTACGACTAAGAAGATATCTAGCGAGCAATACCAGTATTATTTTGATTAGTGGAGTTTCATTTGAGCTATCAGTTTGGTTATTAAGCTATTCGTTGCACAGTTTGAGTGTTATTGTGAAGCATTTTAATAAAGGCCATTTTTCCATTATTCAATATTGGAGTTATTTATTCAACAGTTTAGCGATACGAACCTAGCAAAAGGGGCAAATAAGAGGATTTGCAAGCAAATTCGTTACAATTGGTGTCAGAAGAGGAATTGTTGAATAAATTCCGGAGGACAACAAGGACATGGCAAAGTTCAGTGAATTGAAGATCCAGCAACTGAAGAAGGAGTTGGAGAGCCGTGGATTGAATACAGGCGGCGTTAAACTTGAACTTCAGGCACGGCTACGAGAGGCAATGGAAGCGGAAGGAATTGATGTGGAAAAGTATGACTTTCATCTTGATGGCGAGGAAGTAACAAAAATTGAAGAGAAAAACGAAACATCGCAGACAGTTACGAGCACAGACTTGAACATGATTTTGGCTGCAATATCTGCTCAAACATCGACAATGTCATCACAGATGGAATCCCAAGAGACACGAATAACATCGAAAATTGAAGCACAAGAAACGCGTATGGCAGAAATGTCGACACAGATTACATCAAAGATGGAGACACAATTGGAAGAACAGAAGACATATTTGGCATCTCAACTGGAAGCGCAAGAGGCACGTATATCTGAAATGTCGGCACAAATTTCGGAACAGGTATCAGCGCAGCTCTTTGTGAATCTGGAAGAGCAGGATGCAAAAATTTTACAACTCGAGGACAAAATTGATGCCGAAATAGAAGCGTTAAAAGGTCGTATGGAGCAGTTACAACCAAACCGCCCAGCTGTTTCAGCGAGTAATCCAAAGGTAAAGACACCATCCTTTGACGGTTCTGTTCCTTTTCAGGTCTTTAAGCTACAGTTTGAGAAGACCGCAGCAGTGAACCAATGGAATGCTGAAGATAAAGTTGCAGCTCTGTTCGTGGCACTGAAAGGGCCTGCCGCGGAAATCTTACAGACCATCCCAGAGTACGAGCGGAACCACTACGAAACATTGATGAGCGCTTTAGAGAGACGTTACGGAAGCGAGCAAAGGAAACAGATATTCCAAATTGAGTTGCAAAACCGCTACCAAAAAAGCTAACGAGACTTTGCAGGAGTTTGCTTCGGACATTGAAAGATTGGCTCATCTTGCAAATGCGGATGCACCCGTGGAATACACAGAAAGAGTGAAGATTCAGAGCTTTATAAATGGCATAAGGGACGTCGAAACGAAGCGAGCCACATACGCGAACCCAAAGCTAACATTCGCAGAAACGGTGTCACAAGCTCTGATTCAGGAAACGTCGTCGCTTCTGTGTAAGCCAGTTTTCAAAGCACGCCGTGTGGAAGTAGAAAGGCCAGAGTGGGTAGACGCAATATTGGAGGCACTGAAAGGATCGCAAAAGCGAAGTGAAAAAGTTATCAAATGCTTCAAATGCGGGAAGTCCGGTCACATAGCACGTCATTGCGATCTTGGTCTTAATAGTTCCAACAATGTGGGTGGCCGTAAACGCAAAGCTGGAGGAGATGAGCAAGAGCGAGTAAGAGGTAGAGAGCTAGATCCAGCTATTGAATGCCCTGTGATATCTGTGTCGCAAATTGGAAGGAAATCAAGCAGTCTTACCGTCAGAGGGAATGTGGATGGCAAAGAACGAGTACTGACTGTAGATACGGGCGCATCTCATTCCTTGATCCGATCTGACTTGGTCAACAGGAGAGTAAAACCGTTACCTGGAGCAAGGTTGCGTACGGTCACTGGCGAGTATAATCAAGTCCAGGGAGAAGTAATATGTGAAGTCTTAATTGGGAAGGTCATGGTTTTACACAAATTCGTTGTGGCGGAGATTGTCGATGAAGTTATATTGGGAGTGGATTTCTTGGTTGACCATGACATCAAGATCGATATGCGGAGAAGGGCGATGCATTATAAGAACCAGGATGTGCCAATTAACTTCAGTTTGGAAAAAGGTTTCAGCAGTAATAGAGTACTGGTGGAGAAAAGTCGACAAAGGCCACGAAAGTCAAAGGTAAAGGTTGATGAAACGAATGGGCCAAATAAATCAAAATCAAAAGTACCTGCGAGAGAAACACTGGCATTGACGAAACCTAAAAGGCGCAGGAAAACGAAGCAACGAATTTCCGAGAAAGAATGCGAGGGCAGTTTCAAGCCGGAGCGCACTACTGTTGTAAAATGTGGGAACGATACCGATTATGCAAAGAAAATTCGTACAGCGCAAGCTCTGCGAAGTGGTTCATTGGCCAAACAACAGAGTGTGAAGGAACGAACCAGGGTATTGAGTGGTACGATGAAACCCAGGTATCATGAGAACAATAATTCGAAAGGTTTCTTGGCGGGAGATTTGGTACTGTTATACAAACCTCACCGGCGGAAAGGTGTTCCATCCAAATTTCGGTGCAGTTGGGAAGGCCCGTACGAGGTTGTGAAGAAGATCAGTGATACCATCTACCGCATACAAAGCATTGAGAAACCACGGAGTAGAAGAGTGGTACATTTGGAGATGCTAGCGGCGTTTAGATTGGGAGATTTGTCTGATCGGGACGATCAGACTTAGGTGGAGGGCAGTGTTACGATTATTAGCAAAACTGAGGAGTGCTGCCATCTCCAGGCCGATGCTAAGCAGTGACGTGAATTCACATCAATAATTCAATCATTATGTATCTACATAAACGAATCAATACTTGCGTCTATACATATGTACACATTCCGACGAGCAACATTTACATACAAGGCAGCGAGAGATGAGATGTCACACACCGATGAATTTACTTATACCCTTATGTGTGTGCGGGAGACTGTAAACTACAAACACAGGCATATATCTTATCTGAGTGGTCACAAGAGAGGGCAATAATTTGTGCACGTAGTTGTGGCTGGCGATTTTGTAGCCGAAACAACTAGTAACTTCTGGAAATCGAAGAGCCTAGAAGTATGCAGCGTAAACTATAAAAGCGGTGCAGGCGAGTAAGAAGAATTCAGTTTGATTTGAGTTGATCAGCAGTTACGACTAAGAAGATATCTAGCGAGCAATACCAGTATTATTTTGATTAGTGGAGTTTCATTTGAGCTATCAGTTTGGTTATTAAGCTATTCGTTGCACAGTTTGAGTGTTATTGTGAATCATTTTAATAAAGGCCATTTTTCCATTATTCAATATTGGAGTTATTTATTCAACAGTTTAGCGATACGAACCTAGCAAAAGGGGCAAATAAGAGGATTTGCAAGCAAATTCGTTACAATAGGGGGACTCATGATAGCATATAAACTTATAAGGTGTAAAATTATATCCATTTACACACGCGGTTATATGAACGCACCTAGTAATACTCTTGATAAACTTGATTGTTTTTCAGCTGTATTATTGCCAAAAAAAAATTTTTGATTGTTATACAAATTAAAAAATACCAAGATTAAGTGAAAAATCAAAACTAAAACGCCTTTACTTGCTGATGTTGGAGATTTCTGATGAAAATGCCGGCTGTTATGTCTGCAAGGTTGCATTCCTTTGAGTTTACCGCGTTTACACAATGAAATGTGCGCGTAAATTTATACAAATTGTGTAAATGATTTTTCATACAAAATTTGACAGCTCGTGCGTAAACTAGATAAATTTATACGTTTACACACTTTATAAGGCATTTATACGGTTACATGAGTCCCCCTAATATATTTGAAGCAGATAATATTCACAAGAAAAATGCAAGCTAGTTTGTACTGCTTTCTTTTTTGTGGCTGCATATGAAATTGTTGAATACACCAATAAACCCTACATTAATCTTTAAAATTAATATCTCGTTGAAATCAGAACTGATTTTAGATTTTCCTCAGACAATCCTTTGTATATATAAAATAAGAAAGAGATACAATTTAAATTTTCGTCGTATTTTGTAAGATTTCTCTAACATCTCCAAGAATCAATTAATAGTTAATAAACTGCGGAAAGCGCAAAATGCCCTCTTTCTGACAACATACAAGTTTCGTTGGCTAAACGGAAATAAAGTTATAGGCCAATATATGGATCAATCAATGGACTTGACAAATTGTATAGCGTTTTATTTTCTGGCAAAAGTTATATTCTAAAAAGCAGATAACGCCTTGACGAGGTATTTCGTTCTTTTTTGAAAATTGTTGCCTGCTCGCAACGCAAAACCGTTACACTTTTACCCTGCATAAAACGGCGGTGTGGCATTGCAACTCTGCTAAACTAGCTGATCGTGACAATTTATTTTCGTAACTTCACATATTTTTAGTCGAAGCAAATTGAAATGAAGGAAATAATTCCTAATGAATTTTTATTATCATTGACAGTGCGTTTGTGAAAATCAGCTAACACACGGGGTAGCCCTTTATGTTCTATGCATGCACTATAAATGTTCAAGATTTGCTGGGATAGGAGTAACTGTATTAAGGCTTTACCATTTACTTAGGCGGCCACCGTGGTGTTATGGTAGCGTGCTCCGCCTACCACACTGTATGCCCTGGGTTCACACCCCGGGCAAAGCAACATCAAAATTTTAGAAATAAGGGTTTTCAATTAGAAGAAAACTTTTCTAAGCGGGGTCGTCCCTCGGCAGTGTTTGGCAAGTGCTCCGGGTGTATTTCTGCGATGAAAAGCTCTAAGTGAAAACTCATATGCCTTGCAGATGCCGTTCAGAGTCGGCATAAAACATGTAGGTCCCGTCCAGCCAATTTGTAGGGAAAATCAAGAGGAGCACGAAGCAAATTGGAAGAGAAGCTCGGCCTTTGACCTCCTCGGAAGTTATCGCGCCTTACATTAATTTTTATTTATTTTTATTTACTCAGGCAACAATTTATTTCAGAAAAGAAAACGCTATTAGACACCAATAAAAACGTTACCCGAACTTTCCGGAAGAATTTTAGTAAACAGACCTATTTAACATCTGAAAGCTTTTTTAATTTCGCGTCGAGGTTTGCTTATTGCAGGCGTATTGCAGGATCAATATATAAAACGTCCGTTTTCTAAAGTTTTTTTAATGCTAAATAAAAGTGTAGACAAAATTTTATTAAA
The DNA here is from genome assembly GCF_040869045.1 of Eurosta solidaginis. Taxonomy (NCBI): domain Eukaryota; kingdom Metazoa; phylum Arthropoda; class Insecta; order Diptera; family Tephritidae; genus Eurosta; species Eurosta solidaginis. The sequence continues at coordinate 336,126 of NW_027136927.1, read as the reverse complement.
CGCAAAAATATACATAGATATGTGTTTAACAGCGCAACAATATAAAGAAAGGACGTTATATTTATTTAGTAAAACATCCAAATTTGCAAACCCGATGAAGCCTTTCTTTGAAATTATGTTTCCCTATCCAAAATGAGGGGAAAGAATAAACTACATATTTGATTGCCACAACATACACGTATTTGACCTGTAATCCCAAGTGATAGAAATAAATTCTGACCACGTTTGATTTTCGGTACGTTATGGAGCTTATTTGGTATTCGTCCACGTATAAATAAACAAACAATTGCAAAGAATTGTTGTTTTGAAAAAGTATAGCAAAGTGCGTCATTTCATTTCGCTAGACTAATAATAAATACGGTTGATTTGTTATTTTGATATAGCAAAAT